>NC_051159.1:165203194-165556634 GCF_013339745.2 Dermacentor silvarum
AGTCTTACATTTCGTGTAATATTCTAACAAGTTTCTATCGCCTTCTTTGCTTCGCGCTTATGGCGAAACTATGATTTTTTTTTCTCTTTGTGCCTCGTCTGCTTCCAGGGCTAATTTTTTAATCATGCCGTGGCACCACTCGCCCAACCGGCATTTGCTGTTTTATGAAGCAGTATACTGCGTATGGACAAGAGATTCTGTCGGTTCATTTACACGGATACACACCTTAATTAGCAGTCGGTAATTACGCGGAAGACATTACCTGACGCTGCTTTGAGATGCGACGTGGGGTCTAAGAAATGGTAATGAGACCAAATTACGGCCGGCAATTTAAAAATAACGGAAACATTTTCTCCCCTTGGGCGCTCAGAGGAAAGAAAGAAATAAAAGTGTATTTGAGAGCGAATCAAACAGAGCATGTCGTTGTCCTGCTAGGGACAACAAACGAGATAAAAGGGGAGGACTGAAAAAGACCGGGAACACCAGAGCCGTTTCTAGCATAATACTGTCACAGCTAATTGCTCATGTAACGACCCGTCCTCATTAAGCTGAGCGGTACTTTCGAATCTCCCTAATTATTTACGGCAACAAAATGCCGCATTGCAAAGCCAATGCGCTGTGCAGCGCCCACGAAACACATCAGCCCTATTTCCCGAATAGTGGAGAGTTTGATTAAGCAAAGCGAAGAAACGCACTTTGACAACAAACACATTAATCTAAATGTCTCCGTCGCCGACTGCGTCTTGGCCATTGATTACGCCGGTGCAAAGCGCAATATTTATAAAATCTTTACAAGGATTTCTACTGCATCTTCACAGTGGTGCAACTCGTTTTCATGTACAGGGTGTTCAAAATTAAGCTTAACGGAACTTTTAAAATCGCCTCTGCCCGGTAGCATAACTCTTATCGTTGAGCTGAGTTATTCGAAGAGGCGGACATTAGTAGCACGAGAAAACATATTCAAATAATTTCCAAACAAACACATTCCCAAACCTACACAGATACAGCGAAATATAGCCACAAAGATATCGCGGCATCTGCCCCTGGTGCGGCGACACACGCCCTACACTCTTTCACATCTCGTGGGGGTGCGGGGGCAAACCTGAACATTTAAAGACTCCTAACAGGTCATTTGAGCGGTGGGAGGTACAGCTGACCGGCGATACCCTGGCGGGACAAGTAGCTCTTGTCCAGCGAGTACGTCGAGCAGCCATGCCCAGTGGAGTCCTGGAATGAGGACACAAGCCACTCGTCCTCAAGATCAACGACCTCGATGGTCTAAATAAATGTTTTTTTTCTCTCTGTCTATAGAGTGCGCTGCCCAGGTGAACCGATGCCGCCCAGCTTGTACCGACCCACATGCTCTTCTTAGGCAGCTTGGTCTTTAAGGGATGTCAACGTATCCTTTTAGCTGAACATTGCTGTAGCTCATCTATTGTACAGCGCTCATTATGGCATAGGAGTTCTGCATAGCAAATTCCATTTATCATATCCGTTAGCGCATTTTTGATTTCGTCGGTTCATCGTCGCTTAGGTAATAACACGCGCCAAGGCTCCTTCAAGAGTAGATACGAGCTTAGCTTGTTTGTTCTTTGTTTATTAACAACTGCTGCTTGTGGAGATATACAAAACACAATTTCTATAGAAACAGGCTACTTCTACCACTTCTGGTGGAACTTCCATGGTATTTCTGGTGCCATTTCCTGAATAGAATAGTGCAGTGACTGGTATTTTGAGTTCGCCCTGGACACCATTAATTATGCAATCGAGTGCTATTTCTTGCGCTGCCACCCTCATCCTCGGGTAGAGCTTATTTCTTTAAAGCGGAAGCTGAAAAAAAGCATCCAACAAGTTGACGTTCTGCAAGTAACCAGCCGAGTGAGCGACATCTTCCAAGGGATGCACCCCCATCTGACAAGAAACCGTCCACTCACATATGGATGTGGAGAGCTTTCTAAATAAATAGGACTACGATGAAGATGCAGTACTTGATGAAAGAAAAAAGCACAACAGAGACGGGGACGAGAAGAAAGGTACAATGAACCTTTCTTTGGGCTAACCAGTAGGCTGATAGAAGTGAAAAATTAATGCACGGAACCACGATAACAGGAAAGTAGGCTATCAGGTTGGGATATCACCTTTCCGCTTTCTGCGGGAACGTGAAAGTTCCACATCGATTGATCTAAAGGAAAGTAGGCTTATCTCGGAATGTAACACAAGACTGCTGAAGAAACACAATTTACGCAGTAAACCTCCAACACCCACCAGGTTGTTCTGTGCGCGTTTTGTAAGTTCGCAATAGTTGTTACGCACTTCAAGTATCCGAGAAAGAGAGAGCGAGAGAAATAATAGGAAAGGGCAGGGACGTCAGTCAGGCGGGCGTGCGGTCAGCTGCCTTAATTACACTGAGGGGTCAAAGAAAGGGCGGATAGAAATAGCGAAAGAGGGACATGTCACCACTGCGCACACGTTGGAAGTGGCGCATGATTACTGATCCTGCAGCCGGTCAAGGACAATGACAAAACAAATAAACAACTGATAGAGGCAGTGCGCTTTTGTTTCTTTCAGTTGACCCTGTACGCAACGCGCCAGGCAATCTATACTAATAGCACATCAACAGGTCCAGATAGCAACCTTAGGGAAATGCAATCGAGGACTTTAAACGGTCACTCTGGTCGCTTCACTTCAAGAACTGCACGTATGCGCGAATTGCTTTTTACACCAGCGATGGTTGTGACTACAGCCCAGGTATTTTGGACTCGGAAAACAGTCTGAGTTCAAGCATCTGAATTCTCATATAATCTTTATACAAGGTGTTCCATTTACAAATAATATACCGGGTGTTGCTAACCCGGGTTTTCAAGGTGGTGAATGTGTCTTCATTTGCGTATCACGAAGAAAGGAACACGAAAGAAATGGCACGGTTTTAACAATTAGTCGGGTAAGTTAGGTCACCTCTTCGTTATAACCGCATAACAGGGGGACATACAATATAGTTGATTTATGATTTCTCCGGTACGAGTGCCACGGAGGCAGTGAGATACGGTTCACGGTTATTGGCTGTGTTTTTTTTTTTCCGGTGCTGCGCCCATGTACCCATGTAAACAAATACTTGCGGATCTGAAGACAACCAACAGGAGTCGTAGGCGTGCATGTGGACTGGCAGTATAAGTCTCATTCGGTCGATACGAAAAACAAGCCCCTAGTGCACTTCTCGTTCATGGACATCGTTTGCGACGTTAGACGCTGCCAATCGTTTACCACAACCCTCAAATATCCTGTCAAGGGTGCCGTCCGTCGACGCCCGACCGATTTAGTTGTCGTGGCAGCGTAGTGCCCTCGTGCTCCTATGAATCGAAGCATGCGCCAGACTGGCCGCTACCCGATAATGTTTTGACAACACGTGTGCCAGTTCTCAGCGCTGTTCGGTTTCTTTTTTTTTCTTTTTTCTTTTTGTTTACAGTCACCAATGCCAGCTTTCGTGTAGTCCACGCAATAGCGTGCAGCACTGCCAAAACTGGGCATATCTTGTGGCTCCTGCTCTGTATGAAACGTTATATCCTGAGCGGCATCCCTTGTTCTTGCGTGGCAGCTGATTCAAATCGTCATTAGCACTCAGCGAGACGCACGATGCTTTAAGCTGACAACCACACCACAACGGTAGTACGTGCCACACATACCACATCGGTAATACGCACACACTGGCTCCACCTGCGATATCACCGGTGTAACTTTACTTTCTTGTGCCCCACTGTACGCCACTGCTACAGCGATCTCTACTGCACCCCATGTTCACGCATGTATTCGGGAGTCAGTTTTCAGTTGTCTCAAACGAACTAAGTGCAAAGTTGTGTTACGATTTATTTTGTGTTTTCGAGTCAGTATGATGACAACCAGCGTTAGCGAAGACTGATTTTTGTGCTCAGAGTCAGCGAAATATTAAAAGGCGGCACTTCGAGGCTTCAATGATGGCCTCGTTCGCGAACTGTGGGGCCACACGGCTATTTTTTTGCTTTCTTTTTATTTTCTTGGTATATACGTATCGAATTTGGACCACTCAAGAGTTGTCGCAGATTGAAAGCTCGGACAATGGCCTGCCTGAGTTCCAGCGGATGTTTCGAAGCCAGCAAGTCACCGAAAGAGAGATAAAAAGAGGGTCGTTTGTGCCTAAAATAAATGTAAACCATAAAGACGGTGCAAGGTGGCCAATAATGCACTGATATAACATAGAAAATAAAAAAAAATTACATGTATCAAGCGGATGGCGCTGTTTGCTTCCGTAGCCAATGCACATAACTCTAGCTTTGAACTTGTAAATAAAGGGCTTCTCGGCTTTTTTTTTTTCTTGGTAGAAGCAGTTGCCTGGTTAGTTTTTCTACTTTTGGAGTAGCCTCAGCAAGCAGTCGTCGGAAATACACTGCCTCGAGTGTGGCCGATAGCGCGAGCGATAGGAAAGAAGCTATGAGAGTGCGCACAGGTCTTGCGTTATGTTCCCTGTATTGACTCAGGGATTTCTCGAGGACGGGCCAGGGGAGCGTCTCAAAGCACTCCAGCGAACCCACCGACGGCGAGACCCCTTTGCTTCACACCGCGCCATATTCATTGTGAGACCGTATATATACCCTTGGTTTGGCAGAGTTGAGGGAAAGTGGGCGGTCGCAGAAGAGAGGCAACCTGGGGTGAGGTTAGGGAGGGGTGAGGCGCCCGGTAGGTCTGCCGGCGACGAGAATTCCGCGAAAAGGACCGAGTTCGCTGATGCGAAGTTATGTCCAAGATTTTATTCGCCTTTTCGATCCTGCGTTTTCTGGATTGAGAACTCGCCAAGGACAGTTTCTTCTCTACGCCATTCCTACATTGGAAGTGGTTTGCCCCTCGAGCCGCCGGTATTTACTTTTCTGAACGGCGACCTCTTGACCCAAACCGAGAACTACGACGGCTTTTTTTGCGCAACAGCAGCGAACGCAGGAGCTCCTGGCGGGTTTGAATAGCAGGGTTCGCCCACGGCTCGTCCAACTTACTGACAACTGAAGATGCTCTCGAAAGTGATTGAATATCAGTGGTAAATGCTCGGGAAGATCTCGCCGCGAAGAACTCCTACAGAGTATAATGCGACCAATGGAACGAAAAATAGAGTACGCCTAATGACGTTATCATTATAGATTATTGTACCGAAATGATTATCGAGAAAACTGCGCTGCGTACAATAATTTTTCGTTCTTCTGGTATTTTCTTCTTAGTATTACCATTTTCATTATTCCGGAAGAGCAAGAAAAGCTCGGGTGATGAGCCATTCTGAAGAGGAGTGGTTTTAGCGGTCGTTTAATTTAATTTTAAGGTTTTCGTCACATTCACACACATCAGTATCTAAATTGTGCCAGTGTAATTGGCCTTGTCTTAGCGATAAGTTAAGATCTTCTGGACAATGGACGCTAGCTTTTTTCCAGCTACGACTTTTTAGGTTGCATAAAAAGCACAGTACGCTGATAAAGGCGTGCAAGCGAAAGTGAAGCAACGACCACTCATTTTCTTAAGCTTTTCGGCAGAAGTAATATGACAGTTATAAACTACTTGTCTACAAAACAAGATGGTTTGGCGAGATTATGAAATTTAGTGCGTTTTATCTTGCCCTTTGAACTCATTACTTTCCACATTTGAAATCTTAGCGCTGTCCAGTGAACGGGTATTTGAGTGGTATGCCTTCTGCGCAGTGGCGTAGCCAGAAATTTTGTTCGGGGGGGGGGGGGGGGGGGGGGCTCAGGTTGCAGCGCGGCCTCCTCCTTATATATGATTTGTCGAGGGATCAAATGCATGAATAATAACTGCATTGCCAATGCCATTGTGTATTAAATGCTGCAAACGAATTATTGAATGCTACGCACAGTGAAGTAAAATATGTATTTTTTTCATAAAAGACTCCATTCGTATGTCCCAAAAAATTGTGGCAGAAATAACTGATATCAATGCTGCTGTGTTTTTTGTCTACTTAATAAGCAAGGGAAATATCACACGAACTTTAGAACTATATCAGTTCGACACCAGCAAAGCAGTGCATGCATCTGATATGAAAAACGTAAAGGCTATGAAATGAATAAGTTGAGGACAAATATTTTGATCAATTTTTGTCATTCAAGAACCTTGTTTACATTTTTGTACATATGCAACGGCCAGGAAAAAAAACCTTAATGACGCTGTCTCTCGTCGCAATAAATTGGGCAGGAGCAGCTGTAACCGGTCCTGTATTGTAATTACAGCGAGATTATACTCGCAACAGTGAGTACAAATAAAAAGTAGGAGTTCTGCAAAATATACATTAGAAATGCGAAGATAGAATGGAATATACAAATGCGAAGATACAACTCGCTAAAGGGCAAGAAAGAGTCGCTGGAAACAAAGTTCACTGCTTGTATACACAAAACCTCGCAACAAGATATTTAAAAGTACGTATAAATCTCCAATAAATCTACGTATTTAAGCAAACATCACTGTACATAATGCGTCAAACAAGACAAATAAACATGTTGCGCAGTAACAGATAGTAAGCTTTGCGCACAGAAAGACAGGTGATCCAGGCAAGAACAAAACTATCATCGCAGAAATCGTGATATGTACTCGGGCCATGCGGCGGTCGCGACAGCGCCATGTGGGTAGAATAATAGAGGAATAATACAGAAATCAGTACGAAAATGTCTAATTTAACTGCCTGCACAGCGTCAACAATTATTCTGCATCCAAAATTAAAGGAGGGTATTGCTTCGTTTCAAAAAAAGAAATAAAAGCAGGTAAGCTAAAAAGGAAAGAAAAGGACAAACGAAAGCCACAGATGATGCGACAAGTTAAACTACCCAATATCCGAGTGTGTTTTTGGCAATCGCCGCGTGGGCCGGGCTTTCAATGAGCAAGGTCGGTTAAAATTGGTTATTGATGTCCTCGTAATTTTCGTATTCGCATGATAATTTTGATCATGATGCTAACCGCTAGAATAAACGGTGAAAATTTCCGCGCTTTTAAAAGCTAATGAAGTCATACGTTTTCATAATTAAGAGCTTATGAACCTGAAGGAACCGAGCTTTTTACTTGCATTGATTCTTGCTACTTCGCTATCTAAAGGACAAACTTCTCTCGGCGGGGAAGTTGAGCGAAGCGGTCAATGACTTCGGACACGTCTCTGTGGGTGTATAGAAGTGCCAGCCTAACTATGCGTTCCACAAACATTGTAGAGCGCAAGTATTTTTTTAGTAAACTCTTGTTAAAAATGTTCTCTCTGCGCTGGCAGTGGTCACTGGAAGGGTGACTAGAATCTGCAGCAGTATATACACATTTACATAGAACCTGCAGTCGCAATGAGAGATGGGCATCTATTCCGGTGCTAAAACCTAAAACACTCCCTCGATGTCGTTGGCATACTTGTTTAGGTACCTTGCACAAACAGTAGGCTGTTCGATTCCAGCGATGTCCATCGTTTCGTCAGGAAGTATGGAGAAGCCTGCTTTTGCATCTAGGCTTTCTTTGATAATTTCACCACAAATTTCTATATTTTGGTTTTGTGCATTTGGGCTTAAATACGAGACATTACTGGGACAACTTTCCAAATGGTTCTTCAGATATGTATCTCCACAATCAGCTCGCATACGAAGTGCTCTGAAAATACCTGTATTTTCAGCGGGGGCTATGCTTAAATTCATAGGGCCACTGTCCCTGTGGCCACGGAGAGACAGACCTTGTCGCCCGCAAAAAAAAAAAAAAAAACCTCAATAATAGGCCCTTTACTTTCTTCTGTTTCCTCATGTTTTACTTTGCCTGCCGTGGTCCAGCTGATCGATCACATTGTGCACGCCTCCTGAAAATGTTTGGAGAAATCTATCAGCTGCTAACTGACAGTCACGGTGATATTTAGTATTTTCGTGTGTGTGGAAGATTGCGAGCGCGTGCTTCCATTTCTCGAACGGCTTGGACACGAGGGCTCCAGTGCGCGCATGTTGCCCCAAGTTTAGAAGAACATTAACCCCATAAAGTTCCAGAATTGAAAATCTTTTAATACACTCCTTTGGAAATGTCAGTGGACCTTTCGCGTCAAAAGTTTATGAGCACTTTATACCCATAAAGTTTCGTAATTGAAATCCATACGCTCCGTAGATTCCGCGGCCGCTGCGAGATGCCGCAACGCGCCCGCTCACTATCGAAAAGCCCTTGAAAGTTTGTGCTCGGACGGGGCTCCTTGCGTTACGTGACTCCAGGTGCAAGGGCGTTGCCACGAAATCCAGCCTGAGTTTGCAATGTTCGTGCCGAAATGTCTTTTCGAGCGTGAAAAAAGACATTGTAGAGAAAATCCAGAATGATTCCCGGCGTCCGCGGTAGTTTTGGTCGGCGGTGCATGCCAGCACGAAAAAATTCCGGGGGGGGGGGGGGGGGGGGTCTGGAGCCTCATAAGCCCCCCCACCCCCCCTTCCTGGCTACGCCCCTGCTTCTGCGTCAAGTTGTTAAGCAATAACCTACAGTTGCTTCGGAGCTAAGCTAAATCGCACTACGGCATGATTTAAGATGGCTAACTTTGCCGGTGTATACGGCAGGAAGGCCATGTTGTGAATTATATTATTACGTAACCACTGCTTCTGGCTGTAGATGACGAGATTATTGTTTAAAATAGAATGCTTCTACACGGCTCATTTTTCGATTGGTCTTTTCGTGTGTGATGCAGGCGCAGGTTTAGAAGTTATGAGCCTGCTATACGCTGAGACCTTGGATTCAGTCGTCATGACACAGTTTTCCAGCATAGTGCTCGAAGCAATTTATCGTGCCATTTTAATAACATGGGAATAAACACTAATCTAGGGCAACAAAACACAACAAATTAATGTATCTCTAAACAGACACACTTCAAACTCCGGAAAGTACATAACCTTAGTGCATCGGTGTTGATGGCACTGCGTATGCTGGGTACTTGAATGTTTTATACTGAGACTGCTGGTAGTGCTTCAACTTTAACAATTCTAACAACAAGGCACCCTGATGCAAAAAAGAAAAAGAAAAAAAACGATTGTCTGTAATAGAGCCTTCCGGAGATATTACTTTCAGAGAAGAGCTAGAAGCACGTCGGCAGCGGTAAAACGCATAAAAGTTGATAAAACAGAACGCTGGCATTAAAGCGAGCAAGAGAGGATCTTTAATGAAATCTGGAGAGGTTTGCGTGGCGGCAGACCTATAGGATGCGGCTACAGATACGAATAATGAGAAATTAGATGATAGGCACAACACACGTCACAGACACACAACATACACAAAACACACCACAACACGCAACTTCCAAACTAATCAGAGGCATGTTGCAGCTATATAAGTAGAGTCATTGAAAAAAAAAAAGTTCAAACTATGACATTCCTTTTCTGCGCGCCGCTGACGCCGACCCGCCCACGCGGCTGTCCGATTGGCTATAAGGCTGCTCACGTGGCCCTTTCTCCTCGGAAAACCTTCCTAGCGAAGTGTGGGCAGGCGTGCGCTGGAAGGTATTTTGCCTCGCTCGACTTCGTGCGCTCTTTTATGCAATGTAGCGACGAAACGCCAAATTGAAGTTCCTTGTTCATTATCTTTGTGCAAGCTAGAGGAACCATCGGCGTGGCTCAATAGAATGAGCAGGTTATAAATTTCAAAGGTCAGTACACAAAAAAAGTGAATCTAATCAACAACAAAAACAACAACAGCAAGAAAAAAAGCTTCAGAACACACTTCAGAGTTAAGAATCACTGATCGTTGATCATAAACATAAATTATTATTTTAAAATTTATAGTTGTTCATCTTATTGAAATATTGCAGTAGGTCAACACTGTCGTCGGTCACATTAAATATTCTTAAGGTATGTTCAGACTGCGGTCGTAACGTTAGCAAAGCGCACATCTGTCGTAAAGCCCGTATCATTCATTAGCAGCGCTAAGATCGTTCACCATGCTGGTCGTTCACATTATCACTTGCATACGTTTCTTAAGACCACCGAATCAAAACGTGAGCTGGCCAGTTGCGTATCAGCGGAAGACAACCGCAGATACACATCACCGCCACTATACCAGCGCCTCCTACTACGCACACACGCATACGCACTCATGGCCGTTGCTCTAACTTGGGGGGCCGGAAATGACGTCACCGGAAACTTAAAACCGAAACTGCGGCACTGATTGGCCACATCGTTACTGTCCTATCTGTAAGAAACGCAAATGTAGCGGGCCTTTCAACATATACGCTCGCGTGTGTGACGACTGTTGCGCTCTGAACACTTCATACGATTGTAGTCTGAACAATTTAGTTGCGCTTTTTGCGTTTGCGCTTGCATTTCTTGCGAAATATCTGCAGATTACGTACGGACCTTAAGGTAATGCAATTTTTCAGGCGTCGCTGATCAATAACTGTGCGTGCAGTTCCCTACGGTGCTATATCGCAAAACTATTACAAACTGTTTGTATTCCATTTTTGCAATCATCCCTCCCCGACTGTTCCAAAATTTTTCGCACCAATCCCAGGTAACCTGTCTGTCACGCGACGTCAGGAAAACCACCCAAACTCCCCATCTGGTATGTCGTGTAGGCACTGATCATGCATGATCAGACCAAACAAAAGAAAAATAATTATTGCCTATTCTACACCTTTTTTGCCATAGCCCTCGCGACGTCACAATACCGCGACAACTACACACGTCAAAGGGAAGTGTACGCATTAAAGATGCAATAATATCTTTATTATTATAATACCGAACAAAACTGATTATCTTTCGGAATAGCCGGAGAGTGCCACATTCCGAAAGGAATGCAAGATGTCCGCCCATCGATCGCTGTGGCACTGGCTACTAGAAGCTGCCGGTGAGAATGGATTGATTTGCGTATAATAATAATAAAAAAAATTAGTGGCAGTGTAACATGGTGGAGCTCTTTCGGTACGGTTACGACATCGTCCCATCAACTGTCCTTCCCTGAGCATCCACTTTGGCGTCATCTTTACCCGTCACTTGCACGCCGCCGCGATTTGCGACCAGCCCCCGCAAGCTAAGCAAGGGGCAGGGGGCCAATCCCAAACGCCGAAAGCCCCTCCGCTTCTGCGCGCTCCTCGCCTTTTGTCAGCCATTAGATTAGAAAAGCCTGTAAATCTAGGCGATGCTATTCACTTTGAAAGCACACAAAAGTGACTACCTGTAAACGAGGAGAGCAGTTCAAACAACGCTGCGGGTCACCACCCGATGCTTGCGTCGGCGGTTACGTAAGTTTGACGTCAGGAGATTGGAATGAAAACAGGTTGGAATAGTGTTACGTTATGGGGCCCCTAATCTGCGAAGTGACCTAGTGAAATCAGACGAGCCGCTTGTTCCTATTGTGCCTCTTTCTTTTGATTTGTTTTTGTTTCTTGCCTTAGTTTTCGGCGTTGCTCTAATCATGAACTGCTACCATCTTGCATAGTGTACCACGCTCGGTTAATGCACGTTCGGCTACTTTTAACACAATACGTGGTATTGCTGTGTGACAGTTCTTGTTTTGTTTTTCTCCTTTATTCAAGGGTGTCACGTGCCAAAGCCAGAATATGATCGTGAGGCACGCATGATCGATGGGCAAGCACATCGTGATGCATTGGTCTCCGCTCTATAGTGTGGTTCCCAGCCCATATGGGCGATTTCGTGGAAGGACAGCGGAACCTTAACGAATCAGCTCATAGGGCCGTGCGAGGACTTGCCAGCCGCGCTCCCCTGCAGACCCCCTCGTCTCCTCCTAAGGCCTTTAAGGACCAACTTCAGACAGATAATGAGCTCATCAAGCACTTTTATTTAGGACGTAGAGAATTCTCCCTTCCAAACAAGGAGCTAAGCAGGGCGCAGTCAGTGACTCTCCGATTGCTACAGACGAACTCGTGCCCCAATCCTTGGCGTATGAGCCGAATCGACCCAGACTACGACGGAACTTTCAATTGTGCACAGTGTGGTGGACATGTGAACTTGAGACACATGTTGTCGGGATGCGCGACGCAGGCCTCCTATCTGGAGGACCAGAACAAATGGGACGGCGCTCTTAGGAGCAGCGAGCTCTAAGACCAACTCTGGCTGTCCAAAAGGCCCGCGAAGCGTCGGAGAGCCTAGGGCTCCCCGTCCCGACGTGGGAGGTGCCCTCTACACCTTGACGAACAGTCTCGTGGCCTTCAGGACCCGTTTTAGAAATAAAGTTTTACCACCACCACCACCACGCCGTACTGGAAGACACCGGATTAATTTTGACAAACTCGGGCTCATTGACGTTCACCCAATGCATGGTACACGGTCATTTGTGCATTTCGCCACCATCGAACTGCGGCTGCCGTGGCCGAGATTTGATTCCGCGCCCTCGGGCACAGCAGCGCAACGCCAGAGCCACTACGGTGGGTACTCATGTGAAAGTGGCCAAATTACAAAGCATACAGGCGCAAATAATTACCTTTAGGTGAGCTCCACGTATGTGTTCCTTTCTGAAGGAATATTTTATAATTTACTCCGGCAATCTCTGATATTTATGTACTAACAAGCATTTTTCCTATCCGTGAATTAAGGCAACACGCAAGCTTTGCTTTGCACGATGCACCACGAAAGTGAATACGGGTTTACGAGAAATTGTTACACATTGTCCTGAATAAGGGACAGAGAGTGATGTCATGGCAATTACGGCACGTAGACCACGGGCACAATAACACCTGTGGTATGAAACAACTGCATTACTGTTGTAGTAACAAGGTGCTACAGAAGAATACAGTTGAGTGCGTCTACAATCCTGCGAGATTTTACTCGCTGTCTTAAGAAATGCATGGCTCATGGCTCAAATGCATGGCTCAAATCGCAATACCAGTTGAAACGTAAACGCTGCCAGTCTTCTATGCCCACTTTTCCACCACAAGAAGCTAACCTTTGCTAAAACGGTTTATCTTAGCGAGCACTTCTCACCACTGAAGTAAGGTCGTGCTAATGACGAACCTGTTATCACTGGCCGTGTTTCTTTATACGTATGTGAAAATTATGAGAAACATAATTCTTATAGTTCTCGGGGCCTCTTCCAAACCCATACATTTAAAACGCGGCAAGGGAGCTCGCACTACTGCAATTAAGAAGCTCGTCTTAATACTCGAGCAATTCCCTATCAACGAAGCGACCGTAGTGGCATGGAAGGGAAATGGCCTCCGTTATCACCGGCATGGAGCTCCAAGTAGCTCTAATCTGAAAATTTTGCAATGAATATATTTGCAGGCGCTCAACAGTGCCTTCCGAGGTGAGAAGTGAAATCTGTCAAGAAAAAGCGAAATAACCACGGCCGGCAGCTTTCCAGAGTACAGCTATTTTCCCAAGTCCTATGACTGCTCCAGGGATTGAGTTTTCTGTTTTTTTTTTTTTTTTTTTTTTTTATTTCCAGTGCGTTGCCCGCTTCTTGGTCGATTCCCGGTAATGACTGAGTGCCATCAATTGGGAACTAGATCGAGTTGCAATAACAGTCATTACCAATAATTGGCACTTTGATCGTAACTTTTCACAGTATATATATATATATATATATATATATATACATTTATGTATATATTATATTATATATATGTTGTTCCGATATAAAAATTAATGCCTAAGAGAGAATGCCGCTGCTATAAGCATATGGTCAGAGGATCAAATCCCGGCCTCGGCGGACGCATTTCCATGGGGGTGATTTGCAAAAACACCAGTGTCCAGTGCGTTGGGGGTACGTTAAACATCCCCGGGTGGTCAAAATTAAACTGGAGTCCCCGACTACGGTGTGCCTCACAATCAAATCGTGGTTTTTGCAAGTAAAACCCCAGAAATCAATTCAATTAAAAAAGAAAAGAGGCAATGCCAGACTGGTCTCTAGGGTGAATATTTTACAGCTAACGAACACTACTAAGGGCCGGCAAGGCAGATATACATTAATTGCGTAAGGAAGAAGAACGGCACCCTAGACATTCCCGTCGCCATCGCCTGTCTCGGAGCTAGTTCGCCCATCCAGCTGAGCTCTCGTTGCAGCCGCGGAGTTTCTAACTGTCGCTGGACGACTCCGATAAACTTCGTTACAGTCGCAAAGGTTTCGCAACTTTCTTTTTTTTAGCCGACGTGATCGCTTTGCAGACGAGGAAATGTTGCGCTGGTTATATAGGACCCTGCGGGGACGGTATTCATATTTCCTGCGGTCTCGGACAGCCGGAAGATTAAGTATCTAGTACATGGTTGGAAAATACCCTGACATTCTTAATTAGGCATTTCCTTCAATGCGACACAGTGAACAACGCGCAGCATCGGCATTGCGATGTCTACAGCATTCATAAATGCCAACGAATCTGTCGCACATGTACCATCGATCAGTTCATGATAAAAACTTAAACTTACAGCCAACCTCTCGTACGACACCAACGTGGTGAAATTGGGTGGCTGCTGCTTCGCCTTCCAACTTTTGGTCACTTTACATTAGATATAAGTTGCATTGCGCAACTTTCATTGACTGAACCTGGAGTGAGGGTAAATTGCGAAAGTGAAGCCAGATACACAGCAGCTCATTGTGCCCGCATTGTTTCCACTCTCTTCCTCGGCCCGCCCAAACTCACCTGTTTTATATCGACCGCTGTAACATCTAGCTACAAGCCCTATATTGCTAATACTATTAAAACACCTTTTCTGAAAAAAAAAAAGAATTGCGTGGCTGTACGGCCACTTTTAGCATTGATCTCTTTCTGAAAGATCATGAGATTGGTCACCCGCAGAACATGTGGTGTTGCAGGGATCAATAAAAAAAAGCAGGGATTATATCGCGCCGTGTCAAGCCCTAAATCCACTGCTTCACCCAAAGTGATTTGCAAGGGCGAACCAATATTTCCGCACGCATCACTGACATATCCGGTGCCGCAAACTTCAAGCAAGCTCACAACAGTGGCATCTGAGATCTCATTTCTCTCTAATATCTGTGACAGGCGTCGAGAGTGTACGGCTTAAATAGGTGGATAATTTAGAACAGACAACTGTCTCCACACGATAGTTAGATGCTGATCGCCGTGGCGGTTTGAGTCAAACTAGCTCTGTTATCAGATACGACTCTTTATTGAGTTACTGAATTAGTGATATTGAAAATGTCGGTAAATTTCGTCACCGGCTTCACTAGTAACATTTCATTGTGAAATACATACGCAAAAATGACATGGAAAAATTAAAGTGAGACAGAGAAAAAAGGTAAAGGGAAGACAGGGAGGTTAACCAGAGATTAACGCACAAACACATATACAGAGTCACGAACACTTGGCGTCGACGCGCTTGCATCGATGAGCAGTGTACGTTTTGTTTGAGCCTGGTTTTGAATCCTCCGTAGATGGAGCTTTATATCATAGAAAGTAAGAGGAAGATTATAATATCCGTAACCTCTGTGAGAAAGAATAGACTGTGTTTTCCTTGTGTATTGAGTTTGCCGATCTCTGTACCAGGAAGACCTTAGCAAACAACGGATGGCTTCAGCACAAGCGAACCCCGCATGACTTCTGGTCAAGTCTATCGAGCCTGCCTGCGAGGAGCTCGTATGGGTGCGAAGCGCAGACGTTCTTGCATTTTCATCCGGAAATCGCATTATGTACGCCTCGCCTCTAATCACATAAGGCATCTGTGCCTAGCCAGCGAGCCTTGCAGCGTTGCACGCCGCCCGGGGGAAACGTCCGACACTATAGCTTCCCAAGCATTACTAACGCAGCTTGCAGTTATTTCTGTCGCCTCTGGCCGATCCGTGGCACAAAAGGGCGAGACGACGCGCTCGAAAGATTCTAAGAAGCTAGACCCAAGGAGCGACTATTACCTCGCTGTATCGATGCTGTATTGTTGCTCTGCTGCCTCTGAGGCGCCCAAGAGAAAAAGTGCCCCGAAGGGGCTGCAGCTTGCATTCATGCACCGTACATTTACGCTCCAACGCTGTTCCTGTTGTACCTGTCAGCAAAACATTTTGTCCACATTTTCGATGGCGAACTTTTGCGATGGCGAACGAAATTTTGTCCACATTTTCGAAAGTTTCCGCCCTAATACCTCTTGTTGCACGTTATTTCCTTTCATTGGAACCACGGCCCCGAGGTTTGGGATGCAAAACAAATGCGAAGAGTGTGCGACAAAATGTGACTTTAAATCCTGCGGAGTGGGTCGAAAGAAACATGATCCGAGGGGGACAATTTTTGTCCCACGGAGGTCAACCACAAAGAGCGCATTTCCGTGCGCACATTCGGCGTGGTGTCGATCGGCGCCGTCTTGTCTGTTTCACGCCACGTGATAACCGCGCAGTCTGGCTGGCTCGAACGCGTGCCACACGGTGCATCGTCTCTCACCGATAACAGAGACTTTTAGTTTTTCCGCAAACTTCTTGCTGTTTGTGGATGGCCGGAGACGTAAACGTGAGTGGCCGGGTCGGTGTGCACCAGGTGTCGCAAAGCTCAACCAGACAAACAGAGAGCTCTTATTGCAGTAACCTTGTGTGTTATACTTAGATGCTTATGCAAATTTTCGGCAGCGGCGTAATCATAAATATGTTGAACTTTTAAATGCTTAGTCGGAAACAACCCTACAATAGATAACGAAGCCAAGGAAAGCATTGGGAAGTTATTTGTAGCATTTAATGGAAGTGTAGAAACATTAAATGAAAAGAAAATGAAACTGACAACCTTCGCGCAATGCGAAGGTTGCAAACTATAGTGGGCATGGACTAATGTGTTAATGATTGATGATGATCATAATTGTGATTAAGTTAACGGGAGATTAAAGCAGTCGTCTCTTTTAAGCTGTGGGATATTTTGACAGTTGCCCTGATCCTCAGTAAATTATTCATGTTTGGTTAAATAAGGCGTGCTTCTCTGAAATGTTTTACAAGTGGCGAGATTTTGTGACTCCTTAACCAACTATTACTCCTGTACCATCGTGACTGGTGTCATAAGGCCACCAACATGCTAATTCCTTGATGTCATAGTACAGGTACCATGGCCACCAAGATCAGGTGTGCAATTTGCATTTGCTAAATATCTCGGTGACAACACGACCACAAAAGAACGTCTCTTTATTAACTGTTGTGTGTTCGTATGCATATGAGTGACCAGAATATACAGGAGTAACTTCTTGACGGAATGCGTGCTTCGTTTTTCTTGTTAGGGCCAATATTTCTTAACCTCCACTAATCTCTAAATGGTGTCTACCTCTAGACAGTTTCGTTATCAACAATTGAACATCAACAGGTAACTCGAAATAACGCAAAGATTTGCACCATGGCGCTGTCTGAACATTTATCCTCTTCCTTCCCCCCCCTCCCCCCCCTTTCATATAATGTTTACACGCTCCTAATGACATTAACGACAGGAGGCTCTTAAAAAAATCACCACCCAAGCACTTCGTACAGATGGTTAACCAGCAAAGTTGAAACGTAGCAAACCATCTGGTTATTCCTCCGGCTTTATGACTCTTTTCTGTCTCACTCTCGACTCGTAACGTTTTATCCACTATATCGGATATTTATTTATTTATTTATTTATTTATTTATTTATTTATTTATTTATTTATTTATTTATTTATTTATTTATTTTATAATAAAGGCTTACGTCTGCTGGAAGTATTTACGCATGTGCTGTTGCAACAGTACATGATCTAAGGCACTTCACACAAAGCGACTGCCAGTAGACACTAGAGATAAAGAATGCAACATGTCATACTTATATGTTTATAAAAAAATCACTGACGATTACGCTATTCATAATGCGAAATTTGAGGGCAGCTCTATACGTGTTTTCATTTCGCAATATATTGGATGGCGCGGGCAATCTGTCTTGCGGGGCACGTTGCAAACGAAGCGAAACGTGGCGTGAGTGCCTCGCTAATCGGGAGATCCCAAAAGGCAGCGCGTGCGTGACGCGTGGGCACAATTCACAACAGCCGCCGCAGACAAAGTTCCGCTCATGCAGCGCTTTGTTTTGACGCGCTCGCCGCATGCCTTATCGATGGCGTCATCGGTGAACAGACGACGCGCACTACTCCGGCGCTATCTCGGAGCGATCGTTGCCGCAGAACATGTCTTGCGCGGCGCTCTGGTTTCCTCCTAACCCTTTCGCCATACTCTCCTCCTCCGCTTTTCCCCTCACGCTCTCTTTGCTCTCGCCGTCTTTCATCTCCCGCTCCGCTTTCGCTCTTTCATCTCTTTCTCTGCGCTCGTTCGTGCGGTTACGCCGAGGTAGGACGAGGGACGCCGACGCTCAACGCAGGCGCCTAAGAGCTGCACTCTAAAAACTACAATTGAAACATAGGAAGGTGAACGACGTTATAAAGTGCACATCCGTCAGACAACATTACTCGGTGCTGTGGGGAATCCGTGATTGTCGCTTTGGAGACTACTGCGTCAGGCAGGTGGTTTCGCTTCCGGCACGTTTTCGTAAGGAATGTTTGGCAGTATACGATGTGAATGTGTTTTGATGTGGTATGGTGACTTACCAGAATGATCTACATACGCGCAGAAGTGTAGTAAGCTGGTATAATTAAGTGTAAGTGAAGGAGTTGATAAATCTCATGAAGCAGGCAGATGCCGGGGATCTTACGACGAGTACCTAAAGGAGGAATGTTGAGGACGAGCTTCATCTTAGTTACAAGGGCAGTTGGATGAATATTAGATAGGATGAAGCGAACTGAAAGATATTGCTCTCCAACTTACAAGGTCGGGGTCTCATATTGAAGAAATATATTCAGTAAAGGTTCGTATATAAGAGATACTCTGTTTCTTTGGTGACTATCTTGTAAAATAAACGCTACGTTCTGGTATCCAAGCATGCGATTAGCTCTTGAGCATACGTGATCGATATGTGCTTCCCAAGAGAGGGTACTTGCAATGTGCACACGCAGGTATTTGTAGTAGTATTTATTTAATCAAGTTGCATATTGATAATACGGCAATCAGATATTGAAATACGGGTCATCACGTCCTCGTTCCCTCGGCTCAATGAACCCGCGGTTCCCTCTATGAACCGGTCAGAACGCACTTATCCTTCACGAGGTAAAGAAAGAGAGCCAGAGAGAGCAAGCAGAGGAAAGGCAGGGTAAAGAAAGAACGGTAAAGAAAGACAAGAAACATGTGCTCCGTGCTGAATTTTCCCGAACGGGCTACGTAAGCCGCGGGCTAGAGCCCTTTCGCTCGAGCCTTTGCGTCAAGGAATATTCAGCGTAAATCTTGAATATTTAGTTGCACCAAGTGTGAGAATAAACATTCGCGCATGGTCTGAGAATTCCGATTGGAAGCCTTCTTCTCAACGACGCTTGTAGCATGCCAGGGCACTTGAAAAACGGCAGCGTGCATATTTTCGAGGAAGGGCTGACGATTTCAGCCAAAGTCGTTATGGTGACCTCGTTAAACCTTTTGACAGCCTTCACGTTTATAGCATTAGGACAGCAGTGCCAGGCTTTCAAATTCACTTAGTAACAGGTTGCGGCAGCCAGGGCGTCGCAGAAATTTCACTCGTTTTCTATGATTTATGACATTCTTCCCGCTTGCTTTGTTTGATATTTAGATGCTGACGCGAGCGCCAGATGTTGCCTGAGCGAACGGTGAGGAAAGGCTGGGAACAATGTGTTGGATTCCGGGTTTCCCAATGTCATTAGCAAAAATTTAAGGCCCTTGATAACGGCCATGGATATATCTCTATAAAAACAGGTTCCCCGTATAATCTAAGGACGTAGGCAGCACCGAAATGAGAGTGGTACGAGTCGTTTAGAATTGAGATAGCATTTTCTTCACATCACGTTCAGTTTTATTTCCGTTATTTACATTGGGTAATTTTATTGCTAGTTTGTCTTTACCTGTATTTTGTGTCTGGATTTGTACTGTTAATTCACGCCCACTGTAATACCAAATAGTGCTATAAATAAATAAATAAATAAATAAATAAATAAATAAATAAATAAATAAATAAATAAATAAATAAATAAATAAATAAATAAACAATGTGAACTCTATATGGGTATACTACAAGCATTTATTTACTTATTATCTCTGTCAAGAATCCGAAATTGTACATCCACGGTAAAAAAGAAAATAAGTCACGCCACTCCCGAATGCTTAACTCAGCTCCTGCACCGAAATTCGCCACCTGCAAGCAACGCCACGTGAGCCTTGCGTACCTTCTCCACCATGACTAGACGTCCGATTTACACAAGCAAAGCACAAAGCAAGTGGTATATACACACAAATGGTAACGGAGGGAGATATGCCTGCACGGACACAATCAAGCATAAAAAGAGATTCTGATTGTTCAAAAGCCGACCACTCCGCGCAATTTCTTCGAGGAAACTTTACTTCGCGATTGTTTCCTTGGTTGATTTAAATGCTGGCTTTAACCGAGTAAATATAAATAACCAAGCATAAGGCGCCACGCTACGATGTATGGAGCTAATAACTTACTGTTGGTAAGCATGAGTAGGACATTGAGAGCGGGCCGACGAGTGTGAGTGCAAAACAGTATGAATGAGCACATAGCCTACAAAAATATTGGTGAGTGAGTATCCGAGTAATCTGCAGATATATGCTAATAAACATGTTGCATCTGCCCCCTCCTAGGAAACGTTCCTTTCAACCCTATTAGTGGTATAAGCAGCGACATGCATGTAAAAGCAGTTATGCTGCCGGGCAGAATTCCTTTACTGCAGCCACATTCGTTGAGCAGCCTCTGTGTAATGTAAATAAAGCACGCTTTAATGCCCCTCCTCCTCAAAGACTTACCGCTGCTGCAGGAGTATTTGGAATAATCCTCGGCCGAGCAGTCACCACTGATTCACTCTTCACTGTCCCTCATTTCGCAACTGATTTCACGCAGCCACAAAACAAGCGAGTCACAGGCTCAACACGTGTCACTCTTTTCTCGACGAGCAGTAATGCCACGTCGATGCCGATGACCTTTCACTACTGCATCCCACGAACGACGCGTTCCTTTGTGACGCCACAAACGGCGCGGACATCCTCCGCATGCCGAACATTGCGCGAGTTCACGATGTCGACTCACTCCCTGAAGCCGTGCGACCTAGCGGCAAGTGTTGGCTCTTTCTAGAGAGCGGAAGTATGGGATAAAAGAAGTAACGTAAGAGAACAGAAGCGTTGCTCGTAGTTCTTTTAGGAGCCCTTGCTTTCTTATGTTTTTTCTTATTTTACATAGGTATGCAAGCGTTTGGTGGCGACGGACGTCAGGTGTCGTGTGTGACAGTTCCATTTGCCTCAGGATACAGTGGAGAGAGCGTCGCACTTGCTTATAAAAAAGAAAGGCCAGCTGTTGCCAGCTCTTGTAGCCGCGCATGTCGCTCTTTGCAGGAATTATAGCACGTGAGACGAGGCTGAGGAAGCGAGGCGTATAGGGCGGTGAGTATAAAGCTTGGAAAGAATTTTGTGGAACCAGAAAGCTGCTTTTTTGTTATTCCTTCGATAATTACGACGACTGATGGGCTAACAATCGCTGGAGAGCAATCAACAAGTTTTCCGCAAATAGATCAGAGAGGTGCATGGGGTTTTCATTCACAAGGCTCAGCTCCTTTCTCTTTATCCAACATCAGGGGTATAGGCACCTGTTCTCGCGTACACCATTGAGGGCAAACGATTTTCGGAATTTCGAAATGCCCGGATGGAAAAGACAAGAAAACGAAAACAAAGAAACAAATGAACGAACACACGCACAAACCAGATTAAGCTGCAACCTACGCATTGGCTTATAACGAAAAGGTGGTCTATGTACTTCCTCCTGTTACGACTACTGCGAAACGCTTAATTCCGGGCCGAGTTAATAATTGAAAAGAAAATTTTTATTTTTCGCGACTTTCATTATCTGAAAACTATTAGCGGTCAGGTGTATGTAACCTTGTCTTATTTCATTGAAGGCGTACTAGTTATGGGCATGATATTAGTCCGCGACTTGGATGAGTGTGTCGGAGACACGCAGCGAATATTCATTTGGGCTGTTGATCATATTCAACGAAGCCAACAGTTGAATATGAAATAATCTTGCTTTTTGACGCTTCCCTCGTGCGCTTAAGGGAAAAAAAAAGAAAGACCAAGAAGCTCTCCGAGTCACAGAAAGAGCGCCCTTGAACCAGTGCGGTGCATTGCCCGTTATTGAACTTAAACAGTCTAATGCCAAAAGCAAGCAATAATCAGTTCTGTCCTTTTTTTATAACATTTGGTCGGTAACATTACTCCTCTTTTTTATTGCTATTAAATTCAAGGAGAAGTTAGTGCTTTTATTGGCGCCGCCTCCTCCTCTTCGCAAGGCAAGCAAAACTGAAAGCACGAGAAACACTGAAAGACACCGAGACGAACTTTTGCAAAGTTCTGCACATGAGTAAGGAAAGACACATAATAGAAAGAAATTGCATTCTGTGTTGAACGTAAACGCCTCATCACATCTGTGATTGAGACATTGGTTACTCCAGTTTTATTCGTAAATTGCCTAAGATACCTAGCAGTGCACTCTTTCCCTTCTATGCACTTTTAGGTGCGGTAGCGGGTGACGCTTCATTGTATCGTTTAAGTGTGCGTAAAAAATAATAATGAAGATGACTGCCATTTGTTTGTACACCTGTTTATAATAGCTGACAGGTTCATAATGTTCCGCGTACGACGAATTTACGTCACATATGAAGCCCACACACTTTCCACGTTGACACAAGCTAGCACGCTGATGGTGCCTGTCCTAGAAAGCTCGAAATTCGTGATGCGAAAGGCGGCCGTAATAGATCCTGAAGTGACGCGTCCAGCGCCAACCCTCTAGGAGCAATCTCTTGAGCAATGTTACTCGTTCCTTTTCTTCTCCGCCGTGTCTTGAATATAACATTAAAATAAATAATCACACGTTGTGATAACAGTAAATAACTGCTCTGGAAACATCCAATGGTAAACGGAAGTAATGACACTAAAATAAACTTGCAGATGTTTATGAAGAAACCCAACGCGCTTTAATTCTTTCTTCTTGTTTTTCAAAAGTAAGAAAAAAAAACACTTTCACCTTACTCCATCAGTCCCAGGCAATTTGCAGTTTTCGCCGTAGCAAATGGCAAACGGACGCCTATTTCTCCCCCCTTTTCAGCTCTGCATTAACGTGTCAAGGCTGGTACTAGTGCGCAGATCTCCATAACAGATTACCACGGGAAATAGAATCGTGGACTTAATTAAAACGGGAGATGTTAGCGTGGCAACAGGACTAACTATATTATAGTTCACTTGAAGCGTGAAAGACAGACATGAATATAAAGAAAGGACACGAAAAGGTAGACAAGCTTGCTGCCATTTGCTAAGTGTCGTTCAGGAATTGTTTCCCTAAGACAACAGGTGCATCACGGGGTCGCGAAGCATGGCTGCAATGTTTGATGGAGCGTCGGGATGAGAACGTCGCGCAGATCAAGGCCCAAGTTGCGGCGCAAGCGCTATAGAGACGTCAGGAAACGTACACGTCATGCACGTAGGGGCTTTCGACTGTCATGTAGTGAAGAGTAAGTCATTAAATACTCGTAGCTGGTAATGTGATCTGATAAACGCGTGCGTGGCTCTTAGCCTTCCGATGTTTTGTGACATGAGAATTTGAGAACATCCATCAAGCACGTTCATTGGAAACGCGATAGCATCGGAGCAAACAGCCATGAATGTCAGCCTACTGAAGGTCTAGTGCAATAAGTCCTTTAAACCGATCGATGCGGGCACCACTTATCATACTGCCGGGCACTCAGTGCATACGAGCACATATTCTTAGTAGTAGCCAACCTTGATGATTATAAGCGCCATTATTAATGTCCATAATATAGCGTTTACGCCGGTACTCGGTGCTTCAGCAAGTTATTAACGTTGACTGAGTGGTTGGCACATGAGATGACGTTAAATTGTGGGTTGTAACGACGTTAACGTTCACGGCCTCTTCTAAGGTATCGTCGCAGTGGTGCAAGGGAAAGGAAGCTAGCCCGTCGCGTGTTCGGGTGATTAATTTTTCAGGTGGGCGCGTAGGCCTAATGCAGGGTCGGCAGAATCGATGGCCGTATTGGTTTACTATTGACACTTGAGGCATGCTTTCCCATCCTCAATTAGTAGCTCCATAAAGTTCTCCACGCTAGTTCACACCGACGTGCACGCTTATTTTTGGAGTCTCACCCAGGGAGGCCAGTAATGAACGATGCTTTTAAAGCGTGTAGAGCTCTGGAAGCACCTTACTCTCGGAGTGTACTTTTGCAACAGTTGGCTCTGGGCAATGTTGTGTCAATAAAAAGGAGTATTTTCAAGCTTTAAACTTTGCTAAAAGAAGACGTTATCCGTCGTAGGCTTTTTTTACCCCATCTATAGAAAAGGGCATATGCGCGGGTGATCGTTTTCTTTTCTCCTACTGTAACGGTCCAAATGATTTCTGGGACAAAGAACATTGTCAGCGCGATCGATAACAACAGAACTAGCCATTAGAAGATGAGTAAAAGGAATAGGTATGCGGTAAAATGGACGGCTGTCTATAAACGCAGGGTGAAAGCAGCCGTAGCATTACACGAAGCTGCTAATATACCTAACAGTACTCAGGTAAGGTACTGAGGCTAAGTTCATAGCCTATCCATGATTGGTATTTGGCGTCCGGAACAGTACTAGTGAGATAGTGATTCGGAAAACTTATGGACCTCTTACAGGCATTTACCGATGTCTTACAGTCATAGCATGCTTAAGTAAAGCTCGGGAAGTTACCAGCGAAGCCAGCAGAGCCCTAGGGTAATGACTAAGTGAGAGAGCAATAGATTATTTTCACTTCCGAAAGCATGCCACTACCGATTAAATTTTCACGGCCAGGAATTTACACCTGCGCTGTAAATTTGAGCAGGCAGGGGTTTCTTCACTCAGTCCACATCGCAACGTGCTTTCTTCGGACGTCAAACTCGCTACTTTGTGCTCAAGAACACAATCCTTGTCCTTTAACTACAGTCACGGATGCATTGTGTTGAAACAAACCTCTTTTTTTTTTTTTTTTTTTTTTTTACAAATGCCAGCTGACAGCTGCCACGTTTTAAAATGAACGAGTAAGAAGAGTGTCTGCTTTGTGTTGTACTATTCGAGAGAGATAATTCAAGAAATTTGTTTGAGGAAAATTTAGTGCTATGAAGAAACTAGTACCATGGATACCTCGAGCTCTGATGCTGCGGAAGCTAATGCGTGTGAGGGTATAAGGGTTAACTACGCGGAAAGAGCTACATAGAATGTATATATATATATATATATATATATATATATATATATATATATAATTAGAAACGCCTTTATTCATTAGAAATTATCTTTCACTGGTTTAGTTCCTTGAGTGTGTGCATTAAGTGCTCAGACAAAATTTGCGCCTCGTTCAGTCACCCAAAATGTTTCGCTCTATTTCTCTTCTTATCCCCCTACTCCTTCCCCCCGTGCATGGTAGCCAACCGGAACTACCTCTGATTAAGCTCCCTGTCTTTCTATGCATCCTTTCTCTCTCTCTCTCTCTGTTTGCGCTTAACTTAAACTTCACCGTAATAAAACGGCGTCTTGTTCCCAATGTAACATATCTTCTCACAGCGACTGCCACAGTCGATGGCCGAAAACGGCCAGACGGCGGGTTTGATAATGATTGCGACAACATGCAGATAATATACCGTTTCTTGGCTTGCCACTCACAAAGACCTTCACGATGAACTTAGGCTCCTCGCCGAATACTTGCTCGCGGGAGGCTGGGTCGCCGGAAACACGGGAAATCATGCAGATGCCGTCAGTGCCAAAGTTTACCTCAACCGACAGGCTGGTGCTTCTGTTGGTCGGTTAGGCGGACGCTGAATTACGGAGGCAGCCTTAAAGACTCGCGCTGACCAACATGAATAGTACCCCATACTGGAACGTTCATTCTGAGCTACTCAGTTTGCGAGAGTCAGCGACCATAAGTGCGCTCGATGAAAGCTGTCGAGCGCAGTGTTTTCACTGATTGGCTCTCTATAGCCCTTCGTGCAGCAAGTGAAATGTAAAGTTGTTTTAGATATAAATTAATGCGAGAAATTTGTTTTGGCGTGGTGAGTTTTTAACCAATATGCTTCTGGCGCTGATTTCGTTGTAGCTAATGGTGTTTTCAGGAACACGTGAAAAGCCTAAAGACCTTTGTGAAAACGGGTAATGCACGCGTCGTCTCAACTAGTGTATTTTTTGCTGTGGGCTTAACATCTTTGCCTTTGATTTCGTTTGCGGTGCATTCTCTTTCTGTGTTGCGAATATATTACTGGCGCAAATTTTTTTTCAGCACAGAGAATCAAAAGAAACTTATGTGCAATAACGCTATTTGTGTATGCATTGAACCTCTGCCCTTTCAGTGGTGTAGATGACCCTACACAAATTTCTAGTAGGCCCTTCAGAAATTTCTAGAAAAATCTTGACAGTGCTTTTATAGCTCTTTCAAACTAAGAGATGAACGTTCACAAAACTTTTCATTGTTGTTTGGCAACTTTGCTAGATACAGAGGTTTAGCGGCGAGAGGAAAAACCTACATCAACAGTTAGAGCAAATTTCAACTTCATTAGTATAAAAAAAGGTGCTTGAATGCTTCCTTCTGACCTGCTCGCTAGTGAACGGAGACAAAATTTTATCAGTATGGTTATTGACACTCATAAGGTGCTCGTAGGGTAGTAGTAGTAGTAGTAAACGTTTATTCCATGAAGGGGATTGAAGGTTGAGTGGGTGGGGCCCTCAGTCCAGGGCTCCACTGGCCTTAGCGGCTCGCTGGGCTTGGTCGAGGAGAGCCAGTTGGCTCTCCCGTTCCGTGCTAGCAAGCCAGGTCTCCCACTGCCTGTTTCTGGGTATTTGCCCTAATTTGGGGGAATTGATATTTAGGGGCCGCGAATTGCACTCCCATGTAATGTGGGCAAGAGTGGGCCGCTCTCCGCACCATGGACAGATGTCCGCGTATTGTGTGGGACTTATATGGTGTTGTCGGTATAGATTTGTGTACGTGTTCGTTTGTAGTCGGCGCCAGTCACGAGCCTGTTCCCCGGTAAGGTCCGGGTGCGGATTACTAAATTTTTGGCGGTCACGTCGCTGGTTTTCCAAGATGTCACGTGAGCTTGTTAGAGGTTCGTCGATAGGACTCGTCGGCGCTCGGATGTGAAATACGCGAGCTAGCCGATCCGCCCTTTCGTTTCCCTCCAGTCCCGTGTGTGCTGGGCACCACACAATGGTATGATATTCTTGTAAGCCATGTCCCAAAATGTTTAAGGCCGCCTTGGGGATGTTTCCAGTTAAATAGAGGCGGCAGGCTACTTGGGAGTCTGTGAGTACCGAGGCTGACTCTCCTCTCCGGTCTTTATCCTTGATGGCTAGGGCGATTGCTACCGCCTCCGCCGTACTGGCTGAGTTTGCTTTGGTAGAGGCTGCTACGGTCGATCGTTGGCTTACAGCCGCTAGGCAGTATCTGTTATTTTGTATTTTAGCTACGTCCGTGTAGATCGTTCCGGGGTGCGAGCCGAAGCGCTTTTGTAGATTCTTAGCCCTTGCCTGCCTTCTAGGTTGATGATATTTAGGATTCATGTTTTTGGGTATTGGAGAAACTGTTATTCGATTCCGTATTTCTCGGGGCATTGGGGTGGTTTCCTCGTTTAGGTACTGGGGTCGTAGGGGATACCCTAAGCGCTCGAGCAGGGCCCTGCCTGTTGCGGTGATATTGAGCCTTTCCCTTTGAGATATTATTACCGCGGATGCGTGCTCTTCGTACGTGTTGTGCAAACCTAGGGCCTCCAGTCTATCTGTGGCGGTATTTTTAGGTAGCCCCAGGGCGGTTTTGTACGCCGTGCGTATCAGAATGTTGATGGCTCGTATTTCAGTGTTTGTAGGGTGCTGGTAAGGTAGGCTGTACGTCACCCTGCTGATTATGAAAGCTTGTATCAATCTGATTGTTTCGTCTTCTTTAAAGCCCTTCCTGTGGAAAGTTACCCTGTGTATCATTCGGACCACCTGTTGTACTGTAGATTTAAGCAAGAGTAGGGTGTGATCTACTCTGCTGTTACTTTGTAACCAGAGGCCCAGAATTCGCAGTTTTTGCACTTGCCGTATTGGTTGGCCTTGGAGTGTTAGCCGGATCTCTGGTTCTGTGCGCGTGTATTTTGCTTTAATTCGAATAAATTCCGATCGGAATTTATTCGAATTAATGCTCGTAGGGGTGACTGAAAAAAGCGCCACAGGTTTTTGCACTTCGCCGTATTTTTTTTAAGTGAAATTGAACGCACCGTATAACACTAACAAAGGTATTGACGTTGTGGTAAATCCATATATACTGCATGTATATGCTGTACCAGTAGAAGTAATCGAACAAATTCTAAGCCTGTAGCCTCTCGGTCGTGCCCAGATCTTCTATCGCGTGCCTTTTGACCAAAGCCGGCTCTGCATTGCCGTGGGCGAGCCATTTCTAACGAAAAACTTTATTCTGCGCATCATCACTTCTTTTCCGAGGCACATATCGATCAGCTAGCGACATTTGCCTCACTTGGCCGTGTGCAGATTCGAAAATTTTCAACATTGAGATTGTTGACCATATATGTCATTTCGCATCGCCGGGATAATGATACTTGCACATTGCGTGTTTCTTGTGGACGATGCGCGTGGGCGCCCCGATGAAGGAGACGAAGTGCTACATGCTCTCGAGCTGACGGCTGAACTGGCTAGCGCTGCAGTTGTATTTTGTAAATATACATTGTAAATAGTCTTCAGAGTCTAATACCTCGTTCGGGTAACAATAATATATTTTTTATTTCCTGTATACAAAGGCTATGGGACTCTAATATGACATCATTCTTACTGCCACAAATGCGATTTCGGGTTTGTGAAAGGGTTGCGCCAAGCAGAAGATGGCGCACATATCGATAGCCCGTTGGGATGTTTCATAGTACATACGATCTAATCATGCTTCGAAGCATTGTCGAGCGTCGGCTGCTTTGTATAAAAGTCAACGATGTTCGGTATGTTTTTTTTTTTTTTGATGCTGTAGTGATAGTACGCTGCATTAAAAATTGTGGAAGGCCGTAAGCGAAACTTTCACCACTCATCCGAAACCATTGCCGCCTATCGGCCGCCTTTTCAGAACATTGAAGTGACCTGCAAGCAGTCATAGATACAAAGTAGCTGCGTAATATAGAACCGAAGAATGGAGCGCGTTGACAATTGTGCCTTTGAACTCCTTCTAGCGGACATGCACGCACCAGTCACAGGACAAAAATAAACGTCGTGTGCGCGCACGCGCACGCACGCACGCGCACACATACACAGGCGTACAACACGTGCATACACACAAACACGCACACAGAAATTACTAGAGAGGTAAGTTGCAACAATGAAGCGATGAGTGAACGTAGAACCCAAAATTGTATTGCGAAAAAAAACCTGCGGCGGATCACTCGGTGTGTAAAAAAATATTAAATTATGGGGTTTTACGTGCCAAAACCACCACCTGATTATGAGGCACGCCGTAGTGGGGGACTCCGGATTAATTTGGACCACCCGGGGTTCTTTACCGTGCACCTAAATCTAAGTACACGGGTGTTTTATGCATTTCGCCCCCATCGAAGGCAGCTGCCTTGTGTCGGAAAAGCAAGTCGGGGTAAGGACCTGCTCATTTTATAGTATTTTCTTAAAGCACTTTTACTCTTTTCTTTAACTCATTCTATGTATTGCACATATGTATTGCACCATGTACGAAACATGCTCAGACGAGCTTTCAACACCTTCGCGATTGGTTTGTGCGGCTAAAAGCCGTGCCGGCAAGTGAGAGCGCACGTATATATTGTTTGAGCATGTCAGGCAACAATAAAGGTGGTCCTTGCTCCACTACTTGGTTGGCGTTGTCAAAAATATTTTATCTTTAATAAGCGTTAGTTTCCGTCGCGTAATACAGAAGAGGTCCCAGCTAAAAGCGATAAAGAAATAGCGAGACTGGAAAGCATCTTGAATTGTTGCTTACGCGGCCTCCCTTATCGAACGGTGTAAAACGTAAAAAAAAGACAAAATAAAGTAGGCTACGTGTGTTTCGGTCAAGTCTCGGTCCCAGGATCGAGAGCCCGAAGTGCATAGTGACTATAGAGCCAAGTTCAGCGCAAATTGCTCGATATAAAGTGGAACACTTACTTGTCGCTCGGTACTGGAGGCTGAAGTTATCGCCATCCGTCGCTTCCTGTCGTGCTGGAGCGTGTGTCCTGAAAAGTTCCGGTGACTGAAAGCATGTTGCAATCTTGTTACACACTAACGTGGTGTGGCACGAACATTTCGAGCAACAAAACCTTTTTACTTGGGCCCATTCGCGACCACAGCACGAGGCCTAAGACTGACGTATACTTGCGCACTGCGAGAAGATGTGGGACCACAGACGAAGGTCCGATGGCGTTGCTGCACTGAGCCAGTCAAAACAAAATGTAATCTGTTCATCACCTTACATAATTGCACCATTTTAGAGAAATAAACCTGAAACTATTCTTGGATTGATATTCAGCCTTACTAGACCACAAAAAAATGAAAATGCAGGCACACAGTGATAATGACGCGGACTGGTGCTGCGCATAGGAAGATTTCTAGAGACATTATCTCTGTCACTGCAGACCGTGTTGCGTTGTAAGTGAGCAATGACTACTTTTACGCTGATTCTATAAACTTTTGTGCTGCAAAACGTAGGCGGCACATCTCGTTATTTTTCCAGCTTTCAAGGCACTGAGAGAGGCTGCTGAGACAGTGAAAGTCTCCGGGATATCGGAGAGCCGCTCTTGACCAAGTGACACCACACGGAGGCTCCCTTTGGCTGCAGCGGCTAAAAACGAACCTCAAGCGATAAGCCCGCGGACACATAGCGCCGGGAGCTGTCAGACGTGGCACGTTATGTTTGACTTGTTCTCCACTGCTGCCTCGGACGTTTCCCACGTCGGTGATCAGATCGATACACAAGCGCTGCTTTCTGCCCACGCTGTGTGTCGGTGACTAAGTCGACATTTTCAGGTCAAAACTACTTTCGGGATTTACTACGAGATGAATTTACTACGAGATGAATTAGGACACTATACAATGGGAGACAAATTCATGGTGTATTCGCGTCATCTACGGTGCGGTTACGCCAAGAAAGATAAAGAAATTGCGTCTGAATTATTTCTCTCTATGCATTTTTTGCAAATGTCGCTTAAGTATGCATGCGGGAATATACAGTACTGTGCTTGATGTTTCCACGTGCGTCTGCTTTTACTGCGTTGGCTTTATGCCCCGATATTTGACAGCCACTACACTTCAATAACTTCGGCTCGCTCGTATCCTGCCATCGATTCATATTTGTCGGTGACTTGACGTAGGATTCGAATGCTTGACGTATAAGTAGATGTCATTACTGCGCTGCGGTTCGGTGCGGCCAAAGAAAGCCCCTATGGTGTGGCAGCGAGCGTAACATGAGCGTCGACTTACCGCCATGGCTTATTGGCTACGACGTTCCACATCGAAGCTGTAGGCATCTTGTGCTGAAGCTTTCCACAGCTGACAACAGCACCAGCACACACAGCCTAGAGAGCGGTGGGATCAAAATGGGAGTAACGAAATGAACGTTCGACCTGACATCTCCGATCGCTTATCACGAGGCAAAAGTGTCCGCGATCCGATACTGTCCTAGTGCGCATGCCTCGCATGACTCGGCATACTTTCGAACGAGACTAGAAGCTCAAACTTTCCGGATCTTCACCTCGGCAAGCCCAGTGAGTGGCATTCAGATGAACGATGACCCTAGCGGCCGGTGTCAGCGACTCTGGGGTTATGAATGAGAGCATTCTAGCGCATTCTGGTCGCTGCAAAGTGCCTATAAGGAAACAGCGCTGGCCAGGGGGCACTACGGTAGTTTGAGCCTGCAACTAAAGTATGCGGACACCACCCGGTAGGAAGGCTACAAAAACTTGGAGGACGCTTAAGTTTTGCCATTAAGAGAGGAACGCGATAACATTCGGAGATCCCTGACTGCTTCTCACGCTTCCCGGCAACTGCAGCTTATGTAACCGCCATGTTAACCGGGAAACGCTCACGGCGAACGCTATGCAGGAAGGCGAGCTTTCCGGTACAAATTCGGTCTCTTGCGTGGGCCGATCCCGGAGGTGGTGCGGAGCCATGGCAAAAAATTACATCATTTTCCGATTCTGTTATTGTTTCGCACTTTTAATGCTTCAGTCGGAGAAGATTTAACATAAAAGCCAAGCGGTGTCGGTGTTTTGTTTCATGACATTTGTTTGTGGGCTGTCATTCTCAAAATTCCGAGGAATCCCTTTGTCAAGAATGTAAGACAAGGTATGAGCAACTAGAGTGAAAGAACGGTGGGGCAATATAATCGGCCTATACCGCATGTCACATAGCAAGGTGGTGGCATATACGTATACTTAAATACAAACGGAAAATTTCGCTCATGGACAAATCCGCCGACGTCACCACCAGATTTTCTGCGACACAGTGATCTGAACGTTCTGTCGTTAAAAATATCATCGCGTTTGGAACGATAACACACGCACGCCTGCATCAGCGTTTGTTTTATCTGATGCGTCGAGCGAAGCTCTTCGCATGGTCATACGCGTTGCGAGGAGCGCGTGCGCTCCTATACGCTCTAGCACGCCGGTGCCCAGTCGGGTTTGAAGTTGGACACTTGTGCCTCAAGATGAGCGATGTATTTTCTGACGCGAAGTCTCAACATGTTACTGAAAACTGTTACGCCCATTCACTAGACTGTATTACGGCGCAGCTGATGGCACGTGAAATTTCAGCGCAGGTGGCCCATAGGTCGCGGTTAAATTGTATTGCGATAGAAATTATATCGACACTCCTGGCGCATTCTTGCTGTCAGTGCCGGCCTTGTGGTGATGTTCCGTATAAATTCCAAGGGCGATAATTACACCGTCGCCGCGCGCCGTATGCTGTATGTAAGAGTGAAAGCATGCGACGATCGCGGCTTAATCTCGCGTGCGCCAGGAAGGAAAGCGGGGAAGAAGCGCGTCGTCTTCCGTCATGCGTAAGGCACCGGGCGTAGGGAAGAGAGTGGCGGCGGCGGTGTTGTACTCCAGCAGCAACAGCAGATTTCGCAGCCGCAGCCTATGTTGAAAGCGATCTGCGTTGCGGGCAGAGTCTAGGTGCGGCGACAGCGTGCTGGGTTCCCGCCGCTCAGTTTTCGTTGAAGCGATAGACAGCATGGAGGTCGCTTCGCAGCCGCGCTTCCTCACGCCAGCCTTTTGACAGCGAGTGTCTGCGGTAATCGAGTGTGATGTGTTCGGGTTTGCCTGTGCGCGCTGACACCGAGCTTGTTAATTTAGTTAGTAAGCGAATGTTTGCAAGTTTATACGGCCGATAAAGTTATTATCTTTAATTCGTATAGCTTTCTACTAATTTGCTATCGCAATCGATGCTTCGCCTTTCGGGCGAAACTTCGAATTTTAGTAGCGTTTCTCTGGAGCTAGAATGCAAAAACCGTCCGAGCAGTGAGCCTTTGATTGGGGAAAAAAGCTGCATACAGGTGATGAAACTAGGGACAATACGTTTAAGATTGAGAACGTGCATTGCCCGTGTACATTCCTGTTTTTATTTTCAAAGAAAAGAAAGAGTCCTAATTTTCATTTATTTTATGAACGTGCAGTTTTAAAAGCACTACACCAAGAAACAAGATGGAAACACAAGTTAAAAGGACCAAGCGGGAAACCCCAAGAAACAAGACGGAAACACAATAAACTTATGTTTCGATCTTGTTTCTTCGTGTAGTGCCTTTAAATCAGCGCGTTCCTAAAAAAATGAAAATGAAGCAACTAGCCCCATCTATTGCTGTCTCCTCATTGTCGGCAAGTAGAGGGGGCCGTTTGTTTCTTATGCCGTAACCGTCCCACTCCCACACCTGCACCTGAAATATTCAGCTGCAGACAGGTAATTCTCGGCGTCCCTAGCCCTCGACCTTCACACGGGGTTACGTGGCCACATCATAAATTACTAAGGTATGAGATGCTGGCCGGGATAATGTAACGACCTTGATTCCGACCCGTTTTCTTTGTTCGCTTTGTCACTGCTGATTGAGATGCTCCGCCTACGTTCTCACCAGTGTCAATAGGTAGTTAGTGGTGTGTTTTTTCTTCTTTTTTTTTCTGATCTCCCTCACTTTCTATGTGTGTGCATTTTTCTTTATCTTTCTGTCTCCCCTTACCCCTTCCCCAGTGCAGGGTAGCAAACTGGATATCTACCTTCCGGTTAACCTCCCTGCCTTTCCCATCCAATTTATCGCTCTCTCTAGTGGTGTACAATACGAAAGAAATAGAATCGAGCAGAAGAAACTTGCATTGTGCAGGTTCTGCAAATGTGGATGTCATTCTTTTACGTTGCCCCTTTTATGGCCTTCGCTCTCAAGCGGAAAATATTTGGACTGCATTGCGTTAGCTGACTCCAACTTGCGCCTGCAAATTGCCTAACTTTATTGTCCCACCTATTTTGTTGCCGTCCTCGACTGCGCTTACCTTCCCTTGGTACCCATTCTGTAACTATAATTGTAACTTTAACTATAACTTTAATCTACTCTACGCATTTTACATGGCCTGCCCAGTTCCATTTTTACTCTTAATGTCAACTAGAATATAGGCTATCCCCGTTTGCTCTCTGATCCACACCACTCTCTTCCTGTCTGTTAACGTTCGGCCTAACATTTTCCCTCCATCACTCTTTGCGTGGCTCTTAAGTTGTTCTCGAGCTTCTTTCGTTCTGCCCCATATATGTTAGCACCAGAAGAATGCAGCGTTTATAAATCTGCCGAAGCTTTCTGGTTGTTTGATCTCTAAGAATTCCAGTTATAGCTTACAAGCCAACCTTTGTAGCAGAACTGTTGTTCGGAAGGCAGCAACGGTCTCGTGTGACTATATATGCTCGCCACCTTTGCCACCTTCACCCAGCATCAGTGCGTGACGAATACCTAGCGGCTCTGCGAACTGCCATCTATATACCGTTACAGCAGCACTCCTGGCTGCTGCCGCGGCGAGCTCGAAGCTTATTTTCACCTGCTACGCCTAATTGCTCCCCTTCCGGGGCGAGTTGGGTGGGAGCTATAATAACTGCGAAGGGGGGTCGTGGCAGCATAAATTATTCTCTCTTGGCTCCGCCGTTACAGCTCCTCGGGGATCCCGAAGCGGAGACCCTTTTATAAATCACTGTGTCCGCTCTGTAGTCTCGACGGAATCGTTTTATTTTCCACTTATTACTCGGAACACGTTACCCGAGAAGTCAGCAGCAACAGGCGCTCGAGACGACACGCGGCCTTTTTCATTTAGTTACAGAACTCGGCGTCTCTGTCAGCATAATTGAACTATCTGCCCCGCGACAATATCAGAAGGATTGACTGATGGTGTTTGGAACGTTTTCTTCTTGCGTATTCAGCAATCGCAGCAGGTATTTTTTTTTTTTCATTTCGACGCACTCAAAGGAAACAATATGCATCAGACAGGCATGTCATGTCCGACTTGACGGACAGATATCACGGACAAATATGGTCAAAGTAGAACGACACTGCTAAATCGAAGAGCAGGAAGCAAACACTGCTGAATAATTCAGTGCTACTTCCCCGCTGGAGCAACGTGGCTGTGTGGAAATGGTGTTTTTTGACGTTCCAGTCGAAGCCATGAACAGAATAGACATGAGTCTAGGGGCGCTTGCTGCAAAGAAGCACTTTGTGCAGTTACTTTGAAACCCGGTAAGAGAACTAGTAATAAAGGCATGTCAGATTCTCTGTTCACAATGCCTATAATTAAGAAACAGACTGGTTGAGATCAAGAACGGTACATGAAACTTACGAGATGCCATTCACAAATAGATTATTTTACAATTTCTTGCAAGGATATATTTGTGGCGCCACAGTTATCGTGAATTAGAGTTGAAACCTGCGCTTGTTGATATGCCACACTCCATAACTCAAGCTATCCTCCACGGTGGCTTCCGTGGCTGGAGCTTTACGCGAAGTCGCCGGTCCAATTCGCGGTCACGAGGGCTGCATCATTCTGGTTGGGGCGGAATGAAAAACACTTCTGTACTGCGCTTTGCATTCCCGTTCAAGAATTTTGTGCGGCCAAAGTTAACTCGGGTCAATCAATCAATCACTCAAGTCAATCAATCAATCAATCAATCAATCAATCAATCAATCAATCAATCATCAATCAATCAATCAATCAATAAAAAATAAATAAATAATAAATCGAGGTTTCTTGCACACAAAAACAACGAAAAGGTCATAAGCATTTCATGCTAAAAAATGCAAGCAAACAATTTGTATGCATCTATGTGCACCCAGTAATAACTGTTGCGCTCAAATATTTATTAAAAGATTACTGCTGGGCAATCAACTGCTCAGGACTTGTTTACAAACTGAAGTTCTTGTTACTTAAGCCACGTATAAGTAGAATTTATACGAGGTCGTACTCTCCCAAGCGAAAAAGAACAGTTGAAAATGCATTTTTTCCCCGAAGTTATGTAAATAAAGCGATTTAGCGTGGAAGCTTAGGCGTGTTGGTGATTCCTTGGAAAAAACACAGCGCAACAAAAAAAAAAAAAAAAAAATAGACAGGGACACGAGACAGCGCTGTGCGTGTGTCGCTCTCTCGTGTCCTTGTCTTTCTTGCGCTGTGTTTTTTCCGATGTAATAAAGTGCCGTCATTAGAAAGACACAACTAAGACTTGCTTGTCACTCAGCGGCTATATAGTCTTGGCTAGAGCGTGAGGTGGAACATTCGGCTTCTGACCTTGCGGCTGTATTCCAATCGAAACGAAACGCAAGGAATGAATTCATCGGCGATTTAGCGGTAAAAGTGACAGAAATGTGTCAGCGGTGCGTCGCACCTCTTTGAGGCCCCGAATCGCTGATTTAAAGCGCGTACACCACATTGCAAAGTGTTGTTGAGGAGCTAATATATATATATATATATATATATATATATATATATATATATACGGCATCGATTCCTAGGAACACTAGAGGAGAGATGTTGGTAGACTTCGCAGAAAGGTATAGGCTCTGAATAATGAATACCTTCTTCAGGAAGCGCAGCAACAGGATGTGGACCTAGAAAAGCCCTAATGGAGAGACAAGGAATGAAACAGATTTCATACTCTTTCCCGACCCTAGCGTAGTGCAGGATGTAGAAGTGTTAGGTAGGGTAAAGTGCAGTGACCATAGGTTAGTGCGATCTAGGATTTCTCTCAATTTCAAGAGAGAAAGAATAAAGTTAGTCAAGAACAAGCAGGCCAAGCTAGACGCAGTAAGGGTAAAAGCAGACCAATTGAGGCTGGTGCTCTCAAACAAATATGCAGCTTTAGAAAAGGAAGACAAAGACAACATAGAGGTAATGCATGAAACCGTAACTAGGTTGATCTCAGAAGCAGCAATTGAAGTGGGAGGTAGGGCACCAAGGCAACCAGTAGGTAAGCTCTCCCAAGTAACAAAGGACCTAATAACGAAAAGGCAAAACATGAAAGTGTCAAACTCGAGAGATCAGATAGAATTTGCTGAACTGTCGAAACTGATCAACAAGGAGGAAGTAAGGGATATCCAAAATTATAACGTGGAAAAGATTGAGGAAGCAGTAAAATATGAACGCAGCATGAAATCAGTGAGAAGAAAACTTGGCATAGGACAAGGCAAAATGTATGCACTGAAAGATAAGCAGGGTAATATCATGAGCAATTTCGATGACATAGTAAAAGTAGCGGAAGAATTCTATACTGACCTGTACAATTCCCAGAGAAGCCACGGTACATTCTTTTAAAGTAGTGATGAACATGATCACTGCTTGATGCATGATGTATCTTTTATTCTTGAATAAATGATGCAGAGGCTCCTTCTATAACTGACGACGTAATTAGCAGGGCCTTTACAAGACATGAACTGGGGAAACGTGGCTGGACACGATGGAATAATAATCGATTTATTAAAAAAATTACAACACTTCCCCTATCAGGTACACTGGGGGCACGCGAAGCTTATCGTACCCTCAGAATTGTGTGTCGCGTTCCCTGGCCTCGGGGTTCGCTGCCCTTCGCTGACGCTGGGCTTCGGTAAGACGGGCTTTGAAATGGACACTAAAGCAAAACAATAAATAAACTTAGACTGATAAAGTATTCTTCGAAAACTCTGCTGTCGTTAATTACACTGCAATAGGTCAATTATTAGAGGAAATGAAGCTCAAAGTTAAATTTTTTGAATTTCACGTGGAAATCCCGACGTCAGCAATTCAGCGTGACGTCATGACTTCTAAAGTAGTTTTTCGCATTTGGGCCACGTTGGCTCAGTAAAAGTTCGCGAGACTTACCACATTCAGTCTTGGGCTCCTTTAGAACACAATGTAATCTATAAGAAGAGAAACGTTAAAGAATTCAGTAGAGATACCAGTAGTCATAGAGGAATTGCGTAATCAAGGAGTACAGGGGGCATACGTGAATATCTTGGGAAGTTTGCAAAGATTCCACAGCTACATTCGTTGTCCACAAGGAAAGTAGAAAAAAAAACATATCAGGAAAGGGATCAGGCAAGGAGATACAATCTCTCCAATGTTATTAAGGCGAAATTCTTATGTGGCTATGTTGGCGGTGCCCTTGGCGGTGACCCTTGGCGGTGACCTTGCAGTGACCTCTGCGAAACTGTGCCGGGACGAAAAATGGTCAACGCAGCAAAGAGTAATGACACGTCTAAAAATGCTCGGATTGACGTCCCATTTCTCAGGGAGGTTCCTGTAAACGAATTAAATTAGTGGTTTTGAAAAGAGAATTCGTTAAATTTCTGTCTGGGTAGGAATCGAACCCGGGCCTCCGCGGTGCGAGACGAACACCTTTCCCTGAAGCCATGGCTGCTTTTTTTTCTTTATTTCCAGCTTGGAAGCCTGAACAGGAGTTCGACAGATCACACTCGTTTTATATGTGCTAAAGCATCCAACATTGATATCACATCTTCATGACAGTCAGTCGTTTTGTACACATCACGTACTTTCACAACCATTTCAACAAAATAATCATGCACAGATCGGCCTTTAACATCACAGTGTCTATATGCCAACAGAGAACGCCAGACTGCGTGCAGCCCGAGTAAGAAGATAACGTCCATCTGTTCAAAATCGCGCTCAGGCGGTAGAAAACGAATGCCATGTGGATTGAGGGGTAGGCCTATCTTTAAAGTTCTCTGTAATATATCCCAAAAGAATATAGCATTATTACAGTCAATAAAAACATGTTCAATAGTTTCAGCTTTGTTGCACAGAAAGCATCTGCTACCCCACGGCACATAAATGCCTTTTTCTTCTAACCACCTTTTAACCGGCAAGGTTCCCGTGTGAAGCTTGAAGACAAAAGTTTTAGCGTTGGCTGGTATCTGCTTATTTTGAACCCTCTTGAGTACGTCTTGCCCACGCCTGCTCCTCGGTTGTGGCTTACTAAAGATATGCCTAGTTCGCGTATGATTGCACACGCCACGTGGTTACATAGATGCGATCGTGCCAATGCTAGCACGTTCGTCGTCGTCATCTTCTTCCACAGCTGGCGTCTATGCCGCTGATCATACCAGCCAGTGTTCCCATACTGCCCCTCGCGCTCGTGCCACTGCTCCCGCTTTCATCGTCTTCGTCTTCTTCCACAACTGGCAGGCTTTCGCCTTCACGTTTTACAAACGTGTAACACTTGCTTATTCACTGCATGCTTAGAAGACGCATTCAAGCTATTAGGCTGGGAATGCTTAGGAGTGAGGACTAACGCCGAATATCTCAGCAACCTTCGGTTTGCAGATGACATTGTCCTGTTCAGCAAAACTGGGAACAAATTACAACACATGATTGAGGGTCTTAACTAAGAAAGTGTATGAGTGGGGTTCAAGATTTATCTTGCAGAAGAGTAATGTTCAATAGGCTAGCAAGGGAACAAGAATTCAGGACCGGCAGTCAGCCTGTAGTGTATGTACAAGAGTACGTTTATCAATGTCAGTTATTCAAGGGGACAATGATCATGATGAGGAAATTTACAGAAGCATAAATATGTGTTTCAGTGCATACTGCAGGCATTATCAAACCCTTACTGGGAGCTTGTCCCCGTCATTGAAAACAAAAGTGTGCGATCGTTGCGTTCCACCGGTGCTAACATATTGGGCAGGAACTTGGAGGTTAACAAAGGATCTCGAGAACAAGTTGAGGACCGCACAAAGAGCGATGGAACAAAAAAATGTTACGCCTAACGTTAGGTGACAGGAAGACGACGGTGTGAATCAGAAAGCAAACGGGGATAGCCGATGTTCTAGTTGACATTGAGAGAAAAAAATGGAGCTGGGCAGACCATGTAATGCGTAGGGTAGACAACCGGTGAACCATTCGAGTTAGAGATTGGGTGCCAAGGAAAGGGAAGCGCAGTCGAGGACGGCAGAAAATTAGAAGGGGTGATGAAATTAGGAAATTTGCAAGTGTAAGTTGGCATCACCCATAGCAAGACAGGGGTAATTGGAGATCGCAAGGAGAAGCCTTCGTCCGGCGGTGGGCATAAACTGGCTAATGGTATATATATTATATATAAATGTATGTATATACTTTACATACACGTTTTTCCATTTTGAGACTCTTAACGTTAGCGCTATAAGAACATTTGCTTGGTTACTTAGGCGCACGTTTAGGAACACCAAGATGACAAAATTAACCCAGAGACCTGCACTATAAACCGTCTTTCCTAGTATAGCTGCAGTGAAGATTTATGATGTCTAGGACTATCGATTCGAAGACTAGAAAATGTGAGACTGATCCTTAAACAGGAATGTTTATGCAAAGTAGAGCACATTTGCGCAATATCGCGGAAAAGAGAGAGATCAGTATAATTGTTCCGCTTTAATGATTCCGAGTCGCCGTATTAACATGGCAAAATAAGAAATCTCGCTCGCCTAATTTGAGACTTCGTTGCACAAATAAAGCCCGCCAGGACGAAACTCTGATTGATGAGGTATTAAGCTAATCAAACGGGGATTAAAAGACGTGCTTCGACAAACGCGGTGCTTGGCTCTCATCGTCCAGGGTTCCTCGTTTTAGCACTGAGCTATTCGCCCACTGAATTCATTGATGGATTATTCTCGCACTGGTGAAGTTCTTAGGCTCCCTATTCGACGTTTAGAAACTGTTCCAGAATAATTTGCCGATAGAGATTATAATATGAGAAAACACTAAAAGAACGTTTCGAAGCTTGCAGTTTATTGTTTTTAATTGTATATTTTTTTCTCCTTTTGAAGCCGTACACATTTTATGTTACACAAAAGTGCGGAAATTTGAAGACTTCGGTATTTAGGTATCCGACTGTTAGCCCGAGTAGACGGAAATCTTGGTGGCAATATACGTAAACGTCCTGGTAGACGAAAAGTATTTAAGATAAACTCAGTTGGTCGGATTTAAGTATTCTAATAGTACTGCAGACTGATGAAATAGAGCAAAAAATGACGTCATTGCGATAGGCATCGTATGGTCACTTCAGGCGTAGTTGCACCATTGCTATTAACGCCACCGTTGGCGTCGGCGTGATGTCCTGCTATCAACGACGCATGCATGGTCCGCGTGCGGGGAGATTAGAAGATCTCCAAAGTCGCCTAGTGAATTTGTCTCGAAAAGTGACGCTGCCAAGTAGACTCGCTGTCACTCTGCATTCAATCGGCTCTGCAAGAGCGAGGGCAGCGTCCTGTCTTCTACTGCTGGCATCAATATTGTGCTCACGCATATTGGCGTTCCTGCAGAGCAGCTAAATTTATGTCAAGCTGAATCAAGCTAAACGTCCAGCTGATTTATGGCATCGTTTCTTTGGACGTTTGCCAACGCCGAACATTTTGCTTCGGTTTCTTCTTGTGCACCATGGAGGTGCGGCACCGGCAACGCTGTTGGCGCGCTCTTTATCACGCAAGCGGCGCTCTGAGGCACCCTGAGTGCAACGCTTAACTTTGCTATTCATTTTAGTGTTTCTTCCTCGAGCGAAAATTTAAATTTTCGTTTGAAGTCCTTACGTAATTAGTGCTGCTTTGAACACGCGTAGTGTGCTACGTTGCCTAGAAGCAAGCCGGTAATTGAGAACGAAGACATTTATTTATTTTATTTACAAATACTGCCGTCTCAGTGTGAGACATTGCAGGGGTGGGTACATAAGTAGCCTAAATAGGCAAAATCAAACATTATATAGCATACAATCAGTAGAGCATGTTACATGTGTGCATGGTCAGTGCAAGAGAGATAACCAGAAAAAATGAATTATATATATTGTCACGTTGCACGGCGCAGCCGAAGGAAGAGGAAGTAGAAGTGTGCGCGAGGAGCTGGCCGCTGCCTGTTGGGCTTGGATGACAGTCCTGTCCCCTGCGCTACGCTAACCATCCATCGTCCTTGTAAATAAATCCATCCCATTCATTACAATTTGGTGGAAGGTGCTGGATAGATCACACTGGACGACCGAGCTCTACTACCCCTTCGAGGCAGCGAACGGTTGACCGGGTTACCACCGGAGACGTCGAGATGAGTGATTCGGACAGAGGCGACGTTCGCGAAGAAATCGCGACAGAAAGCATTCGCCCGAGGCAAGCCGGTTATTGAACACCTCATCGAGAAGCACGAACATTCTGAGGCAAAGAGAATGAGGACGTCGAGGACTGGTTGAGACACTACGAGAAGGTGAGCCGCCACAATGAATGGAGCACGGCTGCGCAGCTCTCTAACGTTGTCTTTTTCCTTGCGGGAACTGCCCTCACGTGGTTCGTAATTAATGAGGGCTCACTCACAACTTTGGACAGCTTCGTCGAAGAGATAAAGAAATGCTTTGGCGATTCGCTTTCGAAAAAGAAAAAGGCTGAGCAGACACTTTCACGACGAGCGCAGTTACCGGGAGGGACGTGTACCACCTATACTGACGAAATCCTGAAGCTTTGCGGAATTGTGAACGCAAACATGTCGGACGAGGACAAGGTCGGACACCTACTCAAAGGAATTGCCGAAGATGTGTACAATTTTTTTTATCTCTAAGGAAGACCTCACTATCCCGTCCGACTTAAGGCGTCACTGTCGTACTTTCGAGGCCCTGAAGACACGCCGCATTCTTCCGAAGTTTGGTCGGCTGGACAACGTGACCAACATAGCAAGTGTGGACGTATCTCCCTCTAACGACCTGGCTGCCTTGGTACGGCAAGTTATTAGAGATGAACTGGCTCATTTTCAAGGCCCAGATGCCAACCGCGTGTGCCACCAATACTCCGTTATGAGCGCTACTTGGAGGCGCCGGCGGCCTGGCCGCGACCTGCCTGTGGTGACCGCCCCGTTTCCGACAACGCCCATGCCCAGAGCACCATGATCCAGCCATAAGCAACGAGTTTTGAATGTCGACATGACAGACAGCCTCGACGTGGGTCGTCTCCCGTCTACAATACGCCTTGGAGGTTTGTACCTAACATCAATGAAAATCGCAGCCCACCTGTGTGCTACAGCTGCGGGGCTCAGGGACACATCACGAGGTATTGCCGCCGTCGCCCACAGCATGCTCCGCGAGATCGCGCATATCCGCCTCGCATGCAAGAACCTACATCCTGGCAACCATTTGTCCCTTTCCGCCAGCCGCATTGAGACTACACGTACATGCCAAGGAATGACTCCCCCGTGTCCGACCGCAGCCTGACTCCCTCACCGACTCGGATAAGTCGATCGCCATCTCCACGTCGCCGCTCGCCTACGCCGCCCCAGCTGGGAAACTAGCTGCTGCGACCGATGGAGGTGAGGTCGCGGGACGGTGGCTTTTTCAAATGCCTTCGTCTGTCGTCACGGTAAAGAACGAAGTGTGTGTTTGTGTCGATGGTGTTAATACTGTGGCTTTAGTAGATACTGGTGCTTCTGTGTCTGTGATGTGTCTTACGTTCAAGAATCGCCTCGAACCGAAAGTGATGTTTGCTTGGGATGGAAATACCACGTTTCCTGTGGGAGTATGTTCCGTCGTGATAACCGTTGGTGGAAGGACATTTCGAACTGAATTTATTGTGCTAGCAGGCGCCACGCATGACATAATTCTTGGTATTGACTTTTCACGGGAGTGTGGAGCAACATTATACTGCAGAGCTGGTGAAATTTCACTCAGCAGCGATACCAGACCACCCGCGCTAGACGACATTCCATCCGATCATCAAGAAGTATTTTCCGTGTCCACTGATGTACTTTTGCCTGCACAGATGGCAATAATCATCCCTGTGACCTCGTCGCGCGTCCGTTCTCCATGGTTCCTGCTGCGGATTAATTGAAGCTCAATACGTCAACACTCTAAGAAGAATGTACTTGTCCCTCGGGGACAAGCAGCCGAAGGAAGAGGAAGTAGAAGTGTGTGCGAGGAGCTGGCCGCTGCCTGTCGGGCGTGGATGACCGTTCTGTCTCTTGCGCTAGGCTAACCATCCATCATTATTGTAAATAAATCCATCCTATCTGTTACAATGTATATATACTATATATATATATATATATATATATATTTCATTATTCCCGACGATATAGAGAGAGAACGAGAAAGAAAGAATTATTATATATATATATATATATATATGAGCGAGAATAAAGGGAATCGAGGGGCCGATTTTTTGTAATCATAAGAAGCCAACAAACAATGACACCAAGGACAACATAGGGTAAATTACTTGTACTTACTAATTCCACTAAAGAAATGATAAATTAATGGAAATGAAAATGGATAAAAAAACAACTGTCCGCGGGTAGGGAACGATCCCACGTCTTCGCATTACGCGTGCGATGCTCTTACCATTGAGCTACGTGAAGCCGTTTTTCCATCCGCTTTCTCGGGTATTTAGGTTTTGCAACTAGAACTATATATATATATATATATATATATATATTATATATTTCCTGCCATTTATAAATGCAGCAGTGCGTGTGACGCTGGCGTGATTTATTCGCTGAGGCAGAGTTTTGGGCCTAGGATATGTTTAGCAGATGTTTGCCGAAAGATGATGCATCGCATTTTCCAGTCTAATTAGGCGCAACAAATTGTGTGCTCGCTTCTTACAGCTAACATTTCAATCCGACGCGCCTGTCCGAATCCATGCAAGGGCGAACACTCGCAATTTGAGAACTATTCAGTTGTTGTTAATGAGTTTGTTGACAATGAGAAATAAAAAAAAACTAATGCTAGTTATTACTGGTACCGTTTCTAAGGCCTAATTAGGAATCCAACTATTTTTTGTTGCTCTTATAAGAAACCTTTATTCTGGTTCACTTTTGCAGGTTCGGAAGAAGCGTTCCGGTCCGGTTCTCAGGCGGCTCGATGGTGCGTACACATTCTTTTGAACTTATTGTGACTTTGTTACTAAATTGTGTTTCCTCAATTTTTTTTAATGTAAGGGATAAACATTACGAGTACAGAGTTGTCTTTCTTGCTTTCATGACGGGCTAACTATAGTATGAAGTTTGACTTGCAAACGAAGCTGAGCATTTTCTAAAGGGTTGATCAGGAGAAGAATACAAAAGACTCAGTGTTTGTTTGTATCGAGGGGTAATGCAACGTAAGAAGGCACTAAAAAAGCACAGTCATTCGCGATATTTTATTGTTGGTTTAACATATAATACTAAGCTCACCCTGCAAGCTAAAACTAACCGAACAGGACAGTAGCACAATGTATATTGTTACCACAATCATAAACCGACAGCCTATCGCGGCCAACTTGTTCGCTCTGTACCTATACCTGTCCAAACAAGGGTGGTGCAGGATGTTACTGTGTCTAGCATGACCGTGTGTTGTGTCTTTCGCTCTCTCCTAACATTCTGCACCTATGGACAAGCTAGATCCATAAATCGTGACAAACGGAACCAAAGCATCATTTGGATCCTATTGCAAGCGGGCAGCTTCTGGGATTGGCAGCGCGTGCCGAATGCAGCGCGGTTAGCCAAACCCAAATATGCCGATAGATACATGCCCTCATGACCTGAGTGTTCAAACATACCGACCTACCTTTGATCTCCTGCGTGTCACAGTACACACAAGTGTTGACAAGATTGCGTGTGGAGAGCGGTAGGAAACACGCTGCAGGCAGGGAGGGCGTGGCTTCAAAAGAATGCGGTCGTTGGTACAAACACGGCAGAGACGCTCATCACTGCAATTAAGTGGTTGGCAATAGGGCGACGCAGATGTCTCGTCGTGGCCTGAATTATGGCTGTGACACGCGTAAAAGGTTTAGATGTCTGTGGAGGAAACATCCATACATGCTGTGTCTTTTCGTATGCCTCTTTGCTCCCCGCCGCACCCAATCATCTTGTGTGTGGATTTTTGTTTCGTGCTTTATGATGAAACGCGTGCTATCCGGAAAGCAGTACGGTGACCGCCAGGGCGGACATTATCGTTGCTTTCGGGAAATGTTTAGTAGTTGCTGCGACACAAGCTGTCAAAGCCCATTCACATTAGAGCCTTCTCTCATTATCTCTCGGGCTCAATATACACCCGTCGCGCACGAAGGCCTTTCTGTCTGATTAATGATCTCTCGCTAATAGGATACATTTTGCTTACCTGTATACGAAAGACTATACAGTCTACCACAAAATGTGAGCCACGTCGATACGAAAGGATACACATGCGCCTTTTCTAATGTCGAAGTAGGTTTACGTCTAGTTGAAGGTTCCAGTTTATTATTTGACTGAATGGATGAGTGAAACGTAAACTATTCGGAATGTTGCTACAACGAATGCAGATATTGAGTCCTCTCTCCGTGGCTGAAGTGACCTACTTAGCACAACGCGCCCTGAACTTACTGACTTAGCAAATCTTGAAAGACAGTGCGACAAAATGCAATGTTGCAATGTCAGTGAGCGCGATAACCAGGGCAGCTCATTTCCCTCATTCAACAATTTATCGTCGGGAAGAAGCCGGTGACGAGCTCGACGCCCTTCCCGGTTTCATCGAATCAGTCAGTGAATAGAATATCTGCATAATCTCTGTGAATTACTGAAACTTAAAAAAAGAACTACATTAATCGAAGGAATGATTCAATGAATAAATTAAATTAATGAATCAATCAAACAACCCAGATAAAGGTCAGTATAATTTTCACGCTTTAATATTGCGGCATACCGACCACCGTCATTCTGTTCCTCAACTTGGCGGCGGTAACGCTTGCATTGCTCACTCTTAAGCGTGCATAGTGAATGCCAACTTCCCAACAAAGCAGAGCTTTAGTACGGGCTAGTTGTTATTTCAGTGCGAACGTGACTTACAGTGCATGCATAGAAAAATGGGCAGAAAGACTGACGAAGACTAGCGCTGACTTCCAATTGCATCATTATTTTGTATAACAAGCATATATGACCAAGATACCAAGGCAAAAGCGGCCCCTCCAAAACACGAAGGTAGCGACACAAGTACTGCGACGCGCACAGTTACCAAATCTGGAGTAGAAACCTTCCTGACTCCTTATTCAGTTCGTGAAGCCTATACACTATTGGGCACACTGAATATGTTGTCGAGGAAACAAAAAATTGGTCTGTAAACTGGCAGGAATAGGCACATTAAGTCTGCTGCTAATGCTGCAAAGAAATAGATAGGGAAACTCCAGCGAGCTGTGACTAATGAAGAAAATGTCTACCACAAGCAGCGCGAGTATATGGCTTGGAATTTATAAGGCTTTGTTAAGTCATTCTGCGCATTTAGGCTATGGATGCTGTAAACCAAAACTAAGCCTTTGTTTTGTTCCAATATAAAGAAAGTTTAAACTCGCAGCCTATCTTTTGTAGCGAAACCGACGAACAGCAGTCATACTGTTGTTCTCAGCAGAAACAATAAACATTTATGCAATGCTGTATACAAAAGTGCAAGCAGCTTGAGCGCTCTCGATGAGCGATAATCATTATCATCAACGCTCAATAACGTTTGGTATTTGCGTATTCGTAAGGCAATGGAATCTTTAGGAAAGCCCTACGAATCGTTTCACTTTGGAAACATATTTCAGACATTGAATGTTTGAAGTAGCCGCTTCATTATAACGGAGAACAACTGAATGTTGGGGTTTTACATGCGAAAACCATGGACTTGATTATGAGGCACGTCTTAGTGGGGGACTCCGGAATAATTTGACCACCAGGGGATCTTTAACGGGCCCACCATGCACAGGACATGGGCGTTTTTGCATTTCGCCCTCATGCAAATAAAGCCGCGGCCGGGATTTGATTCCGCGACCTCGCTGCGTAACAGCGCAACACCATAGCCGCTAAGCCACCGCGCCGGGTTCATTAGAAGATTATACTTGAGTTTATTATCGATTTCAATATTGATGTATTATTAGGAAGGCGTGTAGGAACTAGTAGGTTCATTCTCATAGGAGGTGAAAGAGGTTATAGTCATGACTCATAAGTTACGTATCGAACCGAGCAGCACCCGGCGTGGTGGCATAGTTGCTATGGCGTGGCGCGGCTAAGCCCGAGAGCGCTGGATCAAATCCCGGCCACGGCGGCCGCATTTTGATGTGTGTGAAATGCAGCAACTCCCGTGTGCCATTCATTGCGTGCACGTTAAATGTACCCAGGTGGTCCTCATTAAACCGGAGTCCCTAACTACGGCGTTCCTCATGCATATGTGTGGGCAGGCGTGTGGGCACGTAAAATCGCACAACTTTTTTTTAAGACCAAGCAGCAGGAAAATGCATAACCGAAGCTGGCGTCTATGCCTGATGGCGCGATCCGCGCGCGTGTTCCGATGACACGGTGGGGGTCGCTGCACCGGAGCCTGTCGACGCCATCTCAAAGTCCACACACATTGGCGGGTCGGAGGCCGGTGTCGCTCGTGCATGCGATAATGGGAACGTGCTTGCGAGTGGTGCTCGCCTGAAGTGGCAATATATGCACGATGAGCTAGTGCGTACCCCTGCTCAGAAACGCGAGAGGAGTCGGCAGCCCGAATTCGCGGCCGCCTGTTGACTTTGGCCGCCGATAACGGAGGCTACGAGAAGGTCGCGGGGGCACTAGTGACCGCTGCTCCGCTCTCGGGGTTTATTATCACTCGCGGCGTGTGCGTGTTTGTAGGCAAACTCTGGTAAACACGCGGGATCGGTAATATGAATATTTGCACGATCGCTAGGGCAACTGCTGTTAGCACCTATTTTTGTTCTTTTTTGTTTTGTAGCCTTAAACAAGTAATTTAGTTAGTTAAGATGGTAACTTGAGCTTGTTGGTTATTCATTACAAGGAGTACGGTATATAGGCGTAACGCGCTGAGCACCACCAGGACAAACGGATAACTGACATGACGCCCTTGGCGTCAGGAGGGTGCAGCAAGTCCCTGTAGAGGAACAGCGTGGCTCCAAAAACACCTCATAGAAACCCTCCTGTATGTGATCCCTTATCCAGGCGAACATTAGCAAACAGGGCAAGTTTATATAACCAAGACAAAACCAGGGTGTACCATGCCAGACGACATCATCGCCTCACTGACAGTAAGGACGGCAACGAAATGACCCTGACGATCCACAACCTTCTCCGAAAGTGAGGTGCTTTGCATACTTAAAAGACGCAACTTCTCATGTTCACCACCTCGCGGGGAACATGTGGATTTCTGAGTCCAAACAACGGACTCGGGACATTTAAAAAAAGTACCAGCCTAATGAAGTGAGGTTGTTTGAGGACGGGGTCCGACCATAGGCTAACGCCAAAGAGACACTTACCTCACTCTGGAGCTTCGAGTGTGAAGATCCCATAGTGAGGCATACTTAGAACGCTTCCCCTTACGCAGTTGCCCAAATAGGCCTGCGTCCATAATATAAGCAGATTTTCTCTCTTACTCTTAGTATTTCTGTTGTCCACGTCTGCATGGCGCTACGCCTATAATGCCCGTAAAGCAATGAATCCAAGAGGAATGAAACGGCAAGTTCACAGCTCGCATTTGCCGTTGATCGGCGGAAACCATGAAACTGCGCCTTCTATTATTATGTTCTTGTCCTTGTGAAAATTCTGGGTGAATGCCAAGCGCGCACATTCAGAGGAATAGCAGGCACTTTAATAGGCTGCTTGGATGCGTCAGTGATACCGCAGCGCCGTCTGGTCCATGTAAGCGTCGTAAGTAGTGTTATGGCACTCCATATTTGAATTTTCTTTGAAAGGAACAAAAGGTCACTGTGAGCAGCAGCACAAGGATGATTAATTAACGGGGTATCGTTTACTCGCATATATCTGTACACGAATGGCTGTGCACGATATCGCGCCAACCGGGCGTACAGTGTATATGCCCCGTATAACTTCCTAATGAACGCAAAAAGAGCTTCTTATAACCGTCTCTCTCGAGTTCAGAGATTTGTAAAGATAGCCGATAATTATTCCTGAGGCTATATCAATGAGCAACAAAAAAGTAAGGTATTTGTTTTCAAAGCAGTGGTTACCCTCTTCATAGGGCGAAGTTGACTTGTTAATTTATATTGTTACTCGGAGGCACAGTATAGGGAAACTATTTACTGGGTGTTTACTTACAAGGGTAGTAAGCACTGGCAAAGGTTGTTGTTGTTGCCTCAAAATGTGGTCAAGATGAAAGCCAGCCAACATCAAACAAGGCAAGTCGTCGTCATTAAATCACACAGTTGACCCTTATGGTTATGCCCCCCTAAATCCAAGGGTCTACATTGTCTTATTCGAGTAGCACGTATGTATGTATATATATATATATATATATATATATATATATATATACACGATATATATGATACACGTGATACAGCAACACGTGATACAGCAACACAACACGTGATACAGCAACACAATACACGTGATACAGCAACAACCGGTAGACTAATCAGCGGAGAATATATATATATATATATATATATATATATATATATATATATATATATTCTCCGCTGATTAGTCTACCGGTTGTTGCTGTATCACGTGCAGCACGCCGATGACAACTATATAACTCATGCCAAACCTGCTCTTATTGTCGAGTAGAAAGTTGAAGACATGAAATTGATTCGGATTACGCAAAATAAGCAATAGGAAATGTAAGGAACAGGCCCCTGCGGATTTCAATTTGCGACTTTTGCTAATGTTGGCATGATAATGACTGCGCATAAGGAAAGTACTCTTTAAAGAGGTCGGCTGCGTATGATGACTCAATAGTTTGTGCTGGCGGAATGCACGTTTCCAACAGATGGGCTTAGTAAAACGAGCAAGTCACAGTTTACGTTTACTATCGTTTGGTATCCGCAACACTTACTTACCTCTACTAAGCACGTGAACTACGCAATCACACTGCGTGAACAGGTCTTAGAAAGCATAGCCCGTTTCCGCCGCACGTGCACTCACATGCAGGCATCACTGTAGCGAGCCATCTAAGCTTGGCACTTTGCAAAAACAGATAATTGGTTAAGGGAGCAAATAGAATTCCTCAATATAAATATAACATTATCTAGTGATCATTTTACTATTATTATTATTTTTCATTTCACAATCACTCAGCTGGGCGTTTGGTTCATAACGAACCTCTGTGAGCAGCCATGGAGAATGGGAAAACAGAACTTGCTTTTCGTTGTGGCTGCCCGGGTTTTAAAGCACTGTTCTTATATAGGCGCCCGTTGCTGCGGCGAGCGAAATGAGAACACATATTTCTCATTAGGGAGTATCGTAATCGTCGGTGAATGTTTTTTACTGGGCCAGTGGCCAATGGGAGGATCGGTTCTCATGTGTCCTGTCCATATTCTGTCTTAATCAAGTTGACTTATATAACATACCCCACATATCGATGTGGGATCACTTGAGGCGTGTCACTGGTTCCGTTTCCGTAGCACGTCAAATGAGGTTGCCCGGATGCCGCGCTGTCGCCGCCTTCAGTGTTTAATTCCCTGGTGGCTAACTGAATCTGCATTATGTTTTTTCTTTTGCTTGTCTGCTCGCAGTCGTCGACGTCCGATGAGTACGAGAGATAGCACAGGCAGGCGTCGCCGTCACCGAGGCACAAGAAACCCAGTCACGCCCTCCTTCAAGGACACCCGTGGTTCCAGAGCGTCCAGACAGCACCGCAGCCGAGTTTCGCGAAGTACCGAAAAAGAAAACGCACGGAGCGGAGACAATGGAAAAAGACCCAGCGTCCGCAACTCAGCTCCTCTAACAGGAGGAGTCGCACTCGCCGGTGATGTTCGTCCTCTTCTGCGTGCTGTGCTGGACACTGGCTCGCGATTCGCGATCGCCGTGCGGACATGGATTGTGTGGCAGGCTTTCCACCACATGGCACGCGAGAAGAAATCCGAATGACCCTAAACTGTCCAGCTAGTGCCATGGTTCCCACCCGCTCCCTTAACGCTATTCCTGAACGCCACGCCATGTTCCAGCGTCTGAAATAAAAACCCCCGATGTCGCCATTTTTGTACTGGTGCGCCCGAGAGCGTCTTCTATGGGCATTCTCTGTGGAAGTGGAGAATAAGACGGAGAAAAGCTGAAGTAAAACGTAATACCCAACTAAAATAGCAGTTTTTTTATTAAAACAAACAAAAAATGTTTAACCCTTAGAATATTTCGGGGATAGCCTAGATATCAGTGGATGGCCTGGAATCCGGTACAGTCCGCAGGATGTGTAGCACCATTGGGCTGCCGGTGGAACCGCTGAGGCACCTTACCACTTGTGTAGCTGCCGATGGTGAGGTCCACTGATAAAGTTGGCAACTGAAATATTAAAGCAAGCTTACTTTGCGAACCTTCCTTGACTTTCTAGACTCTGGGTCTGCTGGTCTCTTACCGAATAGTTCACAAGCAGGAGAACACTACCTTCTTTACTACGCTTACGCGTGGCCTAGGTGGTTCCGTTTGGTGCCTTTTGTTTCCTACAGAATAACGCTTGCATAAAACAAATGATATTTAAATATCCTCATCTCAACAAATTTGTGTAATCGAGTGTACATTTTTTTTGATAAAGCAAACCTTTATATGCCTACATTTTAGGGATTGCGGTTTCGTTGATTTGCTTGGTTGGTCTTTATCCGAGTGAAGTGCCGTTTACCATTGCGCTATCTCAAAGATTGGTCCGCTCTTGTCGGAGCGCCGGCCCTGGATATTAGCCCTGAGAACGACCTACAGGGGCGCTGTGAGCGCCACTCGCGTGACGTCAGGGCACGGACTCGCGTCTGTCCGGGTGCCTTCTGCATTGTTTGTGTTTGTTCACTATCGTTTTCTATGCTTGTATACTTATGACGGTCGTCTCAAAAATATTTTTACGGCGTCTTCGTTCGCAAAAATTTACTGAAAGAGCTTATTTCCTATTCGTCAATATATTTCTCAAAGGCAACGCTACAGTACGTGGCAGCTGAAGCAGGTCAGAGCAGCCCATTGCGGGTTTTGTATTTGAGGATCTACACTTTTCTGCAGTAGCTCACGTGAATAATAAAAGCACACAATAATACAGTTAAGATACCATACCTGTCGGGGTGCAACAAGCATGTCACAAACGATGGCTAAATATGACTTCTACAACATTTACTTTGATTTTAGCCCCCTAAGACATGTTTGAACACGACGAGTAGTTCATGGTATAATATCGAATTTCTGCATTTCTTCACAGAAACGCTCGGCAGTAACATGAGGACTTAACTAGCACTGCAGTTCAGATTATACCAGCACCACTTGCTTTTTTAACTGGTTGTCAAAATTAGGCCATTCTTCACCGGTTAACTTCAAGTGGCGGTAACATGAAGTAAAGCTGATTGAGGATTACAGCAGTTTGCAGCACACGGAAAGGAATGCAGCAATATACATTTTCATTTCCGTGTTGCATGTTCAACTCACTTGAGCAATTTACTGGTGCTTGTTGCTTGAGGAATAGACATGAATCTAATTGGCGAACTGACACAGGCTGCTCGATCGGCCCAAATGTTTGAGTGAAATATGCCTTTGCGATCGTATGGCTGTCGCCAGCAAGAAGCCGAAGCCTCATTGATTAGTTGTATCAGTATATGGGACATATTGAATATATCATTATACCCGGTGGAGATCAGAAATCAAGTGAATTAATGTGAGGCTTGTGGTGTCTTCTTAATGAGGCCGCTATGCGAGGTTTTCTTTTATGTACTGACGAAGCGGTACATTTCTCCGTTTTTATATATTAAACAACGCAGGATCGAGACATGGTGAGGCAGAAGGGGTTTGAATTTTCCTTTTCTTCAAGGCAGCCTAACTGCTCTGTAGTGTGTGGAATACACTTCAGGCATTGCAATTAGCGCTGCAAAGAACTACTTCATGACGACAATTCGAAATTGCAGTGAACTGATGAGTTTCGCGAACAATGCGTACCTCGCCATAACGACAGTCGGTTGCTTCCGTTGCGGGAGGAGTTTCTCATATTGTCTATAAAGGCTATAGTGAGGGCCACTGTGAAACATTTGATCGCTTGCAGTTGATTTCCTCTCGATCTTAACCACGAAACCTTCGCTCGGGTGATTGCTGTTACAGTATTCAGGAAGTATGCATACATACGATACATACGACACGATACATCTGGCTTTCGTCCGGCGAGAAACATGACAGCGCGAAGCAGAACGCCTTCACGCGTTCGCGGCACACGCTGTGAACTCATCCACTCGCACTCCTGAAGCTGAGTGTTTCGCAACTCATCTGGCTGCCCAAGAGACTACAAAGTGGGAACGAAATGCTTGTACCTTCACCGAAGCGACTCGGGTGGAGGACGCCGCGTGCCAAGCAAACCTGCAACACAGTCGCCGACCCGCAAACAGTGCGCCTTTCATTGCAGCGAACCGTGAGTTCACAAAGCAAAGATCCAACAGCTTCTGTGAAGACACGTTTCACTTTCGTGTTTTGTCGATTCCTATGAAAGAGGGGTCAACTATATATTTTAAGCTCGAAGCACTTAAAGAGGCCTGGGCTGTCGGCGTATAATGTGATGTCATGTCGTTGTGGTCACCCGCAAAAACAAGATCGGCAGAAAACTAGCGTCTCGTTCACTTGGTATATACCAAACTTGGCATGCAAGGGTACGAATGTATGACTAACACGACTGATAGGTCATGACACCAATACCATCTCATGCTCGTCAGTTACGTCACGAGTAACGATAATAAAATCACGTGTGGCAAATGACCGCATTGGATATGCGGGTATGAGCAAGGGATATGCGGGAATTAGCAGAAACTCGTGAAAATCGCTCCCGAAACACCAGTCTGGTCCCAGCGCAGCGCAAGAGAGAGCACCACCACCCCACAAGCGTTCGATTCCTCTTCACTTGTGCAACAATAGAACAATAATAACATAAGGGAAACACCGGCGCATCACTGCTTCGCACTTTTACAGGCTTTACGTTAGTGGAGCTGCATTAGCGCCGGATTTGAACTACACAAGCGCAGAATTTGAGCAGGATTGGAGATACATTAAGCGCAGGATTTGAGCAGGGTTTGAACAACACAAGCCCAAGATTTCTTTTTTCTATGCGGTCTCATACATGATTATGCATGCTCGGAGCGTCATTTGCTCGGTAGACATTTATGATATATCGGGTGCGTATACTTTCCATGCGTTATGCGTAATGGATAATGTAATGTGTAGGATGGATAACCGGTGGACCATTAGAGTTACAGAATGGATACCAAGAGGAGGGAAGCGCAGTCGAGGATGGCAGAAACCTAGGTGGAGTGATGAAGTTAGGAAATTCGCAGGCGCATGTTGGAATCACCTAGCGCAAGATAGGGGTAATTGGAGATCGCAGGGATCGCAGTAATTGGAGATCGCCTTCGTCCTGCAGTGGACATAAATATAGGCCGATGATGATGATGATAATTTCTATGCGTATAATACGGAATACCTGTGGATATAAGAAAACGCCTACGATCCTCCGCAGTGGCTTAGCGACTATCGTGTTGCACTGCTAAGCACGAGGTCGCGGTATCGAATCCCGGCTAATGCGGCCGCATTTCGATGCAGTGATATGCAAAAACTCATTTGTCCTGTGTATTGGGGCACGTTAAAGATCCCCTGGTGGTCACAATTAATCCGGAGTCCCCCAATACGGCGTGCGTCATAATAAAATCGTGGTTTTGGCACGCAAACCCCCACAATTCAATGAAATATACACACGACACTGCGCAGGCTTGAAAGTAAGTCCGTCCTGAAAAATTGTAAGCTTTTAATATGACCATGATTCCAGTTGCAACTTATCAGGTTTCGGTTATCAGCGTTATCAGTGGTGCTGGGCTAATATCGTCGTTGCGCGGTGTGAGAACCTAATGTTCACGATGTGAATATGATGATGTGCCGAAGAATGTTTCGTAGGAGTCCCGATGTTGAATGCCGTGATGTAGTTTTGATTGATGAGTCTGTATAGATGATTTTAATAACTATACCGCACGGGTGCCACGCAAGGTTTAGTGGACCTGGGTTTAGCCGAACGTGTAGCTTCTGCTTGATCGCAGGGACCACATGCTACCACGTAGACATTCCAAAAGAAATAAAAAATTGGAGGACGCGTAAGCTTCGCCTTTAGAGTGGAACGCGATAGCGTTATCGGGTCCCCGTTCGCATCGCATTTTTCTTTCACTAAGCATCTCTGCAATACAGAACGTGGGAAAACCAGCTTACAAAGACCAAGCTGACACCGATCCCATTAAAGTCGGCTTCACTTGTAAACAGAAATGCATTGTTGGGAAGACGTTTTCCAGGAACAATATAAGTCGTCTTATATTAAAATGTGAAGGCCCTAGCACCTTTTTTATTATTTTATTTATTGTTTGCTATTGCACCGATGCACGCGCGTGTCCGAAACGCATTAGGCAAGCGAAGTCCCAATTTGACCTGTCGAGGATGCGAGCGCCATCTGGATAGCATTTTCGCAAGTAAACTACCCGAGCACGCCGCTGTTGTATGGTAGAAATGCTGGAAAAGGGGTTTGTGTTTGAGTTTCCTCGCAACAGAATGATGTTTTCTCTTACATTCAAATTACAATCTGACACCATCATGCCTGTAACTTTACCATTTCTTTGGCGGATTTCACTGTGAGAAATTCAATTTTTGTTCACCAAAACCTTTGTACCACGTGGAGGGCCTGCGCGGTCGGGGTGGTTGGGGATGACTTTTTCCGCCACGGACGCTGACATCCACGCCGACGCCGACACCAGCGCCGACAGCGGATTTTCTGCGACACGGAGCCCTTAACGCTGCAGCGTTAAAGAAAACTGTGGCTCCAATCCACGCTGTGAAGGTGGTTGGACAGCGAAGCTGTAAACGACACTCACAACGATTAGGCATTGTTACGTCCCTTGAATTCACACACGTGGCTCTACAAAGAGTGAAACCAGAGACAAGTGAAATGTACTTAACCACACCCTTTCTTACTTCACAACGACATTATATTCGCGTTGTTCTTTTGGGGTCTTTACTTTCGTGGTCTACCCATGGTAGCCTGGAATGAACTGAATGAGTTGTTAGACCGTGGTGACGTCACTACGTGATTTCTATGCCGCTGGGTACTTTTCCACTGGGAGTAGCTTACGCAACCGTAATCTTTACCGGGAAACACACGCGGGAGAAGGAACGCTGTAAACGACACCCACAACGATTACCCATTGTGACGTCAGTTGAATTCACACCTTGGCTCTACAAAAAGTGAAACCAGAGACACTGGAATCTCCCACGCGAAAGCAAGAAACGGGAAGAGGGGGGGGGGGGGGCAGCTTCTCCTCTGCCAACAACTTCTCCTCTGCACTTTGCCCGGCGGTGCCGGTCGCCCGCACCGTCTCTTATCTCCACACGGCTCTGACCTTTGTATGCGCTGTGCATTCGCCGCTCAGTTTCCGTTGAAGCGATAGACCCCGAGAACCTGCGCTTGCTGCCAGCGTTTTAACAGTCGTTGGCGGCGGTCATTCAGTGTGGTCTATTCATGTTTGCTTGTGCGCGCTGACACCACGATTGTTAATTCGGTTAGTAAGCCAATGTGCCCAAGTTTATGAAGCCGATAAAACTACTATCCCTACTCCAATAGCTCTCTACTAATTTGCTATCGCAATCGATGCTTCGGCTTTCGGGCGAAACTGCGACATTTTTTCTTTTGAAAACGAGTGCTGAGCTGTACGCTGTATGCCTGCATTCAAACGAGATATGCTGTTTGTATTCAATTTTTAGCCTGGCGTTTTTGCTTACGCCAACGACACGAAAATGTCCTTGGCTGGTAGAGGTATACAACTTCGCTGTAAAATTGGCCGCCATCCCGCCATGCGAACGTGAATGTCCAGCGAAGCTGTATCAAACACCACACATGGTGTTGTATTCGTTGTATTGACGTTGTTCTTCTGGTGTCTTTAATTAATTTCCGTGGTATACCCATGGCAGTCTTAGAATGAACTGAATGAGTTGCGAGACGGGTCTCCCTTTTATATATGAAAGCGTGGTGACGCGTTACTAAGTATATATATATATATATATATATATATATATGCCTGATTGCAAGGAAAGATATGCCGTTTGCGTTAAATTTTTAAGCTGGCGTCTTGTGTTTACGCCACGAAATTTTCCGATCAATGAGAGGTATACATCTTCACTGTAAAATTATCTGTGGCTCTGCTACTGCAAACACCAGAGACCAGCGGAGCTGGGAAAGCCTAGTACAGTAGTGGCAAACCACACACTTAGTTTCCTGGCACTCAGAATTTCCTCGCAATGTTATGCCTAGTATCGCGATGAATTCAACCAGCCACGTTCACGAGCCTCCGGACCTTCATTTCTTCGCCTACGCGAACTGTCGGCTTCCCTCAATCTAAACTCGGTACGTTCTCTCCTGCGACGCTTGGTTTCAGCTTCCCTAGCTCTCGCTTCAGTCTTTGGGAAGCAACTAGTGTCCAGTACTCTGTGCGAAACGTGCCGAGCCGCCGCCAGAGGTATCGGCTGCAGTCACGGACACCAGGCGCGTTCGGCGCGAACGCGGGGAAACGCGATGGGTGTCGGCAGCAGCTCTATGCGTCCCACTACCACATGCCTTCACTCCACTCCACATCAAATCCGCTACGCTCCGCGATGGTATTTTTATACTCTGGTTTCCAGTGGCGTAGCCAAGGGGGGGGTTGGGGGGGTTCAAACCCCCCCGAAATTTTTCCTCACCCCCCCCCCCCCCTACTTACCCGCCCTTTGTTTTCGTCGCTTCGCGCTGACATAATTCATAAAACCGGTGCTACTATCACAATTTCATTCCTGGGCGCTTCCGTTTGGTTGGTAATTTATAGCGAATCATGTCTGCATATGGAAAAAACTGTCACGCTGTTTGTCAAGGCTTTGACACTCTGTGAAGTTTTGGGCGAGAATGTTGCGGCCGCATTCTGAAGCAACAAATGTGCAACAAATGAAGCAACAAATGCGGCAGCCGCATTTTAGATGATGGCGAAAACGCTCGAGGCCCGTTTACTTAGATTTAGGTGCACGTTAAAGACCCCAGATGGTCGAAATATCCGGTATACATTTCTGCCGCTTCCCTTCAGGTGCTGGTTAGGCCGCGCTCGCGCAGGATCTTAGGCTACGTTTACACTTGGTCTCGAAGCTGTCGGAAGCGGCAAAATCTTGCAAAAATCCGCCCGCCTAGGCGGCAAAACAGGCATAAAAACAGGCTGCGAGCCAAATCAGTCTCGGGCCGATTTTTTCGCCATGGCGAAGCGGAAACGCGGCGGAAAGTCGTTCTGCTTCACTGCAAGCTACACTAGCATGTAAACAACTGGTCGTAAAATTGAACATGGCACCAGAAGTGTAGGCTGTAATGCTGATCGACGCGATCAAGAACCAGCCCTTGCTCTACGACAAGAGTGGCACTAAAACGTACTGTCAGCAATACTCGCGATAGTATTCAATGTCGCGCGACCGGAGGTGCGGCAACGAAGCCTTGGCGTGAGCCAACTTCTCGCGCTTTTGCAGAACCAGGCGAACCCACCACTGCCGTTTCCGAGGTGTCCGCGTCTTCCGTTTATTCATTGTCCATTTCTAGAAAACAAGTAGGTAGAAGTATAAGAGCCATTTCTTCTTCCACTTCCACGGCAGACAATAGTTAGGCAGATTCCTCGTTGGCGCTCCATAATTCTCCTCGCACGTGTACGGTATGTTGCAGAAGTCGCGGGGTGGTTTTCTCGTCGCGACGATAGATTGGGAGCGTATTGGTCTCACGTAGGACGCGCAGCTTTGGCGAGCCCCAACACAAGGGCCAGCTCGGGTTTCAGCTGTGGTGTTCCCGTTGCCCCTTTGGTGTCCTGGAGGCACCGACAATACCAAATGATGAAATGTTATTACAACTTGTAAATAAAAGCTATTAAAGAAATATTCTCACGCCTAGGCACCAACCTGTGACTCAGCGCTACCGCGCCCGTGTGCAGAGAATTACGGAACGCCAACGAAGAATTTACCGAAGGTCGCAGATGACACGCGAAGTTGCGTAAAATGATCACTTTTGATGACGGTACGTGGGTCAAAGAATGAACATACCGCTAGACATAATGCGATAATGAGCGCCACCACGCCGACAAACGTACGCAGACGAGATGGATCTGGACGAAAACGGCAGCGGCGGCCGCGGCGGTAGCAAAACAAATGTGAACTTGGACAGGCGCGGAAAAAATATTCCGGCCGCTTTGGCCTTTCCGCCCGCTTGCCGCTTCCCAAGTGTGAACGTAGGCTTAGTCTGCGCGAGAAACGTCTCTTGTTTGCGATTGCGCCCCTACGGAAGGCTGGTAATTACTGTTGTGTTGTTGAATCACAAACCAGCAATTACGGAAGGCTGGCAGTTGCGGTTTCAGTTGTGGAATCCCAAACCAGCAATGTACACACGTAGGGGTTGATGACAGCAGTGAAATTCCACCGACTCGCAATAGAATGCACGAAACAGACAGCCGACAAGCATGAATTACTGCTGTGCGCAGTACAGCGTAAGTAAACTCTTGTTGCAGGCGCTGACAGTTCTCGTCGGAGTTCACGCGTCCTGAGAAATTGATTATGTGCACTATGTACTGAACAATACCGGAGTTCATTCCTGCATCACTAGTGCACCAATCAGTCGAGATTCTGTGAGGTACAAAGCCGCTTCCTGTTTGCACCGGCGTAAGTGAAGCAGAAATGAGTTGCACGCACTACTTAAAATGCGTACACATGCCATATCTATGCTGTGCGGTGAAATATTCTGCACAATTCTGAATCTGTTGACGTAAAGGCAAATGACGGCTGCACGCTCGCACACAGCGGAAGACACAGCGGCCCATGCACTTGCCGCAGGAAATGCAACCCTCTCGTATGAGGGAGCAGGGCGACGAAAGCTTCGAAAAAAAAAAAAGCCTTACGCGTTTTTGCGCGTATTTAAGTTTTCTAGCGCAAAGACGCAGCGAACAAGCTATTGCTATGAGAGTAGGTCTACTCTCTTCAGCTCTCTCTCCCCCCGCTCGGCGAAGCCCTCGCACAGATGGTATGGGGTATGAAGTTTTGTGTTTACGCCATGAAATTTTCCGACCAACGAGAGGTATACAGTTTCGCCGTAGAAAAACGACAAAGCATGAAAATGTCCAACACAAGAGATCAGATAGAGTTCGTTGAACTGTCAAAGCTAATCAACAAAGAAGAAAGTAATGGATATTGAAGTGAGACAATGGTAATGGAGCTGGGCAGGCCATGTAATATGTAGGTTAGATAACCGGTGGACCATTAGAGTTACAAAATGGGTATCAAGAGAAGGGAAGCACAGTCGAGGACGGCAGAAAACTAGGTTGGAGGATGAAATTAAGAAATTTGGAGGTGGAAATTGGAATCAGCTAGCGCGAGGCAGGGGTTCTCGGGAGATCACAGGGAGAGGCCTTCGTCCTGCAGTGGACCTAAAAATAGGCTGATGATGATGATGCATCGCTAGGTGATATCGTAATAAATGGCGAACGAAATGTCGTGCTTCATGGTAACGATTGCTGAGCAACCTATGTAGTGGGAACACACTACATAGGTCTGCACTACACTACACTGTCTGCTCCCAGTACAAGCTTCTTGATACAGATATTCGTAGCTTACACAGGTCAGGGATTCTACTTCCTACGGGATTTTACGTGGGGCACTCACCCAAAAACTGGCATCTCGAAATTGGGTTTGCTTCCGAGTTGCCGCGTCACATCATTATCTGTTTCTCGTATAATCGAATTACAATTGGATGCTACCATGTCTGTAAGTTGTGTGTAAGTCGTACTTTACTATCAATTTTTAGCACTGTTTATATTGAGAAATTCAATTAGTTAGATAACGCACTTACGCCAGGCGGAGGGCCTGCAAGGATCAGGATGTTTGCTGCATTTCCGCACACGTGCGTGCGCCCGTGACATACGTCGCTTGTGGTGATGATGCTTGTGTAACGTCGTCTAACATCAGTGGAGGGGGGGGGGGGGGTTGGTACTTCTCTAACGTCCGCAGCAGCTTCGCTGTAAATCGGCTTGCAAAGGGTGGCTTGGAGGTGGACTTGTTTTTCTTCTAGGGAACATTTGCCTTTCTTTGCGGCCTTTTGAAATTTTGTTTATGACGTTTTATGCAACATCAGAGCTTTATGCTTCGATTAGCTGAATTACTTTACTAGCCACGACTAATTGCTGCCGGCTCACGAACGCCATGAGCCACAAACACTTATGAAGCGGAGCACTGGAGAAGAAGAACAACGTGAACATTAAAATTCTGCAGCGTTGTCAGGTTGTTAATGAATTGGCTTTAAGACTTCAGGGCACAGTGACAACACCGCCAGACTGCGCTTTTCTCAACAACTTGTGAGTGGGAGACAACATCGCCTTCGTAGGTAGAGAGCCGCAGCTTCCAGCGTGCTACAGATTTCGTATAAGAAGCTGGAAGACCGCAAAAGTGGCACAGAAGAATATTTCGCTCTTCGTAGCTTCGCTTGTATAACCGCTTTGAAGAAATACCTATGTGAGGAGATCCGTGACGCAATCATGTTCTATAACAAACGCGCATTGAAGGTTTTGTAAACAATGCAGCAGGGCTCTTTCACAAAGCCACACTTAGACGTCAAAACGTGGAACGGCGAGAGACATCGTGGTGAACCGCATATTTGAGCGAGCTAATAAACGTGCAAGTGACGTGTTTCGCGTTAAAAATAAAATAATTCATCGAGTAATGCGGTTTAACTTACCGAAGCAATACTGGGACTATAATAGGCGACGCTGTATGTGGAAGGTCCCGGTTTAGTTTAAACCACGTGTCGTTCTTTAACACGCACTCAAATTTAAGTAAACAGACGTGTATTGGCGTTTCGCTCTCATGGAAATGCCACAGCAGGTACTCGAACCCGCGTCCTCGTGCTCACCAGCAGCACATCATAGGTATTGAGACTCGGAGCGGGCTTCGCGACACGTGCGAGAACGCACCATATAAATAAAATAGTGCTCCTGCTGAAATGACACTTATTGTTTGTGGAGAAGCCAGCGACATAACAGGTTAGAAAATTGTCATTTTGTCCGAATAATCAAACCAGGAAAAACCAGTGTCAATGTTACAGTGCGAAATGCCATGCCATTCTAATTACGACTATGTTGAGAACTATAGTGGCTGACATCATCCTAAGTAGCAGCTCGGGCCATCGGCAACATGTTGAAATTTGTGGCTGTCCAGTCCTTCAGATGCACGAGTAAGGCACAACTACCTCAAAAAATGTTCCCAATAGTGGATGGGTATGTGCCGGCCACATACTTTTGTGCGTATACTTCGGCTTGAACGGAGAAACACGGTTTGTGTACGTTTTGTGTACGCGGGAACTCGGAAGCGATATAGCAGCGAAAATGGCAGTAGCTCCGGAGGCTCTTGCGTCGAAGTGGGCCGCCGCTCTGCGCAGCTCCAACCTCAAGACGCAAGAGTGGGCAGTCCAGCTTGGCCCGGGAGGCGGCGAGGAGGCAAGACCGCGAGGTCCCCTCATGGGAGACCTGAGCCCGGATCGTTAAACTTCGCCATATTTTTAATAAAGTTGTTTCCATCCATCCATCATCAAGCTCACCTACATTACGGCGTCATGAATCTCTGAAGCAACGTAGTTTGCAATACTATAATGATCTGCATTTTCTGCTTATATTTCCGACCCGAAATCGGTTTCATATTTCCGATGCTACATTAAATATGACCTGTTAAAACCATTTTGCAGTCTATGATCGTATAAGTGCAACCTAACTATATCTTTTTGCGGATAATGTAATGCGGTGTTGGTATATGAGAGCCACGCATTTGTTGGTTAGAAGCTAACTAATGTGAAGTGGGAAGCGACGAATAATCATCAGCATAGGTTATATGCATAAAATGATTTGGAATATAATGAACAGGCTTACACAGTGCTGACTAACGGCCACGTCCTCTGCTACAGAGGTCTTCCAGATAAGAAAGAATCCGGGGTAGGATTTCTAGTGCATAACAACATAGCGGGCAACATTGATGAATTCTACAGCATTAATGAGAGGGTGGCAGTCGTCGTAATAAAGCTGAATAGGAGGTACAAAATGAAGGTAGTACAAGCCTATGCCCCAACTTCTAGTCACGATGATGAAGAAATAGAACAGTTTTATGGAGATGTTGAACTAGCAGTGAGAAAGGTGCAAACTCAGTACACTTTAGTCATGGGCGACTTCAATGCAAAAGTGGGGAAAAAACAGGTTGGTGAGCAAGCAATTGGCAACTACGGCATCGATTCTAGGAATGCAAGAGGAGAGATGTTAGTAGAATTCGCGGAAAGGAATAGGCTCCGAATAATGAATACCTTCTTCAGGACGCGCAGCAACAGGAAGTGGACCCGGAAAAGCCCTAATGGGGAAACAAGGAATGAAATAGATTTCATACTCTCTGCCGATCCAAGCATAGTGCAGGATGTAGAAGTGTTAGGTAAGGTTAAGTGCAGTGACCATAGGTTAGTGAGGTCTAGGATTTCTCTCAATTTGAAGAGAGAGAGAGTGAAATTAGTCAAGAGGAAACAGGCCAACCTAGAGGCAGTAAGGGTAAAAGCAGACCAATTTAGGCTGGTGCTTGCAAACAAATATGCAGCTTTAGAAAAGGAAGATAAAGACAACGTAGAGGTAATGAATGAAACCATAACTAGGTTGATCTCAGAAGCAGTAATTGAAGTGGGAGGTAGGGCACCAAGGCAACCAGTAGGTAAGCTCTCCCAAGAAACAAAGGACCTAATAAAGAAACGACAGAAGATGAAAATGTCCAACTCAAGAGATCAGATAGAATTCGCTGAACTGTCAAAACTAATCAACAAGAAGAAAGTAAGGGATATTCGAAATTATAACGTGGGAAAGATTGAGGAAGCCGCAAAATATGGACGCAGCATTAAATCAGTAAGAAGAAAGCTTGGCATAGGACAAGGCAAGATGTACGCACTGAAAGATAGGCATGGTAATATCATCAGCAATTTCGATGACATAGTAAAAGCAGCGGAAGAATTCTATACTGACCTGCACAGTGCCCAAAACAGCCAAGCTACTTTCATTCAAAATAGTGATGAACCGGATACAGAGGCTCCTTCTATAACTAGCGCTGAAGTTAGAAGGGCCTTGAAAAACATGACCAGGGGAAAAGCTGCTAGAGAAGATGGAAGAACAGTAGATTTAATCAAAGATGGAGGAGATATCATGCTTGAAAAGCTTGCGGCCCTTTATACGCAATGCCTCACAACTTCAAGTGTACCAGAGAGCTGGAAGAACGTCATCATTATACTAATCCATAAGAAGGGAGACGTTAAAGAACTGAAGAATAATAGACCCATTAGCTTGCTTTCAGTATTGTATAAAATATTCACCAAGATAATTTCCAATAGAATCAGGGCAACACTTGACTTCAGCCAACCAAGAGAACATGCTGGCTTCAGGAAGGGATATTCTACGATGGATCATATCCATGCCATAAATCAGGTAATCGAGAAATCTGCGGAGTACAATCAACCTCTCTACATGGCTTTCATAGATTATGAAAAGGCATTTGATTCAGTAGAGATACCAGCAGTCATAGAGGCATTGCGTAATCAAGGAGTACAGGAGGCATACGTGAATATCTTAGCAAACATCTACAAGGATTCCACAGCTACCTTGGTTCTCCACAAGAAAAGTAGAAAGTTACCTATCAAGAAAGGGGTCAGGCAAGGAGACACAATCTCTCCAATGCTATTCACTGCATGCTTAGAAGAAGTATTCAAGCTCTTAGACTGGGAAGGCTTAGGAGTGAGGATCAACGGCGAATATCTCAGCAACCTTCGGTTTGCAGATGACATTGTCCTATTTAGCAACAATAGAGACGAATTACAACAAATGATTGAGGACCTTAATCGAGAAAGTGTAAGAATTGGGTTGAACATGAATATGCAGAAGACAAAGATAATGTTCAATAGCCTGGCAAGGGAACAAGAATTCAGGATCGCCAGTCAACCTCTAGAGTCTGTAAAGGAGTACGTTTATCTAGCTCAATCGCTCACAGGGGACCCTGATGACGAAAAAGAAATTTACAGAAGAATAAAATTGGGTTGGAGTGCATACGGAAGGCATTACCAAATCCTGACTGGGAGCTTACCGCTGTCGTTGAAAAGAAAAGTGTACAATCATTGCATTCTACCGGTGCTAACATATGGGGCAGAAACTTGGAGGTTAACAAAGAAGCTCGAAAACAAGTTAAGGACCGCACAAAGAGCGATGGAACGAAAAATCTTAGGACTAACGTTAAGAGACAGGAAGAGAGCAGTGTGGGTCAGAGAACAAACGGGGATAGCCGATATTCTAGTTGACATTAAGCGGAAGAAATGGAGCTCGGCAGGCCATGTAATGCGTAGGATGGATAACCGGTGGACCATTAGGGTTACAGAATGGATACCAAGAGAATGCAAGCGCAGTCGAGGTCGGCAGAAAACCAGATGGGATGATGAAATTAGGAAATTTGCAGGCGCAAGTTGGAATACGCTAGCGCAAGACAGGGGTAATTGGAGATCGCAGGGAGAGGCCTTCGTCCTGCAGTGGACATAAAATATAGGCTGATGATGATGATGATGAACAGCTTTGATAAAGATCCAGTTCCGTGCATGTGGCGCCTTTTGTAATCTTCCTCACTGACCTGGCAGTCACGTGATCTTGAGCCAGGGATGACTCGATTGAACAAAACGACGAGGCGCACAGTTCATTGTTAATTTGGTCCCCGTCTATTTTAAGGGGTAATATAAGCAAATAAAGAATAAAATAATATTACTGTGTTACCTTTATTGTGAACGATTAAAAGCGTTTTGTAGACAGCAGGAAAATTAGAAAGAATAATTTTGGGCAAGATGGTAGAAGAAGACGAGAAAGATCGTTGCTTGCTCGGTTGGCCATTGGGTGCTTTAAGACTTAATTTTAACACCTAAAGTGTAAACTTTGTTTACATTCGGTATTTATTGTGACCCGTTAAGGCAATTTTTGTGACCTTGGAAAGCAACGCCATACCACAACTTTTCTTCACCGTAACCGCAATGTGGTTGTGGCATATCCTTTTTTGATGAAGTGGGCTTGTTTGCCTCTGTATTATAGAACTGTTTCAGTTATTATCAATCTTTTGTGAGGTTTGCTTTGTGCCTGTAGAGGGGGTTATGGCTGGTGTCGCCGCTATGTATATATTCTACGCAGGTATGCTTTCTTTTGTAATAAAAAAATGTCGCAGTTTCGCCCGAAAGGCAAAGCATCGATTGCGATAGCAAATTAGTAGAGAGCTATTCGGAGTAGGGATAGTAGTTTTATGGTGTGCATAAACGTGGACACATTGCATGGCTTACTAACTGAAATAACAATCGTGGTGTCAGCGCGCACAAGCAAACATGAATAGATCACACTGAATGACCGCAGACAACGACTGTCAAAACGCTGGCAGCAAGAGCAGCCAGCCGCTGCAGCGGGCGATGAATCGTGCGGTCTATCGCTTCAACGGAAACTGAGCGGCGAATGCACACCGCATAGAAAGGTCAGAGCCGTGTGGAGATAAGAGACGGTGCGGGAGACCGGCACCGCCAGGCAAAGGGCAGAGAAGAAGTTGGCAGAGGAGAAGCTGCCAACTCCCCTTCCCCCCTCTTCCCGTTTCTTGCTTACGCGTGGGAGATTGAGTGGCAAGATACGCATTTGGTGCCGGAGCACAGCGCCGCCCGCCTCCCTCCCTGCCATACCCCTCGGCTTTTCGCGCGACGATCGCGTTTGCTTTCCACCGTGCGTTCGCTCTCCGTGATAGCGCGCGGGGGAGTTCGCCCTCCGTGATAGCGTGCGTCCTCCGCGCGCTTTCGCTCGCGCATACGGCGCGCGGCGACGATTTTATCGCCCTTGGAATCTATACGGAACCTCACGGCGATGGCGATGGCGACGACGACGGCGACGCCGACGGCAGAAATCCGGTTGAAGTGTCCATATAATTGCTATCGCAATAAAAGAATGAAAGAAAATGAAAAGTGGTGGTATAGTAGTGGCAGAGCCCCGTTGCAGAGTCAGGAGGTTTGGTTCGAAACCACGTAATTTCGCGCGAACTTTATTCTTGTTTTCGAAGCTTGTAGAGTAATATCACAAGGAGCTGTGATGTTATACGGATAACCTGATATCTAGCTCATAACTGCTTAGCGCAGTAAAACTTCGTTAAAAGAGCTTATAACAGCTAACATTCTAAGGTATACAGTAATGGTTAATTGTTCGGGCGTCAAGTGTGGTTGGTTGGTGGGCCAGCAAGGCGTCCATTTTATTTCACTACTTTCGATGCTAAGTACATAGGCCTTGTATACCGGTGCAAAGAGCAATACCCTCGTTACCGCTATGGCAGATTCACAGTCTCCTCCCGGCGCGCCGTGTAGTTCACTATTGGCTTCTGCGGTCACCCTTCGATGAAGACTGATGTCACTTCTGTGCGACTCTAGCTTTTTTGTGACGAAGCATGAGGTTGTCCATCAGTGCAGCTAACCTGCGACTGCTGAGCTTGCACTCAGCCCGGCCTAACGAGGCACAGAACGACACTGTGGGGAAGAAAATAAAGCGCTACTAGCGCTACTAGCAAATAGCTTTAGTGGGACTGTGCAAATTTATCTATTGCTGCTCTCTTTACCTTTCTTTTTCTTGTATCTTGAGCGTAAACACTCTTTAAAGGTAACTAAATATGATTGAGAGTCGTTAGTAAATTTAACAGCTGCTTTTGAACAACATAATAAACATTATCTCAATTTTCCTGCGACAACGTATTCCTTTTGTCTTCCTCAACAGATGCTATGGAAGGCAGTCTTTTTTGCTTTTGGTTCTCGAATTCATTGAAAGCTGTACGTTACAAACTGACAACAGCTACCAGTTCACAGTGTCAGTCTTGTTTAGAGCAATATTGAGGCTTGCTTGCAATATAGGTCACGTGAAGCGATGTACTGCAGTGGAGCTGCTTATCACAGTTATTGACCAGGTGGCTGCGCAGGAGGTGTCTTGTTTTCCCAGTTTCTGGTGATGTTTCGAGTCCGTCCACAAATAAGCAGTAAAAGAAAAAAAGTTGTCGCAGTTTCACCTGAAAGGCGAAGCATCAATTGCGATAGCAAATTTGTAGAGAGCTACACGGAGTAATGATATTAGCTTTATAAGCTGTATAAACTTGGACATGCAGCAGCACCGGCAACACGCAGAACTGTTGTCGACGCCGTCGGCGTTTAGCCCGCGTTCGCTCAAAATGCGTGCGGCGTTGGTGACTGTTGCCGGAGCCTCTGATATAAAAAAAATTGCCGCGTATCTGCGTGCTTCGCTGCAAATGTCGTCGAAAGACGATAGTCTTCTGCCGGCCGTACTACATGAGTGCTGGTCTGATCCGCGGCCACCCGTGATGCTGTTCTCATACCATTTCCGTCATGGCATGATAAATGCAATGGAGGTTTGTTTGAACAGATTTCATTTTACCGCATTATTTCATCAAGCGGCCATTTATGTTTTGCCCTGCCTCAGACAGCGCTTCCTTTATGTTGAATCGTCATCTGGCTGGCATTTTTGTGGCTAAAGCGCTTAGGCGTTGAGACATGGACGCCATCCCATCGCATGAGCTGGTGTGCATGTTTCCTTCCTCCATGGCACGAGGGCGCTACCAACGTCGATGACGCGCAGTCAACGTCGTTCGTCGCATATGGAAGCTGCACTACGCATGGCATTTTCACGCTAGCACTTAACGCGAAAGACTAGAGAGTTACGTAACTGACACACTATGTATTTTCTATTACGCGCAAGACAAAGCACCTCCTAATACTGAATCCTAGTGAGTCAAATCAGCGCGTACAGCGCGTCGTAATTGCAGCCTCCGCGTATCAACTTTAGAACTTTGTGATCAGAGCTAACGTTGCGGAGGCCACGCTCCGCTGTGCTGAGTACGGTGAACAGCCGTACCTAGTTTAAGTAGTGCTTCTTGATGCCGGTAAGCAAGTGGTCCAACTTCGAATGCTGGCATCGAGGCGAATCGGGTGACAGACAGACAGACAGACAGACAGACAGACCAAATTTTCAGCGTTTAAGTTCCCCAAGAAAGACTATCGTCTTTAAAAAATCACCGCACGTTCGACTCCGTGAAGATGGTCGAACAGCGATGTGTTAGTTAGACCGAGTGTTACACCATGCAAGCCAAACTTCACAGTCAGTCTATATTGTAAATCTTTTGTTTGACCATTTTTTCACCTCATTTTTGCTTTTGCATGCTTCGCGCGGTGACGATGCATTGAAAAAGGTTGTCGCAGTTTCACCTGAAAGGCGAAGCATCAAGCTATACGGAGTAATGATATTAGCTTTATAAGCTGTATAAACTTGGACATGCAGCAGCACCGGCAACACGCAGAACTGTTGTCGACGCCGTCGGCGTTTAGCCCGCGTTCGCTCAAAATGCGTGCGGCGTTGGTGACTGTTGCCGGAGCCTCTGATATAAAAAAAATTGCCGCGTATCTGCGTGCTTCGCTGGAAATGTCGTCGAAAGACGATCTTCTGCCGGCCGTACTACATGAGTGCTGGTCTGATCCGCGGCCACCCGTGATGCTGTTCTCGTACCATTTCCGTCATGGCATGATAAATGCAATGGAGGTTTGTTTGAACAGATTTCATTTTAGCGCATTATTTCATCAAGCGGCCATTTATGTTTTGCCCTGCCTCAGACAGCACTTCCTTTATGTTGAATCGGCCGCATCTGGCTGGCATTGATAAAATTGAGGGGGCGCTGCGTGAGACATGGACGTCATCTGGCAATACATCGGGAAACATGAGCTTGTGCAGAGGGTTTCCTTCCTCCATGGCAGAGGGCGCTCGTCGGCGCGCAGTCGGGGAACGTCGTTCGTCGGCGCGCATAGCATGGCATTTTCAGCGCAGCTTAAGAAACTAGGGTCTTTAGAGTTACGTATCTATGTATTTTCTATTAAAGGAACACACCTCCTAATACTTACCTAGTGATGTTGCGCCTCAGATATGCGTATATTTACTTTGTGATCGATAACGTTCACAAGTATGAACAGCCGTACCAGTTTAAGTAGTGTGGGCGGTAAGCAAGTGGTCCAACTTTGGCCGGGTGGCTGAATCGGGTGACAGACAGACAGACAAACAGACAGACAGACCAAATTTTCAGCGTTTAAGTTCCCCAAGAAAGAGTCTTTAATAGGCACTTGGTGCCGCAGCTAAACGTCGCCTCCCCCCCCCCCCCCCCCTCCCCCACGGCCTCTCGCGCGTCGGAAGAAGGCGCGTTTGCTCTACATATATGGTGATTGTAAAGGAGGAAAGAGACGCCTACTTCTGCAGCCCTTAAGCGAGCACGGCGCCGAACGCGCGTTTGTTCTCCGCCGTGTGTTCACTCCCCGTGAAAGCGCGCGCCCCTCGCGCCCTTTCACTCGCACATACAGCGTTCTGCGTGCGGCGACGATTTCATCTCCATTGACGTCATACGGAACCTCACGGCGACGGCGATGGCGACGGCGACGCCGACGGCAGAAATCTGCTTTTAAGTGTCCATATAATGGCTATCGAAATAAAAAAATGTACGGCCTGTTGCGTCAGGCTGGCTGCAATGGGAGCGAGCGTCCGAGCCGTAGTTTCATTCGCGGCTGCTTGGCTGGAACGAGCGGCGCTACTTGCGGGGGATTGGGCGTGTCGGCGTCCACGGGAGACGGCGTTCCTAGGGCGTTCCTAACGCTTTTTCTACGACGTTCCCAGACAAGAGTCCTTGACCAAAGCTCCGCATATACAACCAACGCTAACGTGAACTCCTCTCACACCACACTTCTCCGTTGACCTGCCTTTGTTGTGATAGCAATTATATGGACACTCCAAGCGGATTTCTGCCGTGGCCGTCATCGTCATAGCTGTCGCCGTGAGGTTCCGTTTAAAGTCCAAGGGCGATAAAATTGTCGCCGCACGCCGTATGTGCGAGTGCAGGCGCGCAGGGAACGCGCGCTGTCACGGAGAGCGAACGCATGGCGGAGATCAAAAGCTACTTCCGTCGAGCGAAAGGGAGACGTGGAGGCGACGCTGTGCTGCGGCACAAAATGCGTATCTTGCAACCAGGCGCAAGGGAACTGGCGACGCAATCTCCCACGTGAAAGGAGCAAAGCAGGAAGGCAGCGCGGGAGGGCAACTTCTACTTCGCCAACAAATGCGTTCTTGTACTTTGCGCTGGTACGGGCTGTCGGTGTTGTCGCGCGCACCCTAATTATCTTGCAAGCGATCTCCACACGGCTCTGACCTTTGTATGGGCTGTGCTTAAGCCGCTCAGTTTCCGTTGAAGTGATAGACCGCACGAACCTTCGATCGCTGCGGCGGCCGCGCTTCCCCACGCCAGCGTTTTCACAGTGGTTGTCTGCGGTCATCGAGTGTGATCTATTCATGTTTGCTTGTGCGCGCTGACACCACGCTTGTTAATTCAATTAGTAAGGGAATGTGTCAAGTTTATGCAGCCGATAAAAATACTATCCCTACTCGTTATAGCTCTCTACTGATTGGCTATCGCAATTGATGCTTCGCCTTTCGAGCGAAACTGCGACATTTTTTTCCTACACCACCATTGGTTGGCGCGCCTCACGCTCTCCGCCTCCAACGCGATTATTGGACGGCGAGACTTAAGTCAAGCCCCCTCCCCGTTATCCGTTTAACTGCACTCTTTCACAGCATTCTCGCAGGGGGAAAGGGGTCACTTTAACCCCCTTCGCCCTGTTGAGCTCTTCTTTTCCTCTCTTCTCCCTCTAGGTCACGTATCCCCTTTTTAGCGAAGTCCGACGACGGCACTGGGGTCGCTGTAAAAAAGAAAGTTTGCATACCTGGGACAGCGTGAAGCGTGCCCTCATCGAAAGGCCCAGTTAGAATCGAGAACGAAGAACCAAGTACTACGATTCATTTAACAAGAAAAGTGGCCAGTTACAAATAGCGAATATTGAATCTTTATTGCCAAAGTTGAAGCGACCTGCTCAAAGGTTGATTCCCATTGTAGAATTCGATGAGATGCTGTGAATGCTCTCACCCCCTTAGGTGGCTCGCAACAGGATTTCAGTCGTCGCTCAAGAGTTCATCACTTTCCGTTGCTCGCGGAGAACTAATGTCCTGCTGGACACGCAGGCGCGCTTGAGTGTCGTCGACGATTTCTTGCACGAGGCCTCTTGACGCCGACTGTTGATTGTGGGAACGGCCGCCACCTGGTAGAACGGCCGTGGCGACTGTGAGTAGGCTGCCGCAGTTGCGCACTCTCACACATGGTACATCAGCCCGGGAATTTTCAGTGCGTGAGCTTGTTCTTTCTCCATATCGGACAGTGTACCCACTAGTGTATATGCCACCATAGACGCCATGACTGCCACCGGAACCGCGACCAAAGCCACGGCTATTGTGACTATCATCATTGGCTTCGTTACTGTTTCTGTGCCCACCGCTGCTGCTTCTTGTACTACTTCCACTACCGCTTCCACTACCGCTTCCACTACCGCTTCCGCCACCGCTTCCGCCACCGCTTCCGCCACCGCTTCCACCACTACTTCCGCCACCGCTTCCGCCACCACTTCCGCTACCGTATCCATCACCATATCCTCCTCCTCCGCTTCTTGTGTCACTGCCGCTTTCTGCTCTGTTTTCGCCTCGATATGCGCGAGTTTCACTGTCAGTGTCACTCACGCTTATGTCTCCTCTTCTACTGCCGTATCCGCTGCTTCTGCCGGCTTCACTGTCGCTTTCGGCTCCATTCACAACCCTGCTTCTGCTTCCATAACCACCACTGTGTCCCCCACCGTAACCACTACCGTATCCGCGGTTTGCATTGTCAGTAGCAGATTCACTGCTGCCTCTTCCATCCCCGTAGCCACTGCCGCTCCTGACATTAGTGCCGCTTTCGCCGCCAGTGACGATGCTACTATGACCTCCATAACTGCCGCCATAGCCGCCTCCATAACCACCGCCGTAACCACCTCCGTGACCACCTCCGTAACCACTTCCGTAGCCACCTCCAGATCCGCTGCCGTTGCTCCTGTCACTGTCACTTCCGAGACTGCTTACGACTCGTCTCTGCGTTCCATAACCCCCACCGTAGCCACCTCCATAGCCACCTCCGTAACCCCCTCCGTATCTGCTGCCAGCTCCTGTATCATTCCTGCTTGCATCGCCGTGCTCGCTGCCACGTCTTGTCTCAGTAACACTTTCTCCAGCGTTCACGACCCTGGTGCGCTGTACATAACTACCACGGTAGCCACCTCCATGTCCACCTCCGTAGCCAACTCTGTGTAGACTACCACCTGCAGTTTCATTGCTGCTACCACTGCCGTATCCACTGCCACCTGAGATGTCAGTGCCGCCTTCTTCAGCATTTACGACCCTACTATGCCCTCCATAGCCACCGCCGTAGCCACCTCCATAACCACCTCCGTAGCCACTTCTGTAGTCACTTCTGTAGCCGGTTCCAGAGCGAGTTCCATATCCGCTGCTAGTGCCTGTCTCATTTCTTCGGTCGCCTCCACTGCTACGGACATATGCGCTCCCACTTCTGGAATTGCTGTCGCTTTCGGCACCACTCACGCCTGTACTGATTTCTGCATGACGGCCACCGTAGCTGCCCCCGTAACCACCTCCATAGCCGCCTCTGTATCTGCCACCCGTACCACTTTCAGTTGCACTTCCTCCACCGTGACCACTTCCGCTTCTTGTATGAGTGCTGCTTGAGCCACTGTTGGCGTATGCTGTTCCTTCATAACCTCCGCCGTAAGTGCCTCCGTACCCCCCTCCGTAGCCTCCTCCGTATCCACTAACACTTCCTGTTTCATTACGGCTTTCACTTCCACCTGCTCGTAAATTGCTGCCCTGTTCGCCACTACTCCCGACCCTACTTTGGATTCCAAAACTACTACTGTGTCCACCTCCGTAGCCGCCGCCGAAAGCCACCTCCATGTCCGCTGCTGCTACTAGTTTCGTTGCTGCTTCCACCTGCGCTTCTCCCACTAGTGACATCTGCGCTACTTTCTCCACTAGTGACGACCATACTTCGACCTTCATAACCGCCACTATAGCCGCCTCCATAACCACCACCATAGCTACCTCCATATCCACCTCCGTAACCGCCTCCGTAACCACCACCATAACCGCCTCCGTAACCCCCACCGTAACCACCTCCGTAACCACCACCGTAGCCGCCTCCATAGCCACCTCCGTAGCTGCCACCATAGCCACCACCGTAGCTGCCACCGTAAGCACCATTGTAAGCACCTGAGGCGAGCCTACGAGCTAGTTCAGCAGAACTAGACTCGCCGGTAACGGGGTCCTGCCCAGCCAATCCAAGTGGAAGCCTTTCTTGGTTGTCTTCCGACGGCCACCATCTGAAGTGTCTTGGGGCGGTGCTGCGACCTGACGCGGCTCCCCAACAAAGGATGACGCATGTTAGGAACTGAAAAGAGAATGGAATTCTTTTCTGCATGGGCTGTCATCTGTGCTCAATGCTTGACGTTATGTAGGATGTAGTTATTCCTATCGCTGTTGTGGTATCCCTTCTTTTTCTAATAATAATACACCAGCACGTGCCTATTTCGTTCGTACATACTTAAAGTATTCGCCGAATATTTTTCAAGGCTTTAAGTGTGACAGTTGTCCATACCATTCATGGTGGCTACAGTGCGTCAGACGCGGTCAAAAGGAATAGAAGGGGACACAATACGACGCTGACTAACAACTGTTCCTTGAGAAAAAAACAGCATATAACACGCATCATATGACCAACACCTGGCCCCCACTGGCATACGCCGATACACTATAAAAAAACAATCTTCATGTTTGCATAAGGTGCATGTTTCGACGGTGAAACCCATGTCACGGCTGATTAACCAATGTAACAAGCAAATTACTATGGCACGAGATAACTCAGTGGCTTTACGCACGATCTAACAATGGCAACCTTGGCGTTGGTAGTGCTTCTTGCACGTCCCTTCGATGCTGGCATCGAGGCGTCGTAGTGCTGAGACCACCGAAGCGTTCAAGTAGACCTTAGCGCGATAGCTTGCAAACGAACTTTGAAATGGGTCGCTGGAGACGCTAAGACGCAGCGCAGTTGGTGCGTAACACATGGAAGCTGTAGTCCGTCGATCTGCTTGTCTACATAGCCTCCGAAATCAATCTCACCGTCGGAAACGTGGCGCTCTTCTGCTTAGGCGCGTTCGATCTCGAAGATTGCCATTCTCTTGACTAAGTTTACGCAGTCATTTGCTACGAACAAAGTGAATTCTACAAAAACAACGCCAAATTCAGTTCGAAGCGGGCGATCGGGACCGCCGCCATGGTACACTACGTACACCACGCTAACACGGTAACGTGAACTCTTAGCGTGCGCACGGTAAACGGTATAGGTCGGTTAGCGTTCTGTGTGATAATATGTCTAGTGTGCAGTACTTCTCTTTCTCAAACAATGTAACAAGCAAATTACTATGGCACGAGATAACTCAGTGGCTTTACGCACGATCTAACAAGGCAACCTCGCGATCTTGCAGCGAAATGGGTCGCTGGCTAAGACAGAGTTGGCTAACACATACTGTAGTTTGCTTGACATGTGCATCACCGTGGAAACGTGCGCCTTCTGCACTATGAAGGTTGTTTTTGACAGTGTATCTCCGTATGCCTGGGGGGGGGGGGGGTTATTGGTCATGTGATGCATGTCATATACTGGTTGCTTTCTTCCAATAAACTTCGTTTGTTAGTCAGCGCTGTCTTGTGTCCCCTCCTATTCCTTTTCGCCGAGTCTATCGCGCTGTAGCTACCATGAAGCCTCACCAACTCGCCCAACTTTCGATCTTATCGATACCATTGGTACGTTACAATGATGAAGGAGCAATGCTAACTTGGGATATTTTTGTATGAATCACCATGATGCCGCAAAAAGTAATCGCATATAAAACCCCAGTTTCCTCCAGTCTGAAGGAACCTGTGGGAGAGCTTGAGAACAAGCTAAGAGAACATTTTCTTAGGACAAGTTGGAAGCCAAGAAACACATCTCATCGTTGGTACCTCGTATAACTTTTTGTTAGATTCTATTCGCTTTTCGTCTATTGTGTTCAGTGGCCTGTCTCGTAGAGATGGTCATGGGACGTCAAGGGAGAGCCATTTATGAAAAACAAAAACAATGCATCATGAAAAGGTCATTACAATATCTGGTCGCAATTTTCATACTGTTGTAGCAGAAAAGTTTCAGAACTAGGGCAATGTTTGTCTTTGCACATGTTATGAAAATATATATACATATTTATAATTTCGGCAAAGCTTCTGCAAATTCCCATTTTGTTTTCGGGGACGGGCTTCTGAGAATCGAAAGTTTGCTTGCATGGGCGCTATCGTTACTGTCTGTACTTTGGTGAGAAGAAAGCAAGTGTTACTTTCTTAAATATGTTAAACAACCTTAAGTAGTTCATCTAAGCACACTATGAAAGATTATGCGAACGTGTAAGTGGTTCGTGGCGTTCATTAACCAGTATTGTTATAACTGAAACTTCGACCATTACATCAAAATTGCATGTAATCTAAAGGCTATTGCTGCACAAAACGATTTCCCGGTCAAGTCATATCCTGTCAATGAGTGGGATATTCAAATGATTTTCAGGATAAATTGAAATTTTCACAGAAAATAACTGATTGGAACGTCTGGTCTACGTAAGTAGATGAAACTTCGACCAGCCATCACTCTGTTGCCGGATTCAAAACCCGAAGTAGTCCCAAATGTACGTTTTGGAATTTGAATAAAGGCACTGCTGCAAAAGCAAGCGAACACGGCAACGTAACAACGCAATCGAGTAATTTTCAAATTGCTTGCGCTTAAATGTATGCTGATATTACGTGAAAGAGGTAGAAGTGTGGAAAAAAACTTTTTTACGATTCAATGAGTTTTCTGGAATTATCATAAAAAAGTCTTATTCAACAAATCTTCGAAGCATCTTGAATTTTGGGGATGAAGGTGTTCCTTTGGATGGACTGTGATTTAGAATGATTCGAGTTAACTTTCACAGATGACAAAAATTATGTTTTGCACTCACCGCAGACTTCATTTCAACGCAGCACCAGCCCGACGTGGCCTCCAACACTGAATTAAATCGAGGGCTCTGTGCTCGTCAAGGATAATGCTGCTGCAATATTTTCACTCACAGGGCAAAATTTTCCACTCGTAGCCTCAGTGCAGCGTCTCTCTCTGCACCGCGGCCTTACACTGTCGGAAGACCCCGTAACGTAAGACTGCTGAGAACGACCGTCTGGTGGGTAATCTCTACACGGTGGTCTCAACTGTCGTATCAGGTTCAGGTTTTCACGTGCTGTTGAGAAATCTCCCACCACGTCTGGCACCTCATTTCTGATGAAATCCCTCGACAGCTCATGTTTCGTCTGTTGACAAGATTGCGGCCTATTACCATGGTGATGGTTTCGCATTTCCCGACCGATAATTGCTGCAAGAGAAATGGTGGTTGTAAGTGTGCTTAGGTAATTTAAGGCCGTTAAAACGTAAGCCAAGTAGAAGCAGCCTCATGAATATGGATTATTGACTGGAAGGTACGTTCCCACTCATCTTTAAGACGCGTACCTGCTGATTCGGCATCCTATAACGAGGTGTGAGGTCTGCGTGTTCGTTATGCGGAGGCCATTCAATTCATATCGCAACCACCACCCCGCTGTTGGTGTGCTTCCACAATTAACTTAGCAATGATAGGAATTCTTGGTGCCGCTAATTATTAGTGCAGTCTTAAGATATTAGCACTACAACAAGACATCAAGAAAGTTTGCGCAAATTATTTGCATTGTCGATGAAACACGCATTTTTTTAAGTACCAAGTTTTTCAAGAGCGACTTGAACAAGAGCGACTTGAAAGTTCGTTGAATAGATTTTTGATGGCCTTCAATGTTTACGTCCAAATATTGCCTTTGGAACATAAATTATGAGACGAAAAACTATGAACAAAAAAAATTCAAAATTTAAACCATGCTTTTGTTAAGCAGTTCGAGGTTGTCAATCTTTTAAAATGGAGTTTCAACTATGGGCCATCCAGCGAGCTCGAGAGGCGGCCGGGAGACAGAGTCTCGCTACCGCCCCTGGCGCGGCCTAGGCCCAGGCCTGAATCCGCTGGTCTCAATAAAGTTCTCTCACTCACTCACTCACTCACTCACTCACTCACTCACTCACTCACTCACTCACTCACTCACTCACTCACTCACTCACTCACTCACTCACTCACTCACTCACTCACTCACTCACTCACTCACTCACTCACTCACTCACTCACTCACTCACTCACTCACTCACTCACTCACTCACTCACTCACTCACTCACTCACTCACTCACTCACTCACTCACTCACTCACTCACTCACTCACTCACTCACTCACTCAGTTCGAGCTGTTAATGACAAGCCCTAAAATCTCAAAACGAGAGCATTGCTGTATTCGGCATGTTTGCGATCCCAAGCATCGAAGAAAAAAAAAAAGGCTTCACAACTGGTACATTTTGTTCTTTAGCAACGTACCAATTGACTGAAATTCAAAATGCCAAGAAACCGGCAATGGTTCGAAAAATAGCAGAACCTGCTTCAGGACTTACTGCACCATTGAATAAATGACGTTACCCAGTTTGCATTGTTACCAGATCCCGTAATCTAGTACTCAAGAAAAAGAAATCCCACCTACCCACGCATGAAGAGAGGGTGTCAAAAATTGCTTTAAGTAATGTGCTAAAAAAGCAGGGCTTCTCTTTATTTTTGTTATAGGCCACAATGAGGACACTGCATGTTCAAGAGTGGTACTTTCTGTTGCTATGCAAGTTGACTAAACAATGCAGAAAACATGCTGCTTTTTTTTCAGGAGACCTCTTCTATCCGGATGTGTAGTAACTAGAACGGAAGAAATATGCTGCTTTATTAGTAAGCATAAGCAGCGAAGTAATAAACTAATGAAGGTGTGTTTAGTGGATTTGATATGAATGGAACACATTAGGATAACGCAAGCGTATCAAGAGTTCTGCGCGGGTGCCCTATATTTCTGCATCGTCCTTGGTTTTTGCGGTACGCCGAACATCAAGAAAACGAGACACGAGGGCAGATGCAATAACCTTCATAACTCGGTACATCTGGAAGATTACTAAATATTTTGCAGGGCAAGTTTATATCAGGTCATGGGTCTTCACCTCGGAAGAAAACAGAACGGCGACGCTGTTCGAGTAATTTAAATTATGCGCCTATGAAGCAAACTTAGAGGCATAAAAGCTGTCTTACATATTCGTTGGCTCATCCTTTATTTACCTTGTAAGTGAAGTTTCGTTGTGATTTGAACTATGATAACCTCGTTTTTTTGGTAGGATCATTCAAAGTTGAAGTGCATACACTTATGTCTATGGAAAATGCCTAGAAAAATAACAAGCTTGTATTTTGTGTCCGACATAACAAACTGCTCTTCTTCAATTGTCTTGTCCGCACCTGTTTTCTTCTTCCACATCCCTTACAAGTTTCTAGACCGCAGCATTTGAACCGCTTAAGTCAAACTTGATCAAACAAGACATTTTCCAAGGCACATGTAAATTAATAGTGACATACGTGACCAATGGAGATGTAAAAGGTCTGCAAAGCAGTACTTGAACTCGGCTTTCTGTCTTTCTTTTTCTCTCTCTTGAACTCGGTTGTTGTACCACATGTGCACATGTGATATAGCGTGCGCTTACAAGAAAAAATCGTTGGCTTCTGGCTGAATCATCCGTTGTTTGCCCAATCTTGAACATTGAAACCTTCTCTCGTTCCGAAAGCTGCTACAAAGCCTTGCCTTTCGGCGAGCTGTCTTGCCTCGCTGTCATTCGTTTACTTGGCGAGTGCAGCTATAGGTCCTAAATAAGTGCAGTTTTGCTGCTGCTGTGTCCGGAATGTCGACCCCTCACGACATTTTATGATAGTGCAAAGAAGGTTTTAGCTCCTTAACGGACGCGGGAAGCATAACTAAGCTTCAGAGATGCCGCAGGTGGCCGGAACGTCCGACTTTCTCTTAGCTTTCTATAAAGCAAGGGGAAGCAAACTGAGCCCCATCTGTATGCATCGGCACGCTTCCCCACTCTTTATTAACTATGGGTTGCACGGGGAACTGCGCATTGATCTCTACAGCGTACATCCGTGTCTACTGCCCCTGTATTGTAGGGTCTCCTACGCGTCAGAACTTCGAGGTGTGAGTAGATGCAGATATCAGTATAGCCGAAGCCTGTTTCCTAAATTCCAACGACTTTCAGCGCAGTTTCGATCCGCCTTTCTAATTTTCTTTTTTCCGCTTCTTTTCGTCTTTCAGGTCCTTGGATAAGGCCTGCGGTCGCAGGAAAAGCTACGAGGCTGCGTGAAGAATGCAACTCGTCTCAATACGCGCTTTTGACGTTGTTGAGGTGGCGTCTTATTGAAAACGTTTCTTCTTTCGTTCGTCCACTTTCAAGTATGAATAAGGAACGTTTAGTGCATTTTATGATGAGCTGCTAAAGCAGTACCATTTGTACGCTGTTGACGAAAATCATGTGTCCGCAACGATGGTAGCGGTGAAGTTGATTTCATATAAGTACTTGAAACGATCAAATCTTTAAATCACGGCAGTGCACTTCATTGCCTGGCAATAAATGGTTTAGCATGAACAGAACAGTGGTGTCCTGAGTGAGCAAGAATATCACGGCACGAAAAAAGAGCCACCAATATACTTAGGATAAAATAAATAGTAAAGAAAGTTCCGCCTTATTTATCCTGCACGAGTAACTGATCCAGCATTAGACATGTTTTGTAGGTACAATAAGCTAAAACTGTTGTTGTTAAGTGACCAATTTCGGAAATTTAAATAGCCAGAAAAGACAAGGAGAAAAATACACGTACACACAGGACTTTGTGTGTACGTGCATCATTGTCCCCGTCTTTTCTCAAGTGTAAACTTAAATATGTCGCACCAACTTGCCGCACCAACTGCAATCGCGGCTCCCGCACACAAAGCCGGGAAGCGGAAACGAAACGTGTGCATGTCTTCTAGTGGCGCACAACGATGCGGAGGGAGGGTAGAGAGGTTGAGGGGCCGCGCTTTACTACGGCCGCGCGTTCCCGCCAGGCTGGAAGGCTCCGGGGGGAGGGTTGTAGGTAAAGGGGCCGCGCTGTACGGCTGCACTGCGGCCGCGCGCTCCCGCCGGGCCGGAAGGCTCCGGGGGGAGGGGGGGGGGGGGGCGCTTTCTGCGCCGCGAGCGCCCGCCCGCGCGGCTGCATCTTGAAAGCCATCTGCGGCGGGTGCAGAGTCCGCTCTCCCTGTGTTTTCGCGGTTAAGATCACGTTGATGCGAGCGCCGGCACGCAGCTCAATTCGCTCGCTTTTGCTGCTGCGCTGACTCACTCCAGTGTTTTCACAGCGAGTTCCCGTGGTCATCGAGTCAGATGCGTTCATGTTTCCTTGAGCGCGCGTCACACCATGCTTGCTAATTTAGTTTGCGTGGATATTTTAACAAGTTTAAACAGCCGATAAAACTACTATTCCTACTTTGTATAGCTGCCCTCCAATTTGCTATCGCAATCGATGCTTCGCCTTTCGGGCGAAACTGCTACTTTTTTGTCATGCATCTCCTTTGATTTTGGTTTTGGCGAAGACTCTGTAAACTGGTTTAAAGCATGACAACGTTGTGGATGCTTTGACAGTGAGAGTAAATTGTTTGAAAAACTCTCGCATCTAGTGCACATTTTTTTAAACTTTTGTTCCTTGCGCAAGCCGATTCGGGGTTAAAGCATAAGAAAGCATTAGGGAGTATGTAACATCTCATGCTTCGAATTCAATTAGGACTAGCAGTCGGTTTCAGAATGTAGCATCTTGATGATAACATTATGTTTATGTTAAAATATTTAGGGTATCCCGACAATCTTTGTCCTCTTTCATGCATTCTAGGAGCATTTATTTCTTTACTGTGAAGCATAAATGTGAATTGTGGCAGAGAGAGACATGGTAACTATAAGAAAATTACCTACAATTACCTAAATTGCTGAAACCTACAGTTCTACCTCAAAATGCTGAAAAATGAATACCGAAAAGAAACTCTGCAGGACACTTCACTCAAGGTTGTGGCTTGTGTGGAGATATGATGAGGCTGGATTTTGGTCTTTCACAGTACTTGCCCACCTCCGCACAGTGCTGACGTCAACACAGGCATCCCCGTAAACTGCAGTAAGACGGTGATGAATGTTGATAGACGCACAACCTTCCGCAGTCAGATATTCAATTACAGCGCGCTGTTTGAACCGGACGTCACCACTGGATCTCATGACCTCGATTACTCTGGAACGAGAAGAGTTAGGAAGGTAGAGCAAGTGATATTCTATAGCTGAAACATCAGTGCAATAATGATAAAGAGTTCAAAATGTTTGCAGTACTATTGGAAAAGTAGTGGGCTTGGAGGCATTACTGTCTGAATCGCCCTCGTATTTGACATCGCATGCTACCAGCTGTCAGTCCCAGACTGGGCACTTGCGTGCAGAGGTAATCAACCTTTGACTGCCTAATGCGGCCATTGACTTAATACTTATAAATCCCATACACATGATTATGCCTATGTCGTACAGCATCACGCATAAACCGTCCAAACGTTGCTTATTTGCTGCGTACTTAATACATATACTCGTATGCGTTACTGGCATAGGCCGGCGCATTCACTCATGAGTGCACTCACTCACACTCACTTCAAAGACGTTAGTGCGAGTGCGAGGGAGTGCCAGTGAGTGTGAGTGCAGGTGGGTGCGAGTGAGTGCCAGTGAATATGAGTGAAGATGAGTGCGAGTGAGAGCCAGTGAGTGTGAGTGCAGGTGAGTGCGAGTGAGTGCCAGTGAGTGTGAGTGCAGGTGATCGCGAGTGCGAGTGAGTGCCAGTGAGTGTGAGGGCAGGTGAGTGCGAGTGAGTGCCAGTGAGTGTGAGTGCAGGTGAGTGCGAGTCAGTGCCAGTGAGTGTGAGTGGAGGTGAGTGCCAGTGCGAGTGACTGCCAGTGAATGTGAGTGCAGGTGAATGCGAGTGCGAGTGGGTGCCAGTGAGTGTGAGTGGAAGTGAGTGCGAGTGCTAGTGAGTGTCAGTGAGTGTGAGTGCAGGTGAGTGCGAGTGAGCGCCAGTGAGTGTGAGTGGAGGTGAGTGTGAACGTGAGTGAGTGCTTTGAGTCTGAGTGGAGGTGAGCGTGAACGTGAGTGAGTGCGGGGGCCTGAAAAAATTATGGTGAGAGAGTGTGAGGGAGCATTCTCCCACATTGCCGACCTAGGGTTACCGGTGTTCTCGTGGGCGTCTTGCTTAGAATATATACGAGACGTGCGAGAACACAGAAGGTACAATGTATCATATTATCTATTATACAAAGTTTATTCAGGTCGGCTGATACGGCAGAGTACATGCCACTTTCCTCCTTGGTGTCCATAGACATCTCATCCATGGTGCTTGCTCCCGTATCCCATTCCACCGTAGTGTTTTCGCCTTCCGTGTCCGTGACAGTAGCCGTGGTGGTATCCACCGTGACTCTTGCCGCGGTATCCACTGTGACCTATGACGTAGCCGTCCCCGTATCGATTGTGACCACCAGAGTAGACGCCATAGAGCCCGCCGGCCGACGTAAGGCCGATAATCACAGCGACGGTTAAGAGGGTGAACTGTGTGAATCCGAAGCAACGGGGAAATTGAAATAAACAATAAAGAAATGCAGTAAATCTGGTAATACGAAAGGTATACTCAATGTTAAGCTTTCTTTACCTAACCCACAGTGGTTTAGTGTAAGTACCAAAGGGTACCTTTCAACGGTGAATAGACAACTCGGGTAACGGGGTATATACCTGTCCCTGGCAAACGCCTCAGTACACGTATGTACCACTGTTACGCAAGCCGTGTAGAAACCTTAGATTTATTATGATATGTGTTGAATTTCTCTGGGCATACACCTCTTGTCAACTTGCTTCCATCAACAAGCATTTTACATTGCTTTCGTCCACGTGATAGCTGACACCTACAGGTGACGAGGTCATGTGTACGCCATCCGCTAGGGCTGCTACCTCGCTAACTCAAACAAGCTTCGCGTCATTTCGATTCCAGCATTGTCTTGCATCTGCATGGTGTTTTTCTTAAAGACACTTATGAAGGCGAAACTTGCCCGCCTTGAATTTTAGGCATACACTACGATGGTAGTTACGCAATGTGGCGTAATAGATTTCACAGTGTTTTAGTGTATTTTAGCTGTTTTTCTTCAGCTCCTAAAACTTTTCTGACGTTGTCCGAACGAGTATTTCCGTACTTTCAATTGATAAGCACTAATCTTGCATCATCAACATATGTGACTTCATGAGAAGCTGGCTCAGCAACTTCAAGGCTGCGTCGCCACAATTCTGCCATTTCTGCATCGTTTCTGACTTAGCAAGCCTGTGCTTACGTACGGTAAGTCCACCCTCTTCGCAATTAAAAAAAATGCAATCTTACAATCAGCCTTAACTAAGCATTGTCTCTTTTTAGGCAATTCAAATAAAGGAACGCTCCTAATACAGAGAGATAGAGACTGACTTTAATGAAAATCTGTAGCTGTTAGCCTGGGTGACCCCCTGTTATGCTACTCGAGGTGCGAGTGACACTTATGGTACACGCAGTGATAAGACCAGCACACAATCAGCACATAAACTCACGCACACGCGCATATACAATAAATTTATTTCACTAAATATTTGCTCAGGCTTGTAGAGCTTAGAAAAAACAGGAGTGCTTCCGTAGCACGCTATGCTTGAGTGGTGCGTCGCTATGGTAGCGCTGAATGTATCGCAGAAGTTTGCACAGTATAAAGACGAGAAGGAAGCCCTGTGCATTTATTTAACGCAGTTATGAGCGTTGTTAAATGGTGCATGAAAAGTAAATATGAAACACAATTAAGACTAATTTCACGAAAAGACACAGCACTCTTGCTATTTATGCATGATTGCCTTACTTTAAAGCCGTTATATCGGCGTCGATCTTCTATATAGGTGTTTGAAGACACATCTAAGCAGCTTTGTAATTGGCCTACGAAGGATTAGTCAGAATGAAAGAAAGTTCGGGAAAATCTTTCCTCACCACTAATACATCGTACGGGAGCGCGGCATTTAAATTTATGCATGTTCAATGAAAACTGCCGAAAGCTATGCAATTGACTGTTTCATTTCTTCAACCGTGCCGAATGCGTATTTATACTTAGAGTAATCTGTAGCTACACTATTAGAAGAAATAGACCGTTGTCAAATCCTTTTGCTGGAGTAACTGCTCGTCTTGTACTTCAATGCAGCTCACGTGGGTCCCTCTTATTTACTCTGATTTCCAATCTACTTCTTGGATGCGGTAGTGAGGTAGCAGTTTGTTCCTGGACATGTCCCTGACTCAGCAAGGTAGCAGTAACAATGAGAAGTGCGCCAACCAGGCATACCCGAAATGCTGACAGCTTCAAGCCGCTGACAGAGATTCAGTTGTTGACCTGGGCCGTAAGTGCTCGCATTGCTATTCATGACTGGAGTTCAGGGAAGAGAAACAATGTGTTCCTCATTTGGCCCGACCATATTACAGCCCTCGCTATTCTGTTTCATTTTGTTGACCTAAGGCGCTATTTTAATTGCACTGTCCCCGCAATCAACACTCACCTCGGTCTCTTGAAAAAGAAGAATCGTGAAATTAGAAACAAAAAGCTGACTTTTTACTCAATGTAACACTCATGTCAGCTTGAAGTCGATACGTTGAAGCGTGTTCTACAGCAATGACCACAAAGAGATGCTTCGAGGCTTATGAGTACACCTTTCATTTCGGGAAGCGAACACGTTGATGTAATAATGTTCGCACACGCGCCAATCCACGATTTTCTTTTGCGCTAATTCCTAGCCGTGTCTTCCGCTGGGGTCAAATGGAAGCAAATACGTATTTGAACTCTCATTCGCTTGGCAAGCACAGCTATTTTCCTGATATGTCGTGCCATCTAAAATATGGGTAGAGTAATATTTCCGCGCAAAGCAGGAATCATTCTGTTCTTTTTCCAGCTACGGAAAGCGTTAGAGGCCGCGGGAAATTCTCTTTTATTGAACAAGCGCCTAACAATACCGAGAAACTAGCACCGCCTCATACATCTATAAAGTAATACACTGTGTTTCAGTAACTGACGTTCTTACGTGTCTGTCGGGACCTGAATTTTTCGCAGTGTTAATTTCCCGCCCCCGTATACTTGTTTAAAACAGTAGACTGTGGTTCGCTTATTTACACTTTTATCGTCTGTCAGGATCTGATTTTTTTTTCTGCGGTAAACTTGATTTTCTGCGTTCTTATATAAATCACTCTGCAGGCACGCTTTCAAGATATTAAGCAAAGTCTTGTTTTGGAAGAAATGTTCAAATTCACGGCCCGTAATGAACGCGGCCATGACACTACTGGTTCTCCAAAAGGTATAATATGTTTCGCACCCTCGAGTTCACGTTATGTGCTTCAATTCATAAAGCAGCGTTTTGTTAAGAAACTAACTGGAACGCCAATGCATTTCTCCGCAGAGTTCAGGAATTAATATCTCGAAACTGCTGTCATCTAGAGAATTTGTTCCAAGTGGATCCGCCTTGCGAACTCCAAGGCTACAATCAGTAAATTGCAATATGGGCCATCAGGTAATTAGGTAAAAACTTAATTGGTGAATTCTTGCTAATTATTTGATTATGCATTTCAATTTCTTGTGCAAGCAATGTCCGCCTCTTCGAGTAGACCAGCTCATAAACTAGAATTGTGCTATCTGCCACAGGCAACCTTTAAAATTTTTGAAAGTGTTCGCTGAAACACCCTGTATATATATATATATATATATATATATATATATATATATATATATATTGGGGCCATATCCGGCAAATGAACTGCACAAGCGTACGGCTAGTGCCTCAAGATTGTTTTGGAAGCGTCAAGAATTCAGGATTATTACAAGAGTGATGTAATGTGTTGTGTATCAATTATGTTTGCAGATATATTCCTGTGCTGCCGTTTAAGGTTTCTGCGAAATATCCCTTCAGCTTAATCTAGTTGCAACCTGAGTGTAACCTCGTATATATTGCATCGTCGAGTAGACTGTGCTTCCTTGAACTACAAGGGAACTGCACATGGCCTGCTCTACGATCCTAATTGACATCACTTGCTGTGTATGTTCTGTGTGTTATGACCTGCTATATGCGAATTATAACTTCATGTTAACTACGCATTAGCCTGTTCCGACTTTAGACGCATGTTACTTTAATATTCTTTCTCGTTTGTTTCTTGTTTATTTATTTGTTTAAATCAGCCTATCCTTGCTATGTACCGATTATGTCTTGTTTGCACAAATAATGTCAGCCGCCTTCTTTTCTTCCTGTAACCTTTGGCAGCTCAGAAGGGGCCTTTCCGTGAGTGTGCTGCAACATTTATCATATAATAGCAAAAGCTACGTCTATAAACAAATCAGAAGCATTGTAAGCTTTCAATGTGTAATCTTTCTGCAGCATCGATCATCATGAAACTATCACTTGTCGATGAGGAAGCACTCGCGCTGAAAATAAAGTGCAGGTGAAAGCTTGAGTTTATGAAAACAAGTGCCCAACTTCAAAAGCATTGCGAAGGTGCGAAGGCTACTGCGGGTATAAGTTCTGTCGGCCTCATACCGTCTGCTTTCCAACAACGTGCTGGCGCATATTAAGCCTTTATTGGTCTCACGAATGGTCGAATAACTTTCTCACACAGAGTCACACTGCAAAGCCAAGTGTTTAACGTCAGCAAATAGAAAGAAATAGAGACTCTGGACCGGCGGAATAGAAAGGGCAGATATACGATGTGTTTACACCTAGCGAAGTGAACTGTTTGGAATTTGCGCACAAGAGAAATGGAGCTCTACGCGTGTGCACGAATTATGTCTCGTACGTGTTATCTTCTAAAATGGAAAGCTGTATTTAAGCTCCCAGGCTGCCCTATGCGGACATCAGTGGACGTGCAGCCGTTGAAGGAAGTTAGCCATGAAGATCACGGTAACCTGCACTTTTTTCTATCGTTTTGTGTGTTTGTCGGCTTCCTGAGTTTAGGGAACTTTAGCGGATATGTATCGGTGAATTTACCCTGCAATAACTAAGCAGAGTTCCGCATAAAGAACTAAAAAGTGGCAGTTTCGCCCGAAGGGTAAAGCACTGATAGCGATATCTAAGTTTAGCGTTGCGCAGAGACTCTTTCCTTTGGGGCCCATACTCTGGGATTCAGCCACAGGGTTCTTTGCTCCGCAGACCGGGAATTTCTTACGGAGTTCAACTGCATGCGCTGTTTAAAAATTCTACCTTTTGTATTTTTTGTGTGCGTGCTTTTCCAATTAATGATTATAGATTTTTCCTACTACTGCTACTTTCATTGTAACACGTAATTTCACCTTTCATCAGTACTTACTCTATTGCAATCATCAATGTTTATTTGGGGTTATAACTTCACTTAATCCACCAATTTCTTGACTAGTCGCACATGGTGTGTATGTGGCACAGGTTGGTTGGGTAACAGCAACAACAACGACTTCTCGAACGGCGTTCAAATTATACGCGGGTGCGATCTATTGACGCGACGGAGCACGCAAGACAACTCCTGCAGGGTAGAAGAAACATCACCATGGCAGATTGGAAACGGTTTTTACACAGGGGTAATTGTTGCGGGCGTTCTTCTTCTTTCGTCTTTCTGGGGTTTTACGTGCCAAAACCAGTTATGATTATGAGGCATGCCGTGGTGGAGGGCTCCGGATTAATTTTGACCACCTGGGGTTCTTTAACGTGCACTACAAAACAAGCACACGGGCGTTTTTCCATTTCTCCTCCATCGAAATGCGGCCGCCGTGGCCGCAGATTTGGAAAACGAGAGAAATTTTTGCATAAAAGAAAGAAAGGTAGTAAAGCCATTTCTTGTAAGCCAGGGTGGGGATTGTAGTATGCTCTACCTGATTTTGTCTTCTCTTCTGTCAGTATTATGAAAAATTTATTTTTGCCTAAATGACTGCCTAGTTCTTGATGTGGAAAGTAAAATAGGCGCAGACTTCATTAGAGACCATTTGTGCAAGTGTGATTAAAAACGACTCTTTTCTGCCTACAGATCGCCCTGTTCGTCTTCGCCTTGGCGATTGGTGTTGCCTTGTCTGGCGGCCAATACGGTGGTTACGCTGGCGGTCACAAAGTACACGGCGGTAGCCGCAAAGGTTACGGTGGAGGATACCGCATGAGCCATGGTGGGTACCATGGAAAATCTCACGGTGGACATCATCGTGGCTACGGACACGGACACTCCGGTTACAGAGTCGGGAAGCAGCACGGAGGATTGGGATACGGGGCCAAGCACCACGGATGAGACGGCTACGACAAATACCCTTAAATCCGGCAGCTTTCTATGTGAATTGGCTGCTACGTGCCTGAATAAAGCGATTGTGTGACGGCACATCTGTCCACACTCTATAGTGATTGCGTATTGACCACCGGGGGGAAAACTAATCTACTGATTTCACAGAGTTTGTTATAGGACCAGCGCGACTAAACCAGTGGCAAAAGAAGAAGCATAGGACGAACACTGCACGAATAATACTTTTTCATGTCTTTCCTGCCTATTCGATTGTTTCTTTGTCCTACACCCAAGGCCCATGGTAGATTCACATAGGATCTAATCTTAACGATTGATCTTTTTTGTTTTGTTACGGGAATATAAACATTTCATTGATTCAAAGGAACATTACATTCCCCTATATACCATATAGTACTTCAGAAATTTCTGAACTGGTTGAAATATGGCTGGACCAATTTAACGGATATATTTTTATTTTCTGAAACAAGCTTCAATATGTCTCATGGGCTATGGTGTCTCTCGTTAACAATACAGTTTACCTGGTGTGAAACCTTTGGAGCACCAATGACAAGAGATTGCAAGTATGGGGAAAATATTGTAGCAGCCGACTCAAAGGAATGCCGCGAATATGACGACAAACAGCTAAAGCAGATCGTATGTTTCTTCTTATCTTTAGTTGAGGCTCCCTGTACATCGCGAGTACATCGCCAGAGGCCTTTGCATCGTCGGCCTCTAATTTTGTTGTACGCTTAGGGTAGCAGCGCAGACGACCATAGAGTGGATAACACTATTGCTCTGATTTTTTCAGCATATTTTCTTCTTTCTGAGGTTTTACGTGCCAAAAGCCATTCTGATTATGAAGCACGCTATAGTAGAGGGCTCCGGATTAATTTTGACCACCTGCGGTTACTCAACGTGCACTACAATGCAAGCACACGGGCGTTTTTGCATTTCGCCTCCATTAGAATGCGGCCGCCGCGGCCGGGATTCGATCCCGCAACCTCGTGCTCAGCAGCGCAACGCCTTAGCTAACTGAGCCACCGTGGCGGGGTCAGCACATATTAAAGCGTAAACTGCAACGGGCTCATTCTAATAGCCCTTTCGGTCGGCGATGGTGTCCGCCACCACTCCATTTCAACGGGGATCCCTATAAACAGCGACAACAACAACCACAACAACAACAACAGGAGCAGCAATAATAATAATAATAATAATAATAATAATAATAATAATAATAATAATAATAATAATAATAATAATAATAATAATAATAATAATAATAATAATAATAATAATAATAATAATTTATTGATACACATCCAATAGCAATACAAAGAAACGGGCCTGTCTAAGTCCATGAGGACTTGTGTGACTAGGCCCGGCAGAGTCGGTACAGCGATGTGGTTACATATTTACATTATAACTCATTTTTAACATCTTTCAGACATATAGTTGGTACTAATTACATATTAACAGACAATGACATTGCAAAGAAAGATACAAAAGCATAAATAATTGCAATAACGAATGGGAACAATAATTCAACATTTCGACAATAATTTCTTCAACTGTTTTTTTGAAGTTGCAGAAAAGAATTCATCAGACAAATCATTAAATATTTTGGGATGTATACTATTCTTCTAGATTCTCCATACTTAGTAGCAGAATAGGGTATTCTAAAAGTTTTTTTTCTCTCAACAATCGAGGAGCAATGTATGCCTCTTTAAATTCATCACTCCAATTATGGCGAATAATAACCGTCCTGATAAACAAATCCTCGAATGTGCAAAATCCCAATTCATGAAATATATTATTGGAGTTTAGTGCAGTACCATATGCCACATTTTTTAATATATTTTTTAGTAATGTATCAATCCGATTTTTCCAGCTCTCTGAACAAAAGGCGAAAATTGTTATGCCATACCTCAACACACTGTAAGCTAGTGCGCGAACTATCAATTTCTTGATTGGTACAGGTACTAAGCCCTTTATGTTAAAGAGTAGATATGCCACACTCCTTAGTTTACCACATAAAAATGCCATATGATAGTGCCATGACATGCCGCTGTGGAACGTTATACCCAGGTATTTGAATGTGTCTACATATTCTATAGCAGTACATGTACATGAATTGCATTGTTCATCATGTAAAAATATTGGTAAGTTTATGTTTTGAGTTTTTAATGGACTTCGAAAACACATGAGTTTGCTTTTCTTAGCATTTATAAATACACAATTTTCTTCAAACCATTGCACGGCCTTATGAACTGCACTCTGTAGAGTGTTCATAGCTTCCTCATAACGTATGTGGCGTGTGAGTAGGACCGTATCATCTGCATATTGATACACCGTCGCTTTTCTGATTATCGAGGGAAAGTCGTTCATAAATAAATTGAATAACAGCGGTGACAACACCGATCCTTGGGTAACACCACCTGTAATATATCTCCTATTGCTAACAATTTCTTTGCTACCCATGACCACCTGGGACCTGTCATGCAGATAATTATAGAGAAGATCAAAAAAGGGTCCCCTGAAACCCAAACGAAACAACTTTTCCAATAAAATGTAATGGTTAACAGTTTCAAACGCTTTTGCCAAATCCAAAAACAAAGCACAACTATACAGGTTGTTATCTAGAGCAGAACATATATCATCGGTAAACTCTTCTAACAGTGTTATAGTACTTCGCTCAGCAATAAATACGAACTGTCTTGGTGTTAGTACAGAAAATTTCTTTAAGAAGGAAGTCATACAATCAAACTGAAACTTTTCTAGTATTTGGGAGAGTATAGGCAAAATGGAGATAGGCCTATAATTTTCCACATCATCTTTTTTCCCAGTTTTATACAGCGGCTTAACAATTGCGGTTTTTAATGTTTCTGGAATTGATGCGGTGTTTATAAAACCATTAATCATAAAAAGTAGTATGTCTGCTAATGTGTCAAAATTTCTTCTTAGTGTGGCAACAGCCACCCCATCTATACCTGGTTGTTTACTAGTTCGAAAACTGAAAATTATTCTCCTCAAGTCTTCTTTCGTCAACGTAGGCAAAAAAGCAGATGCTTCGACAGTTTGTTTGAGTGAGCAAGTGTGTCTCTGCGACTGCGCAGTATTAGAAGAACGTGTGAAAAATTGATGGAACTTATCTACCACTATATCTGGCCTATCTGAAAAAGATTCCAGGAACTTCGTAGGCGCGACACTGTTGCCTCGGAGATTATTTATTAAAGCCCATGTTTTTGCTGAATTTTTGTATGCTTGATTGAATCTACCTAAAAAATACCGCCGTTTTGCTGATCTCAAGAGAGCAACGACCCTATTTCTCGCAATCTTATATTCCGTTTTCAATTCTTTGTTTTTCGGCGCACGCTTGCTCCTTTTCCACAACCAATCTCTGTAGGAAATAGCTCTCATTATGTCAGCCGTAAACCAGGCGTAATCTTTTCTTTGTTTTTTAGTTATTGTATGCATACTAGAAAGCTCAAACTTCTTTAGCTGCTCACAAAATTTTTCATACACTCCAGTATAGTTCGAATCCCCAGTCATTTGCTCCCAGTCAAACTGTGCAATCAAATGATCAAATGTTTTCCTATTAAAAATCTGCACTTCCATTTGTTTGCTATTATCTTTTTCTTCTGACTTGTCCTTTCCGGGAAGGGGCAGATTTGCACTAATGCGACATGCCTCAAAATAGTGGTCCGCTATCTTTTGACTAATGACACAAGCCGCTAATGAATAATTTGGTGCTCTTATTGCTTATATAATAATAATAATAATAATAATAATAATAATAATAATAATAATAATAATAATAATAATAATAATAATAATAATAATAATAATAATAATAATAATAATAATAATAATAATAATAATAATTAATAATAAGAATCATTAGCATTGTACCGTGCCATTTGACACGCAATGTGAGATGCGCGCCGTGTAGTGTCCATACGTGAAAACCTTGCATTGCCGTTGCGTTGTATTCCACCAGGTGTCCCGACATGTAGCGGTTGCATGTAGAAGTTTCATGTCGCATGTAGCTGGCCCTGGTTAACTCATGCGGGCTAGGTGAGTATTTGTCACCGCCCCGTATCAAAGGCGATTCCATTAAATCATCAATAAATCATCATCATCATCAACAGCATCATCTCGTGCCACGGGTCAAGGAATGTGACATGTGCGCCACGTAGTCTCGATACCTGTGTTTACGCTTCGGTATACACTTTATGGCGCCTCCTCGCAAGGTACGAACCGCTGTTGAAGAATTAAGCGAATCGTAGAGCTACTCGGCGGCTACAACCAGGCAAAGTCGAGCTCAGCAGACCGCTGTGCAGAAAGCAGCACAAGTCGTAGCTTGCCGTCGACGCTGGGCCGACAGCTCAGATCGGTCTCGGAGACAACACAAAGAGACTTCGCCGCGAAGACCCTCTAGTGCGTGCTGCCGAATATGGATCTTCTATGCAGCCGCTTCTCCAGCTTATGCTATGAATGTGCTTGATGTGCCGCGCAGGCTTGTGACATTTTTTTGTGTTAAATTTTAAAGGGGTCACCGTTGTGCCAATGGGCGCGTTTAAATAGGGAGATCCACGATTCTCAGAAAGCAACGCGAATCCAAATAAATATCAACGAAACCGGTGTGACGATGGGACGAGCAGTGTTTACTTGGCAGTTGCTTTGGGCATCCTGCGATTTTTATTGCGATAGCAATTATATGGACACTTCAACCGGATTTTTGCCGTCGGCGTCACCGTCGCCGTGAGGTTCCGTATAGATAAAATCTTCGCCGCGCGCCGTATGCCCGAGCGGAAGCGTGCGGGGACGCACGCTATCGCTATCACGGAGAGCGAACGCACTCAATCTCCCACGCGCAAGCAAGGAAGCGGGAAGCGAGCGCCGGAGGGAGCGGGGGGCGGGGGGGGGGGGGGGCGCACTTCTACTCTGCCAACAACCGCGCTCGTCGCTCGCCCGCACCGTCTCTTATCTCCACACGGCTCTGACCTTTGTATGCGCTGTGCATTCGCCGCTCAGTTTCCGTTGAAGCGATAGACCGCACGTACTTTCGCCCGCTGCGGTCTATGCGCTTGCTGCCAGCGTTTTGACAGTCGTTGTCTGCAGTCATTCAGTGTGATCTATTGATGTTTGTTTTTGCGCGCTCACACCACGCTTGTTCATTCAGTTATTAATAGTCAGGCGACATTTTCCAACGCACGCTACACATGCAATGCTGCCCGGATCGGCAGTGCAGCACTACAGGTGTGTCCCTTCGCACGCGCTGCCCACGGGAAGCGCTTCTCATCAACACCACCGTTTCACACGCGCCTTCTCGTGGTCATCGAGTGTCTCCATGTCGGTCTACTTACGCCGCAGCACACCTGCTTACTTAATCAGCTCATGTTTACTACAATTCATATTGCTACCAAAGCCACTCACCTTACTTCGTATGACATTGCTGTGTTGCTATCGCATTCATTGCTTCGCCCTTAGGGCGAAACTGTGACATTTTTTTCATTGTCATTGCTTGGGAAATTAGTCAAAATCAATTGCCTAAATTGTTATTTACTTCCACAATCGTATAATCTCGAATGTCAAATTGCGGATCGCATTAATAATCACAAAATTCAAAATAGCTACCAGTAGGCTACATTCTCCCCAGTTATTCATTCTGTTTTTCAAAGTGGCGAAAAACGTGAAAAATAATGGGAAGTGAAGGCCGGCTCGTGCGATAGCAGCGCTTTCACAAAGGGTTTCAATGAATCAACATTCTATGGATGACTTGGTGAACGCGAAAAAAGGGACAAGGCTACCGCGTAGCTACGAGCGATCAGTCGAGTCGCCGCGTCACGCTGTATGTTAGAGCATTGCGGTGCGCATGCACTGGCGCACCGCACCGACAGTGGGGTTGGAGGGGGGGGGGGTTCCGGGGGTTGTAACCCCCGCCCCTGAGGCCGAGTTAACCCCCCGACCCCTTTTGTTCAACCCTTTGTCTTTCCATGCGCCTTTGAGTACTGTAACTAAGATACAAGACGGGCAATCGTCTGCACACTCGCAAACTTGCGCAAGAAGCGCATTTTTTTGACAAAATCCCGTGAAGAACATGAAATTACAGCTGTTTAGATGGTATTCGCAAACTAAGGCAAACTGTCAACCCCTCCCCCTGGCAGAGATCCTGGGTGTGCTACTGGCGGTGCGGGTTAGGGCAGTGATAAAAATTACGAATGAAGCGAATCAAAAAAGAAAGGAAGAAAAGAAGTCACAGGCCTGCGCGGCACACGCAGCACAGCCGGCGGCGGCATCATCGCGACCCGAAACGGCTATTGGAATGAGCCCATAACAGCTTACGCTGTAAAAAAAAAAAAAAAAAAAAAAAAAAAAAAAAAAAAAAAAAAAAAAGGGCAAGCCGCGTTTGCTTGCTAGTAGTAGCGACCAACAGCTGCACCATCGTCATGCTAATTTTCGCGGTCACCAAGTCTGCCATTCGTCGATTACTTGAAACCCCTTTTGGGGGATAGTGCTGCTGTCACATGGTCGCAATGCATGGACTCGCCTTCACTTCGCATTCTTTCTCGCGCTTTGCGCCCCAAGTTTGAAACGCGAAAAGAATAACTGTGAAAAATGTAGCGAGCTGAGAACTGCTGAATTTGATCTTTTCGAATTCGATGGACAATGTGGCATTTCAGCTTATATAATTACGCAAGTGATTTGCAAGTGAATTATGCAAGTGAATTTGACTAATTAGTTAATATATGATAACTTTCAAATTCCCCAACGTGCACAAACCGACTGCTAACAAAACACAGTTGGTCCCATCATTGTATCTTGTACCCTTTTTTTAATTGTACAGTGAAGTTGGTAAGGGCTAGGTTCCCCAGGATCGTGTGCGCGTGTAGAAAAAAACTATCATCATCAGCATGGGCTTTGGCTCCATGTGCGTGGTAGTTTGGCTCCATGAGCGTGGTGGTTTCCCGCCAGTTGTGCCTTAGCACAGGCGTTTAAACGGATGATGGATGACCAATTATTATACCCCTCCTCACCTCCGATGACTCTTTCACAAGTGTCGCGATGCTCGGCGGCGGTACGTCCCACCAATCGTTGTGCCCCTTTGTCTCGTGACGTAGAGATCGCGCTGGCGCTGTTATCAGCAGTTGCCCTTTGGACTCGCTATGAGACGGACGCTCATTTAACCACATGTTCCAGGATCCTGACGTCAGGATGCTGACAATGCCGTGCAGTGTGCGGCGGCTATGAACACTGCGGCTCATGCGCTAGTCCATGACGATGGGGTGGACTTGGCGCAGCAAACTCACTACTTGGTCATCGCGCCTGCCGAAAACAAGACGCCGGTGTCCTTGCTCTTTGACGAACATGCCGAAGACGCTCAACATAGTCATTGATGATAATATTGACGCGAAGTAAGCTGCCCACTACAGGCACCGATCGTGATAAGTCAGCTGCCCATTACAGGCACAAGATCGCCAGAGAGAAGACGACGAAGGGCGCAGGTGTGCGCGCGTTCTCTTGAGTGTCGGCCATCATAAAAGAAGGCTGTTCTCTTTCGGCAAGCTCGTTATAATTATCTTCGTGACATTTTACTGGTGGAGGTGCTGGGTATATGATACCATTGCCGGAGACGCAGCGTACCCCTGACTCATCCCCAGTGAGTAGTCCGGGAGAGATTACTCCTGTGCACGTACGCACCAGCCGCCGTCTTCAAGGGCTCCAACCTGAGCACGGTCTGTTGCCCGATCGTATCCGGACGATGAACCTGAGCCCACAGCCTCCTGCTGCTGCGGCTGTTTCGCCGGCGCAGATCATCTTCAACCAGCCACAGACGCCGATTGCGTTCCACGGAGATGCTACTGAAGACGTGGAAGATTGGCTAGACCATTTCGAGCGGGTCGCCGAATGCAACGGATGGAACGAAGACCGCAAGTTGCGCAACGTGTACTTCGCGCTCCAAGACTCCGCGAGGACGTGGTTCCATAACCATGAAACGACATTGACTTCGTGGCACGAATTCCGACAGCAGCTGGTCGCCACATACTCCAACATGGACAGGAAGGAGCGAGCGGAGCTGGCAATACAGGCAAGATTCCAAGCCCCGAACGAGAGCGTCACCACGTATACTGAAGACATGGCTCGGCTGTTCAGACGTGCGGATGCCTCAATGGCCGAAGACAAGAAGGTGCGACATTTGATGCGAGGTGTGAAGCAAGAGATCTTTGCTGGACTTATTCGGAATCCGCCCACAACACTTGCAGACTTCCTTGCTGAAGCGACAGCAATGGAAAGGGCCCTTCGACAGCGTGCCAGACAATACAACCGCAACGTGATGGAACTTTCACACAGCCCCTCTAGCATGACCTCGGAAAACCACCTCGAGGACTTACGCGAATTGATCAGGGCTGTGGTAAGAGAAGAGCTCCACAAAATGCAGCTAACCGACGCGCCGACAGCCCGAATTTCTGTGGCGGAGATAGTGCGCGACGAGATTAGGCAAGCCGTCCAAGCTCCTGAACGCTACGAGGTACCACAACAGCGGGAGCCAGTCCGAATGACTTATGCGGACGCCGTACGACGACCGTCGCTGTACGGCCCCTCAAACGTCATGCGCCCCTCCGAACAGACTGAAGTAGTGTTCAGGCGTCGCAGTCCATCGTCCATCGAGGAGTCGAGGCCCCGAAAAAGCGACGTTTGGCGGGCTCCTGACCTCAGGCCCCTATGTTTTCATTGCGGAGAGGCTGGCCACGTCTACAGGATGTGCCCCTATCGACGAGTGGGCCTCCGCGGGTTCCCTCCAGGTGCACCTCGTCCACGACCTGGTCAGCGCCCGATGGAGATAGAGAACTTCATCGCGAGTCGCGACAGTTCATTCGAGCAGCGAAGGCACGAGCCCCGTTCTGCATCGCCTGCTCGATACCGATCGCCAAGTCCCTCATTTCATCGAGACGCTCGTAGGCGTCGTTCACCCAGCCCTGCAAACCCGGAAAACTGAGTCCAGCGACCTCCGGAGGTGAGGCCGCTGACGCCGAGCGCTTCGAATATCCTCCATCACGACGACAACGACGACAAAGCACCGACGTTCAGTCACACTCCAGTGCCCAAAGGCAAGTGGTAACGTCAGACATACTGGTTACCATAGACGACGAAGAAGTTACTGCTTTAATTGACACTGGTGCGGACAGCTCGATTATGAGCAGAGAGCTTGCGTCAAAGTTAAAGAAAGTTTTTACGCAGTGGACTGGGTCGCATGTCCGTACTGCTGGAGGGCATCTATTAATTCCTGTGGGCAGATGCACCGCTCGGGTAAATATTTGTGGATTTACGTACGTCGGGGTCTTCATTATTCTGCCCAGCTGCTCGAGGGACTTGATACTCGGCATGGACTTTCTACAGGCGAATGGAGCCATAATTAACCTGGAAAAATCGAGCGTGACGTTCTCTACGGCAAAAGCTATAGCAAGCGACGCTGGCGACGAGAATCCCACCGAACACGCCTTGCGCATCGTCGAAGACAGCATAACGGTACCGCCAAGAAGCAGCCTACTGACCCTGGTAACGTGCGACGCATTCGACGGCTATGAGGGCATCGCCGAGGCAAACATTCCGTTAATGCTTGAGCGGAACATCTGCATTGCACGGGGCCTCGTTCAGCTTCAGCACAGACGCTCATTAGTCCTGCTGACAAACTTCAGCAACGAATACCAGCACTTACCGCAAGGCACAGCTGTCGCCTTCCTCCATCAAATTGCTGCCTTCACTGATGTCGCCTCGCTAGAAACTGCTTCCCCTAATTCATCGATAGAGGCCAACCTGAGCGATCGCATTCAGATTAACCCGGGCTTATCGGAACGACAGAAACAACAGCTACTGGACCTTATCAACGACTTCTCTGGCTGTTTCTCTACCGAGTCTAAAGTACGGCGCACCTCCGTTACGAAGCATCGCATTCCTACGGACGAGTCAGCACGCCCCGTTCGTCAGCATCCTTACCGCGTTGCGCCTACGGAAAGGGAGGTGATAAAGCGCCAGGTTCAAGAAATGTTAGATGATGACGTGATTCAGCCATCCATAAGTCCATGGGCGTCACCCGTCGTTTTAGTCAAAAAGAAGGACAACACACTACGCTTCTGCGTAGACTACAGACGGCTTAACAGTGTCACCAAACGCGACGTTTATCCTCTGCCACGGATCGATGACGCTCTGGACCGTCTACGCCACGCCCAATTTTTCACCTCGTTGGATCTTAAGTCTGGGTACTGGCAGATCGAAGTAGATGAGCGTGACCGCGAAAAAACGGCATTTGTGACTCCTGATGGATTATATGAATTTAAAGTCCTCCCATTCGGCCTGTGTTCCGCACCTGCCACATTTCAGCGGATGATGGACACTGTTCTCTCTGGACTGAAATGGCAGACGTGCTTAGTCTACTTAGACGACGTTGTGGTGTTTTCCAGAACGTTTGATGAACATCTCGAACGACTCAAGAATGTACTCCTCGCAATCAGCAAAGCAAATCTGACTATCAAGCCTGAGAAATGTCATTTTGGCTTTCAGGAGCTAAAGTTTCTCGGACACGTAGTCAGCCCCCGCGGTGTTCGGCCAGACCCCGAGAAGCTAGCTGCCGTCGCTGAGTTCCCGCGTCCAACAGACAAGAAGGCAGTTCAGCGATTCTTAGGTCTCTGCGCCTACTACCGTCGTTTTGTCGAGGGGTTTTCAAGGATCGCCGAACCATTAACGAGACTCACACGCCAAGATGTACCCTTCGAGTGGACGGAAGAACAACAGGAAGCCTTTACAGAATTGCGGAAGCGACTGCAAACAGCCCCCGTACTCGCGCATTTCGACGACAAGGCTGACACAGAAATCCACACAGACGCCAGCAACGTGGGGCTCGGTGCTATACTCGTTCAGTGGCAAGACGGCGCCGAACGAGTACTAGCCTACGCGAGCCGCAGCCTCACAAAGGCAGAGGTCAACTATTCCACGACTGAAAAGGAGTGTCTAGCTGTCGTTTGGGCCATCGGCAAGTTCCGACCCTACCTTTACGGCCGCCCTTTTCGCGTAATAAGTGACCACCACTCACTGTGTTGGCTTGCGAGTCTTAGGGACCCTTCAGGCCGCCTCGCTCGTTGGAGCCTCCGCCTTCAGGAGTACGACGTCACAGTGGTATATCGATCCGGACAGAAGCACGGCGACGCTGACTGCCTCTCACGTGCACCTATACCTTGGAAGCCCTGTGACGTAGAGCAAGATTTTCCGTTTCTCGGTGTAGTGGACACTGTCGAGATGGCTGACCTCCAACGTGCAGACAGTACATTGCTTCCCCTCATTAGATACCTTCAGGGAGCCGACGTTGTTGTCCCACGACCGATGTCACGCGGTCTGACTTCTTACTGCCTCCGGAACGACGTGCTCTACAAAAAGAACTCCGAAAACAGCCAAGAAACGTTCCTTCTTGTCGTCCCGGTTTCGCTGCGCGAAGAAGTACTGCAGGCGTGTCATGACGACCCGTGTGCCGGACACTTAGGCTTCGCCAGGACGTTAGCGCGCATACGTCAAAAGTATTACTGGCCACAACTATTCTCGTCCGTTCAGCGCTACGTGAGAAGCTGCCGTGATTGTCAACGGCGCAAGGTTCCACCTTTGAAACCTGCTGGTCTTCTGCAACCCCTGGACCCTCCTCCAGCACCGTTTCAACAGGTGGGAATGGACCTCCTCGGTCCGTTCCCTACGTCGTCCACAGGAAACAAATGGATAGTCGTCGCAACGGACTACCTAACGAGGTACGCAGAAACCAAAGCTGTGCCCCGTGGAACTGCTACAGAAGTCGCGATGTTTTTTGTCCATGAAATCGTACTACGTCATGGGGCCCCTTCAATCTTAATAACCGATCGAGGAACTGCGTTTACTGCTGACTTAATGCAAGAGATCGTCACGCTGACCCACACCAATCATCGGAAAACCACGGCCTATCACCCACAAACTAATGGACTAACCGAGCGCCTCAACAGAACTATGGCCGATATGATCTCCATGTACGTTGACGTAGAGCACAAGTCATGGGACCAAATTTTACCATACGTGACATTTGCATACAATACGGCCGTGCAGGAAACCACCCGATTCACACCATTTGAACTGGTTTATGGGCGCTGCGTAACAACACCTTTAGACGCCATGCTCCCGGTAGACAACGGAACCACAAGAAGTGACAACGCTGACGACATCATCCAGAAAGCCGAAGAAGCTCGACAGCTTGCTCGCAACCGCATCCGCAACCAGCAGAGTACCGACGCCCGCCGTTACAACAGTGGCCGAAGGCACATCCAGTACGAACCCGGCGACTATGTTTGGGTGTGGACACCCGTCCGTCATCAGGGGCTGTCAGAAAAATTACTGCGCCGATACTTTGGCCCGTACAAGATCGTCAGGCGACTCAGCGACGTGAACTACGAGGTCGTCCCTCAGAGTACCAATATGAGCTCGAGCCGACGGCGAGCACGAGCCGAGATTGTGCACGTAGTACGTATGAAGCCGTACTACGCCCGCGAAGAAGTGCCCCTCTGATCAACTCTCTCCCACGCTCTCTGTCGCCCTTTACCCTCTCCAACCGGCGACCGGGACGGTCGCTTTTCACGTGGGGAGTAATGACGCGAAGTAAGCTGCCCACTACAGGCACCGATCGTGATAAGTCAGCTGCCCACTACAGGCACAAGATCGCCAGAGAGAAGACGACGAAGGGCGCAGGTGTGCGCGCGTTCTCTTGAGTGTCGGCCATCATAAAAGAAGGCTGTTCTCTTTCGGCAAGCTCGTTATAATTATCTTCGTGACAATATATTAATTCACTATAGCAATAGTCACTATACCGGACCCACCACAGTCACAGCTTCGCTGACTTCCATCTGCACAGTAGTGGAAGGGCTCTGATTTTTTTTTCTTTTATTGATAGGGGGCTAGTTTTAAACGCTTTGAGATGCGTTGATGATTTTTTCCAACCAGCTTGGCCCGCGTTAGCTTGTACTATGTTTATTATCCTGAACAGCTGCGCCTCATCCTTTGCAGTCTACAGCAACTTTCCAGAACAAGGTTTCGAACGACAAAAGCATCGCAAACAGCTGCTGCATCTTTCGCACCAGACATTATTCTTGGGTAATGACTGAACTCTTCCGTGGGAAGACAAGTGGTAGAGCAAAGAGTTGATGATCCACTGTTTGTGGTTTGGCTTTATGATATCCCTCCGATGAAGCCGAAGTAAGTGTAATACTGTAATTTTGTGCTTGTCTCCTTCTTGCATCGCTCTCTCAACATTATTTGCCTTGTTCAATATGTTATAAAAGTGCGTCCTTGAACTGAAAGGGCTGCGCGGAAAGTTTGCTTGAAATTTATGCGCTCGCTTGTCCTCAAACATTGCGGTTCGCTTAGTCAATGCACGGAATTCAAATTCTAATGGGAGTTTTAGGCGGTTACCTTATTATACCTTCAGGGACGATATCGGTCGTTTCATAACTCTAACTCACAATAATCCGCGATAGCCTAACGCAAGGATTAAACCAGTTCAAGGTGGCGTTGTGCTCCTTTCGGCGGCAGTTGGCAGCCTCTTCCCTTCCTATGTTTCTGTTTGTACATTGTATATGTGGTGTCATATCGAGTAATAATCATAAGCTATGTTGATTATTTTCTAAAGGCGAAGGGCACAGACACTACACCTCTCGCCTGCGCCTCACCTCACCCCCACCATCCCACCGCAACTTCAGAAAGCAACAAAAAAACAAACAAACAAACAAACAAACAACAACGATAAAATGCAATGAAAGACCTGTAACGAAAAGTGTCCCGTACCCAGAACACTTTATAGAAGATCTGCGCACTACGTGTTTGCGGAATGTCCGAATAATATTGTCACTCCAGAATTTATAGCTAAGTCAGTTCGCGGTTGCGGCAATTATTAACCTATTGTTATCGCAGACAGCAGAATAATGACTAAGAATTCTGCAAAAATACTCGGATGTTTTTGTGAAAGGATAACGCGCAAATGGACCACATGTAACGAAACAACGCGCCAATGATCTGAATTGTTATACTGAAAGTACTTAATAGGTGGTGCATGCTTGAGGCATTACAAGTTTGACCACGTACTTTCTCCTGTTCAGAATATGGCTTAAACCGGAGCTACATTAGCACACAAGCCACAAATGTAGAAACGTGTTTTATTTACACGGTCTATATCCTTAACCTGAACTGAACAAGAACGCAAAGGCAAATTCGGCGTGTTAATATTTATGACGAGATTGAAATTTTGGCGTCAGAACCTTAGTGGGTTCCCGTTTGAGAGCACAACTGGAATCACTTTGATAGGAGTGACCGCAAAATTGTGGCATATATAGCTTCCAGCAGTGAAATCCATTTTAGTTTGTAATATAGATAACTCAAATTGTTCACTCCCATATTAGCAGTTAGTGTATTGATTACTAAAGGGGCTTCTATGCTTAGTTGGAGCTGTAAGGAAGAAGAAGTGCGTCGTGTAGAGCTCCGCAGCCGGATCGCCAGCGCTACTGAAGTGGGGCTCGGGCTCGACGCTGTTCCTGGTGCGCCTGGCTAAACCTACGCTGCTGTGTCTTCCTTTCGGCGTACTTCGTGTCGTCCACAGCCGTGCTATACTTCCTTGTCATAATTGGTGGAGGTTTGCTGGATCTCCTGTAATCCTGGAATTGCGCAGCCGGATCCTCCCTGCCATCATGACCTCCGCAAGCGCCACGAGCTTACCACCACCTGCTCCCCAGTCCTCTGTATGCCCCGGCACATTTTTGGCATTTCGATGGGGGCGACGTGCGAAAACACCCGTGTACTTAGATTTAGGTGTACGTTAAAGAACTCCAGGTGGTCCAAATTATACCGGAGGAACGAACTAGGGTGTGCCGCATAATCAGACCGTGGTTCTGACACGTAAAATCTCATATATATATATATATATATATATATATATATATATATATATATATATATAAATCAGTGAAGCAAAGAATCACAGGAGCCGGCACAGAAGTAGTTCAAAAAATAGAAGCACGTAGTAAAAACATAACAGGACTTTACTGACGTCACGGCCGGGGTCCGGCCTTCTCTTGATGAAGGCCGGACCCCGGCCGAAACGTCAGAAAAGTCTTGTTATGTTTTTACTACGTGCTTGTATGTTTTGAACTCCCTTTCTCTCTCTCTCTCTCTCTCTATATATATATATATATATATATATATATATATATAGCAGAAGACAAACATAATGTCCAATAGCCTGGCAAGGGAACAAGAATTCAGGACCGCCAGTCAGCCTCTAGAGTCTGTAAAGGCATACGTTTATCTAGGTCAATTACTCACAGGGGACCCTGATCATGAGAAAGAAATTTACGGAAGAATAAAATTGGGTTGGAGTGCATACGACAGGCATTGCCAAATCCCGACTGGGAGCTTACCACTGTCGTTGAAAAGAAAAGTGTTTAATCATTGCATCCTACCGGTGCTATCCATTTGTTAGGCCTAACTTTAAGAGACAGAAATAGAGCGGCGTGGATCAGGGAACAAACGGGGATAGCCGATATTCTAGTTCGCATTAAGCGGATAAAATGGAGCTGGGCAGGACATGTAATGCCTAGGATGGATAACCGGTGGACCTTTAGAGTTAATAATGGATACCAAGAGAAGAGAAGCGCAGTCGAGGACGGCAGAAAACTAGGTGGGGTCATGAAGTTAGGAAATTTGCAGGAGCAAGTTTGAATTAGCTAGCGCAATACAGGGGTAATTTGAGATTACAGAGAGATCCCTGTATCCTGCAGTGGGCATAAATAAAGGCGGATGATGATTATATATATATATATATATATATATATATATATATATATGTTTGACGGTACGCGGATTTATGCTCTGGTCAGTGTAACTATATCTTCAGCGGTACGCTAATTTGTGCTCTGTTCAGTGTAATCGAAGTCAGGAGCAAATCGGACAGGCAAGCGCTGCTCGTTAATGTTGCCAATCTCGTTCCTCCTAACTAGCCGCATTTTCATGAATGCGACAGAAGCATATCGCATTTCCTAACGCATTACCGTAACATTATGCGACAGCATTTACATATGTTGCATCTCCCATCGTCTGAAAGAAGGCGGAAACTAATTCCGGTGGGTGCTTCTTGCCGTTGAGAGTAAAAGAGCACACGGCGGCCGCCGTCTTACTTTTTCTCTCTTTCTCCCTCGATGCGATTCGCCAGCGCTTAGATCGACCGCGTGAGGCGACTCACCAATCTTGATCTATGCTCTCCTGGTGCATTCATGCGATTCGCCTTACAAGCGCATTACTCCCGTGTACATGAATTTGATGCTCTGGAACAGCGTTGCGCTGTGCCACTTGTCGAATTCATGTAAACGCGGTTACCAATCAGCGATACATGCCGGCTAAACAACCGCTATTCCTTTGCATTGCGATAGCAAATATATGGACAATCCAGGGCGCATTTCCGCCGCCGTCGCCAGCATCGCTATGATCTTCCGTGTAAAGTCCAAGAACGATAACGTCGTCGACGCGCGCCCTATGCTATGTGTGCGAGTGAGAGAGTGAGCCGACGATGGTGGCTCAATTTCACGCGTGCAAGGAAGGAAAGCGGGGAGGTAGTGCGCCGTCTTCCATCGCGCGCAAGGTACCAGGGAGGGAGTGGGTGGGGGCGTTCTAAGACTGCGGTGGCAGCTCGCTGTGTATGGCGCGACAGCGCAGGCCTTATCTTGACAGTGATCTGCGATGGGGACAGAGTGCACCGAGTGCTGATAGCTTAGTTCGCGTTGAAGCGAGAGGCATCAGGAAGGTCAGTTCGCTCACATCTGGGGCCGCGCTTCTTCACCAGAGCGTTCTGACAGCGAGTGTGCGCGGTCATCGAGGGAGATGTCCTCATGTTTGCTAGCGCTCGCTGTTTGCTAACCATGTTTGTTAAACTACTTAGTGAGCAAATGTTTACAAGTTTGTAAGGCCGATAAAGCTACTAAGCTTACTTTGTATAGCTGTCTACTAATTTGCTATCGCTACCAATGCTTCACCTTCCGGGCAAAACTGCGAAATGTTTTGTTAACGTCTTCAATTACGTCTTCTAAAGCGTTCAACTTAGCGATTACTGGAACAAGGTACAATAAGCGACATCTCGAAGATGCAGATATTTACAGAAAATCTAGCAGAATCCTGAAAAGAAGAGAACCCTCTGTCAGGTGCTAACGTTCTCATTAAATGACTTGCTTTCGTTGGAAGCGTTTGGCAAGAATTTCTCCAGCTCAAGGCTTTCGCACGGAACTTCATTATCTCTGTCGATCATTCTCTTATATTATCTATTGTCACGTTGTAGTGACGGGGAAAAAACAACCAATGCCAAAGCTGGGGGTTAAGAATCTAACTATTGATTGGGCAAACTTGTGGCCAAGGGGACAAGCAACACCCAGATCACAACAATAACGGCAAACAAAGTCGTCCATCATCGAATCTGCCCTTAGCGGTCAATTTTGTCCGCTAATTATGACATCTGTTTGAACACTCTGAATAGTAATCACTGGTGCTCGCGCACATTGAAGAGTGTACAACATTATTCGCGTCACGCCCGCCATCTGATCAGGGGGGACTTCAACTACACTAGGCGCGTCTTTCTTACAATGATTATCCGGCGAGAAATGGTCAAAGGAAAGTAGTAAAACAATGCGCGAGTGAAATAAAACTTAGAAGTAACTAGTATACCGTGTAACACATACGTGATCTGTGAGGTTACTCTGGCGTTTTTCATTTTTCTTCAGATGAAATCTGTGCCACCACTGCTCCTGTTGCTAGAAGTGTTTATATCGGGCGCTGCTGCTGGAGCGTCGATCTCAAGGATTGCCCCGGTCAGCCTTCTCATATGGAAGGGAGGTGCAGCGACCCCACTCAGATCTTTAGAGCGAGACGAGGAGGACTTCAAGAGAAGCTACGGCACGGGAGGCTACGAGGAGCTTTTGCGCTCTTCCGGAATCACTGCTCACACTGACGGCAGTAGAGACTCCGTCGATCGAGCGCCTCGCACTGATGACAAAGTTGACTGGGCATCCGGGGTGTACAGGAAGAGGCATTTCCCACAGTGGCGATATTGGCAATTGGAGTTACACGGGCATTCTCCGTAAAGAGTTCGAAGATAATTTCAGTCTTCATTTACAATGTGGGTCGAAGGCAAGGAGATGCATACTTTTTAATTGATTAGCGTGGTTTGGTATTGCGATAAGAAAATTGCGATTCGAAAGAAATTGGTCGAGAAATGCATTCTTCGTGGTTTGGTATTGCGATAAGAAAATTGCGACTAGAAAGAAATTGGTCGAGAAATGCATACTTCGGGGAGTAGGCAAAAGTAAAGGTTGTAAGCTTGAGTAAGGCTTTGCCCCATGAAGCGTGCAAATCTCTCGCCGCTGCTCCTCACCTAATATATATATATATATATATATATATATATATATATATATATATATATATGACTTCAGAATTTGCGTTTGTGCGTTTATCGTCTAGTTAACATTTGAGGGCAAAGTCCCCCTCCCTTCATAATTTCTTTGTAATAAACACCCATGAAGGTCTGTATCGGATTCTGAGTAAATTGTGATATGCATGGAAATGCATAATCTTAGCACTATGTAGATATCATCTATTGTCTGCTTTACGCATTTGTAATGTCGCCATTTCTTTGATGTAGCGATTTTGAGGAAGATCTGGCATGCCCTATTACATTGTCAGCTATCTATATTGTATAGAAGCTTCGGGCCATACATACAATATTTACATAAAATCACTTCCAAAACGCGCAATCCGTTTTATGGTAAACTCAAATTATGCGACCTCTGCTAAATCTATCTTTCATCATTACCAAATCATGCCCCTACAGCTGCTAATAAATTACAAAACTACAATGATGATGTATAACTGTTTAATTAACAATGTCCCACCTCAACATTTAGTTTTAATGCCTTCCCAATTCAAAACAAGAGGCTATGATTGTGGTAACTTCTTGAAACCAGTAGTAAAATTGGTGTACGAAAAAAGACGGATTAAAATTGTTGGTTGTTCATTATCTAAAATCGTCCTGTTCAGGTAAAACAACATAAACCGTTTATTTTTTGTGATGCCTAAGCTTTATCACAAAGGACTGTATTAATCACCGAAATTCTTGTGTTTCGTATGCTAATTTGATATGCTGCGAATTTGATGTATAAGCTGCCTCCTGACTGTATGTACAAGCTACATAGCATGCTTGTATTGTTGTTACTATTTTTGTATGGATCACTGCTAGCCAGTTGCTACGAATCGAAATGCTTCTCAACTTGTTTCTTGTAAGACCTTTCTTTGCCTAATAAAAATTCAAATCTGTGAAAGAGTTCATATGGTGTGCATCATAAATACACAGGGGTAACAAGACACTGTGAAATGAGAAAAACTGATATCAAAAAGTTGACATACAGACAGATGAAATGGGTGGGACAAGCGCTTGTCACGACCATTTATTTTGTCTCTGTTGTAAGGGTGGCTTTTTCTTTCGCTGATTTTTAAGCATATGCTCTTTTTTACGATTGGTTGCAGAATGCAAATTCAATAACCGCTGGACCAGAGAATTGCTCGTAGTAATGTGAGGTGTACGAAGGCTAAAAGAGAGAGAGAGAGTAAGATTGATTCAAATTAAATAGATAAGAATTTAAGCGACTTTCGATTGGAAATAATGAGAATTTTACACTATAGAGCTTCTGTATGCGAATCTCGACATGTTAACAGAACTGTGTGCACGTCTGCGTCTCACAGCGGCCTACTACCGCGCTTATAAGATTCCAGTGCACTTGTGTGCTTTTTCGAGCGATTGGCAAGTGTGAACGCCTATGTGTGCGTATAGGGCGTCTGTGCTTGTGCACAAAGTCACCGCGTATTTCCATCCGCTCTGTATCTCACCTCTTTATATTCCTCTTTCCACACGCCCTCCGTTGGGTAGCCAGCCCGACACTTTCCTTGGCAACCTCCATGCCTTCACCCTTTATTTTCCTCCTCCTTCTTATCTTCCTCCTCCAGCTTCTGCTGCTGTGAAATACAGGCCTCAATGACTCTCTGTAAGTAACTATTGTGCTCAGGCATATTGTGTGTGTGTGTGTTTGTGCTTTGCTCTTATTTTTTCTCTCTCTCCCTTTCTTTCATGCTTCACCATGTCACCTGGAGTAGCATGCCAGGCCTGACGCTAGGCTGTCGTCTTCAGTTATCGTTAAAAGTTTATTTTAGTCTTCATTTACTATCTCATCTCTCTCTTTTACTAAACAAGCACATAGCAAAAATACCTTCGTTCCAGAATTTCAACAAACGTGTGTTTCTACTCCCGGGCCTTGACGGGCCTGCATTGATGAATGAACCCGACGAACTACTCCCTCAGCGTCGGTTTTTATAGATGTTGCTTATAGAGCGAACCAAGGCTAACAACAAAAACACGCATTCTTTCACTGTGAAGCGTTTACCCCAGTCTCGCGAAGGGCGTACAAACACTTGTGCGTACCTATTATAAAGGTATTACGGTCACAATGTCCTTTTACAAAATTACGGCGTCAAAGCACACGATATGAGGTAGATATGGCTTAGCAAGCACTGCGTTAACGATGAGGTGAGATCTAACTATAATTGTGTCGTCGTCATGTAACCGTAATGCACGCCAAGCCGACGCACGAAGTAGCGCACTTGACTGTATCTTCTTTTTTAGCCCGCACGCATACATCGGTATTACAGGACAGCCTAAGCGTCTCTTAAGACGTTATTGGCAGCATATCTATGCACTCAATTCGTGGACACGAGACCACTTCTTGAATTGTCTTTATTTTATTGGCGATAAAAAGCACATATACCATTTGTTTAGGTGGCGATTACCTTCATGTGCTAAGGAAAGAGAGGCGCAGGTTCAAAGGAGCGTTGAACAAAATAATATCAGCAAGGAACACTGCAAGTAAATCACTTTTAGCTATTAAACTTGGAACTAACCCCTTTACGGCTCATATTGCACTTCCTAAACTCAGCCGATGAGGATCAAACCAATTAGAGCACATAGGAATCTTCAGACTAGCACCCAGTTGCAGATGGCACTCCCCACTTTATCCGTGAAATGTCATTGGCATTACACTTATTATTTTCCCGAAAGCTTTTCTTGGGCAATCGGATTCTGAGTATCGTGGTACACGAATATATTTCACCGCTGAATTTGGGCAGAAATATAAAAAAAAAACTAGTGATATTATTAGAATATTTGCTGAAGTCGGACATGTACTGAACAGAGTGACTTCAATTGCGCAATAGCAAATGGAAGCGCTAAGGTTCAGCGCTAATCGTCAAGAGATCATTAAAAAAGAAAAGTATACTAATGTTTTTATTATAATTGTCAACTTTCTTAACCCGTTGCGATTGTGGAAATGAAGCTGTCCACCAAGTATAAAAAAGCGAAAAAAAAGACGGACATCTATTTGTACGCTTTGCAATCGTTGATTTCCCTCACCCGCCATCTTGTATGTCCTTGGTCGCTGACGAATTAAGAATATGCATGATACTGTAACACGTGCGGAAGGTCAGAAAGAAAAAAACAACAACAGATGTGCAAGTTCAACAAGAGTATACGCCGAAGAATCCGGCCACAGGGAGAGCGTTGCCCAAAGGGAATTTGCTGAGATGGGAAAGCGTTCGTAGAGTTTGGCGCACATAATGGCGCTCACGTGTTCAGCGATGAACGAACACAGTATATTTAAGCGCCTAAAGGTACGCTGTATACTCATCTCACCGTGTACTTGCCACGATCCTCTCCGCTACCATGAACACCACAGTAAGACACACTTCGACGTTTCTTATGCATGGTTGGTCAGAACGTTTGATTCCAGAATGGAAAAGTGATTTAAACAGTGTACGCTGAACTATTACCTTACGTAATCATAAAATAACTTTATTGTGTCATAAAAGCGACGAGAATAGAAAGCTTTTTAACGACCATCACGTGTGTCGGACGATTTGATCAATTATAAGTCCTGACAAAAACGGGGTCAATTAGTTCTGGTGCAGCAATCTAGATGGCTACAGGGTGCCGAGCTCCCGATGACTTTGTGCCTACCTTATACGAAAAATTGTTGAGTATTAAGAAGCCGGGAAAGGTATATATCGCGGGAAGAACTTTTGCAACAGTTTGAACTGTTCACTCAACTACTAACTGCTAATATCGGATGACATCTGTGTGTGTGAATCAGTCAGCACGGAAAATATTGAGAATGTACATACTGGACGACATTAAAACAATACGTTTAGAATAATCAATACTTTGCCTTGGAAAGAATCAGTGAGTAGAGGTACATGTACGTGTAAGTGATTTTGGGGGTGGGGATTGGCTGCAGTACCTGATTCCACAATCACGTGAACGATAAGTCTTCGAAGCCTCTTTACAAAAAAAAAAAAAATGCGCATTAATGACCACTCATTCCGATGAGCACTTCTAGGGTTTCACGCTGTGTGCTTGCGCCGTATCCTAAAGGAACCATGACGTGAAATTGGGATGTGAAGTTGAGACCTTGATTGTATTTTATTACCCCTCTCATTCAGCAACTGTAAATATGCATATCTCCGAAGCACAATTAATTGTACATCAAAGACTTTGCGGTCGGATATAAAAAGCCCCATACTTCCGTGTCTCATTCATCCTGTTAACTGTACTACGACGACCAGTAGTTGCGGGGACATTGACTCCAGGCCTGTTGCCATGCCGGAGCAAGATCGTTCCATTAGCACTGCCCCGGTGCTTGAACGAAAAAAAAAAAAAAGATGGGAAACTTGTAAGTATGGGTTCTGGAAAAATATGGCCTTAGAACAATTATTTTATAATGTAGCGCACGTCTTGTAGACAGTAGACAAAGCTGCAATCTAGAATAAATAGCCAATCTATATTAAGAAGCAAACTCGAAAAGTTCTAGCAATTTCTTTCTTATTTTTGTTATTCAAGCAGTTCGGTGTTCTTCGTAAGCATGAATCCTGCAAGAATATGTTCAGTCAATAATTTTGCTCATTCTGTCCAGTGTTTCTCTTTTTTTTGTGCGACAGAACGGTCGCCTAGAAATGCGTAGTGGCAGGTTCGATGGCAGGTTAAGTTATGGCTTTACGTCATGATGTGCCTCAACCTAACACGCGACGGTCGAATAAAAAAAAAATGTCGCAGTTTCGCCTGAAAGGCGAAGCATAAATTGCGATAGCAAATTAGTAGAGAGCTATTCGGAGTAGGGATAGTAGTTTTATCGGCTGCATAAACTTGCACACATTTGCTTACTAACTGAATTAACAAGCGTGGTGTCAGCGCGCACAAGCAAACATGAATAGATCACACTGAATGACCGCAGACAACGACTGTCAAAACGCTGGCAGCAAGTGCAGCCGCCGCAGCGGGTGAAGGTTCGTGCGGTCTATCGCTTCAACGGAAACTGAGCGCCGAATGCAAAGCGCGTACAAAGGTCAGAGCCGTGCGGAGATAACAGACGGTGTGGGCGATTAAAAGCTGCGCCCCCCACCCCATCCCCCATCCCTCCCGCGCTGCCTTCCCGCTTTCTTGATTTCGCGTGGGAGATTGAGTGGCAAGTTCCCCTTACGCCCGGTTGCAAGATACGCCTTTGGTGCCGGAGCACAGCGTCGCCCCGCTTCCCTCCCTCCCATACCCCCATGGCCTTTCGCACGACGGTAGCGTTTGCTTTCCGCCGTGCGTTCGCTCTCCGTGATAGCGCGCGTCCCCCCGCGCGCTTTCGCTCGCGCATACGGCACGTGGCGACGACTTTATCGCCCTTGGACTTTATACGGAACCTCACGGCGACGGCGACGGCAGAAATAAGGTTGAAGTATCCATATAATTGCTATCGCAATAAAAAAAAACAGTCGGCACATTTCTTAGCTCAAATGAGCGAGTCACAGCAACAAGATACACATCTGAATTCGGCACAGCAAAACCTAACTCATAGGTAGCAAGCATGAAGCCAATGGGTACCTTCTTTGTTGTGACGCAGGCAGAACGACGGACACGCAGAAGGGTGCATTATACCATGGCCACTGGACTGAAAAAAAAATCCAGCGCCCATGACCATACAATACATAGAGCTAACGTGCCTTTCTGTGTGTGCCTGTGCTACAACAAAGAAGATGCCATCTACCAGCAAACCCTCATAACATCACTCATTCAATGGATACGTAATATGCACTTGCGTACTGTGGAAAGCATTGACACTCACCGAGATACCGTGTCGGTGAGGTTCCTTTTTTTACTTCAGGTTTGACTTCGCTTAGCGGACGTCGAAACAACAATTCGTTTGTAGGAATAACGCCAATACTTAGGCGTAGTGCCATTTCTGAGGTGAGTGAGTTAAATAAAGCATCTAAAAGGTAACGGCCACTCGCCGACGCAAATAAATGGCACTCATCAAGTGAAACGTTTCAGGCTCGATGAAGAGTAGCTCATGCAAGAGAGCTCTAGCTGTCGTTGTTAGTTAGTGGGCTGGGCAATATTATTTTTATTTCTTTTTTTCTATGCCCACACTAACTTATGTCGTTGTTGGTTGTGGAATATGAACAAGAGAATTATATCTAATACCCACTCTTTCTTAAGTTACACTTCTTCAATCTCGTTCATGGATTTCTTGTTTCTGCACAGCTGACACTCCTAATGTTCGCCGTGATGATCGGTCTGGCCTTGGCCGGGGGGCACTATGGTGGCAGCGGAGGTTACAGTGCCGGCAACTCTGGGTACGGAGGAGGTTACGGCAAGGGTCAAGACGGAAGTGGCTACGGCGGAGGCCACGGTGGATATGGCGGAGGGTATGCCATGCCGCACGGAGGACACTACGGCGGCGGCCACGGCAAGGGTCACGGTGGATACCAGCCCAGCTACGGACACGGTGGTCATGGCGGCGGGAAGAACTACGGCGGTGGCGGATACGGCAGCGGTCAACCCGGAGGATATGGCCACGGGCACTACTGAGGTTTCGCCGTACGATTCACAATGCAAATGAATTCTAAATAAAGTTGGTTTGCACTGGAAGTTCAAAATTACATTTGATTGTAAAAACTGGACAATGAGTCTCCATGATTGTCATATTGCATGTCATAATGAAGTCCAGTGCTGTAAACATGGTTTTAATAATGGTAGGTGAAGGACATTGTAAAATGCTGAAAGGAGGCCTCAGGTCTCGAGCAAAACGTTCGAAAGAGTGGGCGATAAAGGTCAACTATATGTGCTAGCTCTCGGCTGGAAGTCGGAGAAAGCTCCTATAGAGTGTAAAGAAAATCATCACGCGTACGCATCGAGTCTGGCTGTCTGAATACTATAGTTCAAGAAACACGGATCTATGTCGTCATGAACGTCATTTCCAGGAGCAAATACTCAACTTCTCTCGGTCACATGGTACTAAATATGACTATCCTCCATCGCGCAGAGTGAACTAAATGTAGCTGTGTGCGTATAGAATACGGTCTAGTTAATTTCTGTACTCACATGATCAAGCCAGTTCCAGGTGTCAACTACTATGCCGAGAGGTTTCATTGGACGCTGGGTTTACCGCTCATCAGCTAGCACTTGTTAAACTGCGTTTCAGAAAGGTAAAGGAACAGGGGCTAAACAGACGAAGCAGAATTGCATTACTGCCTCTCTCTGCTAAGCAGAGCTTTCGTTCACGTTGAATTTTCATTCTAGCGGACATAAGCAAAACGTTCCCATTCGGCTTATTCCGCTTGTTTTACTACAAATTTGCAAAATCAATATGCAGGAGCCTTCAGATAATATAAACCTAACTGTATGTGAGAAGAGTACATGTAATGGACTAGCTCCAAAGATTTAATAAATAACCTCCGGAAAATATAATGTTGAATCTGATTATATCAAAGTTCTAGTAGAATCCATCAAATTATTATACTACCTGCTCATTTCTCGTCCCAACAATGCCTAATTTATTTCGCCAAGACCCAAAAGTATGCGCAGCTTTTTTCCTGTTTATTATGCGAGTTTCCACCTTTCTCAACCAGTAACCGAGTGAACTAGACATGCCACCAGGATTCTTTCTGCTATGCAGATCTATGCATAAGACACAGGAAGCATGATGAGGTTCAGAAAACTTTCGTCCATTATTTTAGAAAACGGCCACACATTCTTCTTATAAATCATTCACATGTGTGCCTCTGTAATCACTTTTTCTATCGAGACATATCATTTTGTTTGTTGCTATTCTCATGCGGACTGCAGTAGACAATATTTCCTAGACTACTTTTTTTTTCAGCAACAACAGCGAGATGTGATAAGTATAGCGGCAGAAAGTCTGGCCTTGAAGTCTCTTATTACTATCTGCCCACGCGACAATGACTAAAATGCCAACACTTGTGCGACGACTACCCTGGCACAACGACAATAACAAGCGATGATGACGTGACGAAGGTAACCATCGACTGCTCGACGTCGAAGGCGATGATAGCACAAAGAATAACAACGATGACAGGATGGCGCGATAGCTCATATGCCACGGAATAACAGTCCGATACTGGCTAGAGTCAGATGTTTTCAGGCGAATTATTTTCTTTAACGAAACCGGATGATGGTAAGTGTGATGATGACCGCTGCAACAGATTTCACGAAACCAGGATGAAGCAACTTTAGGAGTTATCGCTGTAAATATTTGACAAGATAGAGGGAGTGAAGGAAATAAATGCTAATGGTATCTGGAGAGGCTGGCAAAGTGACAGGTTTGACATGCTTTAATTTAATTCGAGTTGGTGAGGGATGAAATAATAGGAGCAAGAAAAAGAAAAGACAAGCACATGCACACATATTTGAGTAAGGCATTGCGTCCACAGCACTCTTCATTGCGCAGTGTGTATGTTGGGGCAGGTCAGTGTAAGCATCTCGATGGCAATTCCTTAAGGATGTTCATGACGCCATCCCTTGAGGACTGCAGTAGCGAACGTATCCTCCATGTTGCCTCGGCAAATATCTTGGACTCCCATTTTGCCTGTCACGGCTGTAGCCAGCTTGATCAAGCCCGTAGCCCTGGCGGCATGCAACACGGACATTGTCGTAGCTCCCGTACTGTCCACTGTGAGTTTTCTTGGGTCCGTGCCCCTTGTCACCGCCGTATAAAACATAATAGCCATCAGTGTATTCGTCGTGACCTTTATGGCCTTTATCAACCAAGGCCAAGACAATTCAATGACTTTCATATTCAATTCTACCCTATTCAATGGCTCTCGTATTCACGACTCTCCTATTCTTGGCCTAGGCCAAGAATAGGAGAGTCACCTGTGAGACCAATGAACACATACATGAGCGCCTGCTCCCTCAAAAATAAAGTAGTTTTTTGCGTTTCATAATTTCATAAGCTTCGAATTTAAGTTTGGCTTCTGTAAAAAGTTTGTGAGGGAACTTCGTTCCCTACTATGTTTATATTAGGTCAACCAACCTTTCGTGCACGATGGATACAAAACAAGGCATGCAGGCAGGCAGCTTTTGAGAAAAAATAAAATAAATTTATTGAAAATAAAATTTTATTACTATACCACTACCAAATGCCAAACAACAAATTTAGAGTTATCACGCCCCAACCACCAAATTACAAGTATGCTGCGTTATTAATCGTGCGTTGTTGCTGTTAAGAATTAGAATGCAGCAGCTATTCGAGAGTTTCACTTGCCTCGTTACAATAGTCTCTAGACGAAATGCTTCTTTTTAAGGAGGCAGATGAACCCTCTCAGAAGAATTGCCTTTTGTTTTCTTAGCAAAATGATCGAGAACTGGATTCACACATAAATAATGAACATAGCGATACGCTGTACTGAATACGGCTACTCCGCTAGTGTGTCCGCGGTATTAATGACTTCCCACTACTTATTCCACTCGCATATTCTAAAGCTAAACCAATAGCTTCTGTTAATCAATAAATTGAAAGAGTTATGTGTCGATATACTAGGTCCTATTCCAAGCAGATAGTTATAATCGACTCTTGGATTTGGTCGCTATAGCCTGTCGTGATGCAAGGATGGCTGATAAGTCTGGACAATGAATGTACCCCATCAGTGGGTTAGGAGCATGCTCGAAGCACTAAATTGTGTACTGCCGAAAACTCTCAACAGGTGCAATTTACCAGAGGTATAAAAAATATTTAATAAAAGACATTGAAAATATTTCTGTAACATATTTTCTTGGTTGCATTCCATCCGGTGGTACGCTTTTGTAGGTGTCAAGACGTTTTCTTTTTATTCAATCGTGAGGCTTGAATACAATTTGTAAATATTGTTTTGGACAATACAAAGTAATGTGTTTTTTACTTATTTTGTGATTTTTTAGCAACTGTTGGTTTATTTTAGAGGATGAGAGCAGTGTCAAATCGCATAACTGAGATCTTATTTTGGAAATCATAATCCATGTGATATAATATAAATGGCGTTGTGCGCTCTATTGTACCGACACGTCTGGAATTGGTAATGAAAAGAAGAAGTAAATAAACTGTAAAGTCAGGCAGTGTTCATACTTACCGTGCAGTTATTATTAGTATCTTTGAATAAATAGATGTTTTAAGCAAGAATCCTAAATTATGTTACCAGCCTACCTATCAAAACAACGGTGAGTTTTCTGGGATTCCTAATTGCATCCTTAGCAAAGGTACTCATCTAGACACAGATGCTTGAAATGGGAAGGTGAAAGTGTCCCTGCTGTACTCCAATACATGACAATGGGCGCAGATGTGAAAGTTGTCAGAGGGCAAAAAATTATGGATCAAGTAGGTAACACAATACAAAAGCACGCAGCTTCCAACAAGTCCTGCAAGGAAATTTATAGCGGCGGAAGAGCAGAAAGCTTATCGCTTAGAATAATCTTCATGTCAACGTTCTCGTTCTCCGTGAGCTGGTGTGAAGATGACGTCGGTCTGACTGCGCTGTGACGAAAGAGCCCCTCGCATTGGCTCATGTAGAGTTTTCATTTTTGAACGTGGTAGATTTCTGGCGGCAATCGGTCTTTGTTGACATGCCAAAGTTTGTTCCTCGGCTGACGAGTTTGCCGCACAGCAGGCAGCGCAACTTGAGAAGTTCGTCAGCCGCGTATATCACTGAAGTTCTTTCAGAGCTTTATAGGTGTATACGAGGCTTTGACACACACACACACACACACACACACACACACACACACACACACACACACACACACACACACACACACACACACACACACACACACACACACACACACACATATATATATATATATATATATATATATATATATATATATATATATTAATCACTCCTTTGCGGTATAGATGATCGCATTGCACTTCTTTACTTTCATTCCGCAGGGTCCAAGCATCTGAAAAAGTAACCTTAACAAAACGAGAGCACATCGCAAATTTGTATTTAGGTACGTCAAATCACCTTCATGATCTTTTATTGATTGCTTAAAAGGACCTGCAGTGAGAGTCATCACTTTTGGAACAGCCAATATGCAGCGGCAAGTTCTTCCCTACTCTTTCGTAATCGTTTCGGGCAATTCTTCAACAACAACCCGAAGTATAATCCTTCACCAAATACGCTTCTTTGTGCGTATATCGTACAAAAATACAAAACGCAACTAATATCTGTCAAATTCATGACATAATACTATCAATCGGGAATGTATTACGTGAATTAGGCTACATTTTGTGATTTGGCAGTGAATCAGTCGAAAGACCAGAAGTTCAGGCTTGCCCATAGCACATAAAACAGTCGAATGGACGCAACGAAATGTATTTTCTTTTCTCCCAATATTTAGAATAAATATACAGGCACTAAATTTGCTGTCAACGATAGAGTGGTTAGAGTGAACTCTTGGTGACAATTCTAGCGGGTGCTTTTCGCCAGTTGAGGGGAGAAGAGCACACTGTGCCAGCCGTTCCACGTTTCCTTTCTCTCTCGCTCCCCCGGCGTGATTCACCAGCGTTTAGATTGACCACGTGAGGCGACATGCCCATCTCGATCTATCCTCCCATGGCGTATTGAAGCGATTAGGCGTAGGGGCGCATTACTACCGTATACATGGATACGAGGCTGTATAACAGCGTTAAGATGCGCCACTTGTCGCATTCATGTAAACACGGCTGCTATTCTGCGATACATACAGGCTCAACAACCGCGATTGATTTTGTTAACGTATGTAACTGCACTCATCTAGACTCTTCAATTTGGCGGATAGTAAAACAAGGTACGATAAGCGGTATCTCGAAGATGGTACGATAAGCGGTATCTCGAAGATGGCGATGTTTAAAGGGTATCTAGTAGCAATTAGAAAAGTAGAGCACCCTCTGTCCGGCACTAACGTTTTCACTAAATGGCTTGCTTTCGCCGGAAGCGTTTGGCAATAATTCCTCCTGCCCAAAGCTTTGGCACAAGACTTGATTGTATCTGCCGATCATTCTCTCACATTATTTATTGTCCTGCTGTGTTGACGGGGAAAATACCCAACCAATGTCAAAGCTGAATGTTAAGAATTTAAGTCTTTATTGGGCGAACTTGTGGTCAAAAGGACAAGCAACACCTAAATCGCAATAATAGCGGCGAAAAGAGTCGTCGATCATCTAATCGCACTTACGGGTCAAGTTCTTCCTTTAATTATGCTATCTATTTGCAAACACTCCATAGTAATCACTTCTACTCGTGCGCATTGTAGAGAGTACGAAATTATTCGCGTTGCTCACGCGATCTGATTAGGCGGAACTTTGTCGCTATAGAATTGGCGACAACATTGCAGGAATTTCGACTAGACGAGGCGCGTTTTGCGTACAGTGATTATCCGGGGGAAAATGTTCAAAGGAAAGAATTAAAACAACGTGCGAGTGAAATTAATACTAGAGGTACCAGTATATAGCGTAGCACGTGCGTGATCTGGGACGCCAGTCTTGCGCTTTTCATTTTTCTGCGCATGAAGGCTGTGCCAGTACTGCGTCTGTTGCAAGAAGCGTTCGTATCGGGCACTGCTGCTGGAACGTCGATGTCATCGAATGGCCTGGTCAGCCTTCTCATATTGAATGGAGGTGCATCGACCACCCTCAGATCTTTAGAGCGAGACGAGGAGGACTTCAACAGAAGCTACGGCACGGGAGGCTACGAGAAGCTTTTGCGCTCTTCCAGAATCAGTGCTCACACTGACGGCAGTAGAGACTTGGTCGAGCGAGCGCCTCGCACTGATGACAAGGTTGACTGGGAATACGACGTGTCATACAGGAAGAGGCATTTCCCACCGTGGCAACATTGGAAATTGGAGTTACAAGAGCGGTCTCCGGAAAGAGTTCGAAGAGAGTTTCAGTCTTCATTTAGAATGTGGGTCGAAGGCAAGCAGATGCTTTTCTATTTCATTGATTAGCGCGGTTTGGTATTGCGATAAGCAAACTGCGACTCGAAAGAAATTGGCCGAGAAATGTACTTTGGGGAGTAGCAAAAAGTAAAGGTTGAAAGCTTGAGTAAGGCCTTTCCAAATGATGCGTGCAGATAATCTCTCGCTGCTGCTCATCAGTAAAAAAAATGATAACTTCAGAATTTGCATTTATGCATTAATCATCTGGTTAACATTCAAGGGAAAAGCCTCCCTGCGCTCTCTCCCTTTCATGACCCGCAGAAGCCCCTCAGAAAAAGGTTAACATTGTGCCAGGAACAAGGTAAGACGGCATGTCGGCATGGTTAACCGTTTTTCATAAGATGTTGGAAGCAGTAATCGTCCAGCTGCTTTTCTTTCCCTGTAGTAGAAATACAGACAAAAAAAAGGAGAAAGGCGAGAAGGTTAACCAGAGCAGAAAATCATGTTTCCTACCAAACACTTGCGGAAGGGGGAGGGGGCTGTAGAATGATATGAGATGATGGAGAGAGCCAGTGAGGCAGAGCACAGGAACACGATCATTGCCGCCCATGCATGATTACAGCACAGGATCGCTGTGCTTTTCGTTGTGCTACACTTGTGTGGTCAGCAATCGTATACATCACACCAATGGACATTTACTTCAGTGTATGCTCGCAACCTCGCCCCTCCTTTCTTTGTAGTAAACATCTATGAGAGTCTGTAGCGGATTCAGAACAAATAGTGATGTGCACGGAAATGCATAATCTTTTTAGCATATTGCCGATTTCATCTAGTGTGTGCTTTACGTTTTTGAAATGTCGACATTTCTTTGATGAAGCGACATTGAGAACAATCTATTGTACCCTAATACATAGTCCGCTATCATGTTGTACAGGAGCTTGGTGCCATACATACTATTCTTACATAAAACCACTTGTGCTCCTGCAAAAGCACGCAATCCGTTTTATGTTAAACATAAATTAAGCGACCTCTATAAACAAATTTTTACCATACCAAATCGTGCCCCTACACCTGCTAATAAATTACAAAACTACAATGATATTGTATAACTGTTTATTTAGCAATGTCCTACTTCACTATTCAGTTTTAATGCGTTCCCGATTCAAAACAAGATGCTATGAATGTGCTAACTTCTTGATACCATTATTAAAAATCTTTACGAAAAAAGAAGGTTTTAAAGTGTTGGTGGCTCTTTATGTAATAATCTGCCTGGTCAGGTAAACCAATATAAACCTTTTTTTTTGTGATGCTTAAACTTTATTTGCAAGAACTGCATTAGTTGCTGAAATTCATGTGTTTCGTATGCTAATCTTATATGCTGCTAATTCCATGTATAAAGGTCCGTCGTGATTGCATATTTCTGCATGTTTTACTGCTACTATTCCTGCATGGATCAACACTAGCCTGATGCTACGGATAGAGATGCTTCTTTACGTGTTTCTTGTACGGCCTTTCTTTGCCTCATAAAAATTCAAATCTCTGCTAGAGTTCATATAGGGTGCGTCATCAGTGCGCAGGGGTAACAAACCATTGTGAGTTTGCAGCGTATTCACGGTTGAACTGAGAAAAACTGAGATCAAGAAGTGCACAGGCAGATGAAATGGGGCGGACAAGCGCTTGTCTCGTACATTTATCAAGGCGAAAGCTTGGATGGCTCATGGGTCGAAAAACTTACCGTAGGGCGTTGTGGCAACAAAATTCAAGTGCATGCGCCAGTATTTATTTATCAACAAAAAATAAGAGCTTCATTATCTCTCTTCGCGTTGAACGCACACCATTCTGAATAATAAGTTAGGCCACAAAAGTGTCTGCGTGTGGTTTTCCCGGTTTTCTTCTTTGCCGAGCAATGCACACCTGTCTTTCGGCGTTTTGAGCAGTATAAGTACGCCTGCGGAGAACTGGAAATAAATCTGTTATTGAAAGTTAGCGCTGTGTGTTCTAATTTGCCTTTTCGTGTCCCCTTGATTCTGCCTGCGCTAAAAGAAAGTAGAAGGCACCGCATATACAAGCCCGTGTAGCTACCCTCGTCGATAAATTAAAAAAAAAACGATTCATTCGGTGATCCTGCGTATGTCTCTGAATAGTCTTCGCAGACTTGCCACGACCGTTCTAACGTGCCATTAACCACACAGAACCAGTGGCGATGTCTAGGTGACCGAAAAAGACAACAATTAAACAGAAAAACAAGTAAATAGAACATAAGTAATCGGAAGTAACAACGAATTCGAATGAGGATGTCACAGTAATTTAATGAATGTCTCGTGAGCACGCAGGCTTTCGTCTTCATCCTCTTTAGCATACGCTAAAGAGTCTGCCAACATTTTTGTCTCTGTTTTACGGGTGACTTTTCTTTTTTTTTCGGTTCTTTTTAAACTTGTCCTTTTTTTTTTCGATTGGTGGCAGAATGCAAACTTAATAACCGCAGGACCAGGAAATTGCTCGTAGTAGTGTGAGGTGTACGAAGGCTAAGAGAGAGAGAGAGAGAGAAAGGGATCGAAGTTAAATAGAGAAGATTGAAGTGACCTTCAAATGGAAATAATAGTGGCAAGATGGGCTTGTTGATTCATCACGAAGGCAGTATTTCAGCGCTTAGTAAGGACGAGAACAAAGAAGGAGACGTACGAACACACAGCGCCTGTGTGTTCGTACGTCTCCTTCTTTGTCCTCGTCCTTACTAAGCACTGAAATACTGCCTTCATGGAAATAATAAGGATTTTACAGCCTGGAACTTCTGTATGCGAATCTCGACATGTTAACAAAACTGTGTCAACGTCTGCAGCTCACTGTGGCCCGCTATAGCCCTTTTAGCATCCTGAATACTTTTGTCCTTCTTTGGGTGATTGGAATGTGTGAACGCCTTTCTCTGCGTAGGGGCGTATGTGCGCGTTTTTAAATTCACCATGTCTTTTCATCTTCTCTCTCTCTCTTCCACCTCTTTCTATTTGCCTTTTCCCACACCCAGCGTTGGGTAGCCAGGCAGACAATTTTCTTGCCAACATCCATGCTTTCTTTCTTTATTTTTCCCCTCCTTCTCTTCTCCTCTTCTTCCACCTGCTACTGCTGTGAAATACAGGCCTCAATGAGTCTTTGTAAATAACTATTGTGTTAAGGCATATTGCGTGTGTATTTGTACGTATCATGGACGTAACAATTCATTAGAGAAGTGATAACGCTATCGCATTCTAATCACGACGTAAGGATAGTTAAGTGACTGTCAAATTTTTAAGCTGCGATCAGCCTCTAGCGTTAAGGAAAGAGAGGCCAAGATTCATAGGAGTGTTGGACCAAATAATCTCTGCCCTACCCCTCTCCCGAGAAACGCTCTAATAAATTATGTTTGGTCATTAAACTTAGAACTAACCACTTCAGTGCGCCTGTTGCACTTCCAAAACTCAGATATTTTAACGGTCAAACCAAATACTGTAAACGGTAATCTTAAAACTAGCAGCAGGCCAAGATGACAATTCCCAATTTTTCCATGAAATGTCATTGGCATTTTACAAGTCATTTTCCCACAAAAGTTGTTGGGGTAATGTAATTCCGAACATAGAAGTATACAAATGTATTTCACCGATGACCTTGGGGACAAATATTTCAAAGCAAGTGATATTGTTCGAATATTTGCTTATCGGATACGCATTGAGCGCTGAGTGGTGACAACTCCCCAATCGGAATTGAAGCGGTAATGTCGAGCGCAAATTCTGAATGTATCGAATAAACAGAAGTCATATAATAACTTTTCATTCAATTCTCAACTTTCACAAACTAGTGCTATTGCGAAATTGAAGCTGTCCGATAAGTAATAAAAAAACAGACGTCCCTCTCAGTATGGAACATGTATTTCCTACACTTCTCAATAACGCATATTGCTCGCCCGCCATCTTGTATATGCTTGGTCACTGACTAATTAATGGTATGCATGATGCTGTAACACGTGCGAAAGGTCTGAAAGAAAGCAAAAAACAACACATGTGCAAGTTCAACAAAAGTACGCTCAAGCATCCGGTCGCCGAGTTTATCTTGCCCACAGGAAATTTGCTGAGATGGAAAAGCGTACGCAAAGTTCGGCGCACATAATGGCGTTCACGTGTTCGGCGGTGAACGAACACAGTATATTTAAGCGCCTAAAGGTCCGCTGTGTGCTCATCTCTCCGTGTACCTGCCACGATCCCCTCCGCTACCATGAACAGCACAGTGAGATACACTTCGACGTTTTCTCTCCTTGGTTGGTTAGAACGTTTGATTGCAGAGTAGAAAAGGGGTTTCAACGCGTACGCTCAACGTAATCCTTACCTTACGTAATCATAAAATAACTTTATTGTATCATAAAAGCGACGAGAATAGAAAGATTTTTAATGACTATCACATGTGTCGGATGATTTGCCCAGTACTAAGTCCTGACGTAAAAAGTGCCACTTAGCACTGTACAACAATCTAGATAGCTACAGAGTGCCGACCTCGTAATGAGTTCGTGCATAGCCTATGGAGAAATATGTGAAGTATTAGGATACCGGGAAAGAGGTATATCGCAGGAAGAATTTATTCAACTGCCGGAGCAGTTCAATGAACAACTAATTGCTAATATCGAATTATATTTTTATGTGTATGAATCAATCAGCGCAGACAACATTGAGAATTGAGAATGTAGACACTGGACGACATTGAAGCAATACGTTTAGAATAATGAACAGTTTGCCTTGAAAAGAATCAGTGAGTAAAGATGCATGTTTTTAAATAATTCTGGCGATGGGATTGCATTCAGTAGCCGAATTTCGCATACACGCGAATGATAAGGCTATGAAGCCTGTTTACTAAAAACAAATGCCCATTATTAACAAATCATTACAATGGGCACTTCTAGGGTTTCTCTCTTCCTGTTTTCACCGTATCCTTAACGACACATGATGTGAAATTTGGATGTGAAATTGACACCTTGATTGCACTTTTATATCCCCTCTCATTCAGCAACTATTTATGCGCATATATCCGAAGCACATTTAATTGTACATCAAAGACTATGCGATTGCCTATAAAAAGTCCCATACTTCCGTCGCTCGTCCATCCTGCTAAATTAACGATGATGAACTGTAGTTTTGGGGAAATGGACTCCGCTTTCGCCGGGCGTGTTGCCGTGCCGGAGAAAGATGTGTCCATTAGTACTGTCTGTTTGCTTGAACTCAACGTCAATAATGTAGCCTACCACCCAATACGGCCCCAATAGCGAGGCTCTCTTGTGCCTAATTTGGCGGGTAATATTTCAGGGTTTCATGATATTCGATGTAATTTTTCGTAAAGGCGAGCAGAATTTCTTGCTGTATCCCATAGATATTGTTCAGTTGAAACAAGCATATACAAAATGACTTTCATGACAAAATGTATTTGTTACTGAAACAATTTTTATTTGCTTATTTAATTAATTATATACTGCACAAGAAACCAGTCCAAGCAGGACGGGCAAGAAGATATGTGCGTTTTAAAGATTACACAGCAACGTGAATGAACAATAAATCATGAATGGCCAGCAGCTCTTACGCAGATCGTCATGACATTCCATTACGTTATTAAAATTTGCTACTGCTACGCGCAAAGAAGGAAAACATGTGAATATTGATTCTGGCAAAATATTACTTTAGAAATTGTGTTTTGTAATGTAGCGCAGGTCTTGTAGACAGCAGACAATAGCTGCACGCTAGGATCAATAGCCAATCTATTCTTAAGAAGCAAACTCGAAAAAGTGTAGCAATTTATTTCTTTTTTTTTCCTATTCAAGCAGTTCAATGTTGTTAGTAACCATGAGTCTTGTAAGGATAGTTTTGCTGATGCTGAACGTATGCGGAAGAACAATTTGACAATGCAGTTTTGTATTGAATTATTTGTTCGCTAACGCAAACAGCACGCTGGCGTGGTGGTTTGAACGCTCGCCTAGAGATCCATAATGGCAGGTTCCATGGCAGGTTAACTTATCGCGTTACGTCCTGATGTGCCTGAGCCTTAAACGCGACGATCGAATAAAAATAGTCGACACATTTTTTAGTTCATATGGGCCAGTCAAAGTAACAAATAAAATACACGTCTAAATGCGGCCCAGCACAATCTAACGCATCGGTAACAACCGTAAAGCCAGTGGGCAGTTACTACTTTGCGGTAACGAAGGCAGAGCGACGGACACACAGAAGGATACATTACACAGTACACAGGGCTAATGCCTTTCTGTGTGTCCATCATTCTGCCTGCGCAGCAACAAAGTACTGGATGCCATATCTACAAACCCTTATATCTACACTCATCCAATGGGTACGTAATATGCACTAGCGTGCCGTGGAAAGCATTCACACTCATCAAGATGGTATCTCGGTGAGCCTCTTTTTTTACTTCACATTACTTCACATTTTACTTAACATTATTTTTTGCTTCACGGCAGTCGAAACACGAATTTGTTTCTAGCAATAACGCCAGTACTTAGCCTTAGTGATATTTTTGAGGTGAGGAAGTTCAGCGTAGCATCTAAACTAAAAGTTGATGGTCACATTTCAGGCTCGATGAACAGTAGCTCCTACAATAGAGATCTAGCTGTCTTTGTTGATCGCGGATTATGATCAAGAGAATTATCGCTAATGCCCACTATTTCTTAAGTTGCACTTCTACACTCTTGTTCATGGTTTTCTTGTTTGTTCACAGCTGACACTCCTAATCTTCGCCCTGATCGGTCTGGCCCTGGCTGGGGGGCACTACGGTGGCAGTGGTGGTTACAGTTCCGGCCACTCTGGCTACGGAGGAGGTTACGGCAAGGGTCAAGGCGGTAGTGGCTACGGCGGAGGTCACGGCGGATATGGTGCAGGTTATACCATGCCGCACGGCGGACACTACGGCGGCGGCCTCGGCAAGGGTCACGGTGGATACCAGCCCAGCTACGGACATGGTGGTCATGGCGGCGGGAAGAACTACGGCGGTGGTGGATACGGCGGTGGCCATCACGGAGGATATGGCCATGGTCACTACTGAGGATCCGCCGTACGAATCGTAACGCAAATGAATCATTAATAAAGTTGGTTTGCATTAATAGTTCAGAGTTATGTCTGATGGCACAGACTTGATACTAAGTTTCCATGCTTGTCATATTGCATGTTTTAATGAAGTCCGGTGCTGTCAACGTGGTCTTCAGTAATAGTGGCTGAAGGACATGGTTAAATACAGAAAGGAGGCATCAGCTCTCGAGCAACGTGTTGTTCAAAATAGTGGGCGATAAAGGCCAACCTGATATACTAGCGATGTCGAGATAGCCGTTGTAATGCAAAAGAAAAAAAAAAGATGTTCACAGGTACACATTGTGTCGGGCTGTCTAAAGACTACAGTTCATGAAACACGAATGTCAGTCCTCGTAGAGATCATATCAAGGAGACATATTGAACGCCTCTCGGTCAGATGGTGCATTGCCTGTGACTATCCTCCATTGCTTATAGTGAACGAAATGCAGCTGTCTGCGTATAGAATACGGTCTAGTTGATTTATGTAGACGCATGATCAAGCCAGTTTCAGGTTTCAACTATACGCTGAAAGGCTGAATTGATCGCTGATTTTTCTACTCGGTATCAGCTAGCGCTTGTTAAACTGCGTTCCAGAAAAAAGAAAAGAGCGGAGTTTAAACAGCACAGACAGAACTTTATCACTGCCTAGCTCTGCTAAGCAGAGCTTTCGTTCACTTTCAATTTCCATGCTCTCGGACGTAAGCAAAACATTCACGTTCGGCTTATCCCGCTTGTTTTACTACAGATTTGCAAAATCAATATGCAGGGGCCTTCAGGAAAGGTAACGCAATATTTATGTGACAAGAGTACATGTAATGCACCAGCTCTAGAGATTTAATAAACAAACTCCGCAAAAAATTCTTTTGCATCTGATCACAGCAGATTCATAGTAAATTCATGGAATTAGTTATGCAGCGTGCTCTTTTTTCGCCCGAACAATGCGTTATCACTTACTTTGCTAAGACCTAAGACCTTGCCAAGACCTTTGCTACGATCACTTTTTGTATCGACACATGCTATTTTGTTCATTACTATTCTGATCTGGATTGCAGTATACAAGATTTGCTAGATTACTTGTTTTTGCACCAAAAACAGCGATATATGATAAGTACAGCAGCAGGAAGTCTGGCTTTGAAGCCTCTTGCTATCTTACTATCTTGCCACGCGACTGCCACAATTATGGAAACACTTCTGCGATGACGACCGCGGAACTACGACAATAATAAGCGACGATGAGAAGGCGATGCGAACTGACAACTGTTCGACGTCGAAGACGATGACATCACGAAGAATAACAACGATGGTACGATGACGCTTTAGCTCATCTGCCACGGATTCAGAATCCAATACTGGTTAGGGAGAAATGCTTTGTGGCGAATTATTTTGTATAAAGGAACCGGATGATGGTAAGTGAGATAGTGACAGCTGCACAGATCTCACGAAACCAGCATGAAGTAACTTTAGGAGCTATCACTGTAAAAATAAAAACGTGACTACAGTGAGAGAGACAGAGAGAAAGAAATGTTAACGGGATCTGGAGAGGTTGGCAATGGGATAGGTTTGACATCCCTTATTTCAGGCGAGTTGGTGAGGATAAAATAATGGGAGTGAGAAAAAGTCGCAGTTTCGCCCCAAAGGCAATGCATCGATTGCGATTGCAATCTAGTTGACAGCTATGCGAAGTAAGGATAGTATATTTAGCGGCCATATAAACTTGTAAACATCGGCATGCTAACTAAATTAACAAGCATTGTGTCATGCGCACACAAGCAATCATGAACGCATCCCATTCGATGACAGCGGAAACTCACTGTCAGAACGCTGGAGTGAGGAAGCACGGCGGCAGCAGCGAGCAAATTTACCTTCGTGCTGCGTCTCGCATCCACGCAAACTAAGACGCAAAAACGCAGCGCATGGCGGACTCCGGCCCCGGCGTAGATGGCTTTCAAGATACAGCTGCCCGGGCTGGCGCGCGCGGCCACCCGATCAGCCCGGAGTGAACCCCCCCCCCCCCCCCCCCCCCACACACACACACACACACACAACCTACCTATCCACCGGAGCCTTGCGCGCGAGGGAAGACGGCGCGCTCCATCCCCGCTTTCCTCCCCTGTGTGCGCAAGATTGAGCCACGATCGCCGGGTCGCCCTCGGACGCTTTCACTCGCTCATACCACATAGGGCGCGCGGCGACGATTTTATAGCCCTTGGAATTTATACAGAACCCCACGGGGACGGCGACGCCGACGGCAGAAATACGCCTGGAGTTTCCATATAATTGCTACCGCAATAATAATAAAAAAAAGGTGCCCGCAGACATATTTGACTAAGGCATTTCCTGTACAGCACTCTTTAATGCGCAATGTGTATATTGGGGCAAGTCATTGAAAATATCTCGATGACAATTCCTTGAGGATTTTCATGACGCCATCCCTTGACGACTTCAGTAGCGAACGTATCCTCCATGTTGCCTCGGCACATATCTTAGATTCACATATTGCCGGTCACGGCCGTAGCCAGCTTGCTCAAGCCCGTATCCCTGTCGGCATCCAGCACGGACATTGTCGTAGCTCCCATATTGTCCACTGTGAGTTTTCTTGGATCCGTGCCCTTTGTCGCCGCCATATACAACATCGTAGCTATCAGTGTATTCGTCGTGACCTTTAGGGGCTTTGTCAGCCAAGGCCAGGACAACTGCCAAGGCCAAGAACAGTAGAGTCACCTGTTCCAACATGTGAGACAAATGAACACATGCATGGTACAAAACAAGACATGCAGGCACCTTTTGAGAAGAAAATAAATGAAAATAAAAATGAAAATAAAATGTCATTTCTATACCAGTGCTAAATCCGAAACAACAAAATCAGACTCATCGCGCCGCCAACCACTAAGCTACACATATGATGCTTTATTAATCGTGAGATGTCGCTGTTATTAGAATGCAGAAGCTGCACCAGAGGTTCATTCGCGTCGCTACAACCATCACTAGATGAAATGCTGCTTCTTAAGGAGACAAATGAAACCACACAAGAGACTTCCTTTTCGCTTTCTTAGCAAAATGGTTGACAACTGGATTCACACATGAATACTGAGCATAGCGATGCGCTGTTCCCAATATGGTTACTCCACTAATGCACCCGTAATATAAATGGCTCCCAGGTGAGGTCCTGTACATAATTTTGTATCTATAACAATAGGTTCTGTTAATATAGAAATTGAACTAATTATGTGTCCGTGTACTAGGCCCTATTCCACGCAGATGGTTATAATAGACTCCTGGATTTGGTTGCTATGTCCCGTCGTGATGCAAGGATGGTTGAAAACTCTGGACCATGAATGTACCACGTGAGCTGGTTAGGGGGATGCTCGAAGCACTAAATTATGTATTTCCGAAAACGCTAAACAGGTGCCATTTATCTGACATAATAAATAAATATTTCATAAAAGACATTAAAATATTTTTTCAACATGTTTTTTTTTTTTTGGTTGTTTTCCATCTATAGTGGCGTACTTTTCTATTCTGTCTGTCACGGCGTTTTCATTTTCTTTTTCAATCCTGTGCTTTGAGTATAATTTGTTGGACAATACATGTTGGACAAAACATAGTGATCTGTTTTTTACTTATTTGGTGATTTTTTCGCAACTGTTGATTAAGTTTAGAGGTCAGAGCAGTGTCAAAAAGTATTACTGAGGTCTTATTTTCCATTTCCGGGCTCATGTTATATACTGTAAGTGGCCTTGTGCGTTCCATTGTACCGACATGTCTGGAATTACTAAAGAAATAAAGCAAGCAGAAAAGATAAACTCTAAATTCCAGCAAGGCAGATACTTACCCTGCAGTTATATATAGTATCTTGGAATACACGTTTTAATCAAGAATTGTAAATCACGTTACCAGCCTATTTATCAAGACAATTAACGCTGCGTTTCATGAATTCCTTATTGCCTCCTTATTAGTAAAGGCACCCATCTCGACACAGATGGCTGCACAGGAAGGTGAAAGTGTCCCTGCTGTCATCCAATAGACGACAATGGACGTAGGTATGAAGGTCATCAGTAGGGCAAGAAATTAAGGACAAAATAGGTAGCACAAGACAAAGTCCTGCAAGGAAATTTCTACCGGCGGAAGAGAAGAAAGTATCGCTTACAGTGATCTTCATGACAACTTTCTCGTTCTCCGTGAGCTGGTCTGAAGATGGCGTTGGTGTGACGGTGCTGTGACCAAAGAGCACCTCGCGTTGGCTTATGTATAGTGTTCAGTTGCGCGTCAACAGCACGTAGGTCGCGTATAACTTTCTGCGCAGACGCCTGCGCTGCAGTTTTGAACATGGTAGATTCCCTGCGGCAATCGATCTTTGTTGACATGACAAACTTTGTTCCTCGACGGACAACTGTGCTGTACAGCACGTAACGCAACTTGACAAGTGCATCAGCGGCGTATACCGCTAAAGTACCTTTAGTGCTTTTTATATTTTTACCACGCTTTGGCATATATAATTTTATATGCAGTCCTTTGGGATATAATTTAGAGCATTTACTTATTTGCTATTTTTCAGCACGGTCGGAGCACCCACAAAAGTCAGCTTAACAGAACGACCCGCAATCGCAAAATGTTATTAAGTAGGTATTATCTGCTTAATGATCTTTTACCAATGTCTTTAAAGAACCTACAGTTTAGGTTGTCACTTTGTAACAGCCAATATGCTGAGGCAAGACCTTCTATACTCTTTCATAATCGTTTCTTCTGATCTTTCCACAATTATGGGTGATGATTCTTTAACCAAATACTATTTTGTGTGCTTATATCGTACAAAAACAGAAAATACAACAAGGAATATCTGGCGAATTAATGATATCATGCTGTCAGTCGGCAATGTATTACGTGCGATGAGCTACATTTGGTAGTGCGATTTGGCAGTTTCTTGGTCGAAAACCCAGAAGTTCCGGCTTTCCCATATAGCACGCAAAGCAGTCGAATGGACGCTAAGAATTGTTTTTTTCTTTTCTCCTAATATTTATAATAAGTATCCAGAGATGCAATATGTTGTCAATGACTGAAGGTTGTGTTGGTTAGAGTGTTCATGCAAAAATAAAGAAAAAAGCTCTAGAGCAGTGAGATTAGGCACAGAAAAGTATTTCGAAATATCGTAACACAATCCAAAATAAAGATAAAATAAATGTAAATACAATTGCAAAAAATAACGATAGGCAATGTTCGCGAAGCTTTTCTCAGGCGCCGACAAACAGCTCCTAAAACAGTAATTGCCATAGACGTTTTAATTTCACTTCAGAAGAAAGCGAAAATTATTCATGCAAAAACTGAAGTATTAAGGTGCTCTATGAAATACATGCCCTTGTATAAATGACATAATGAGAGAGAGAGAAAGAGAGAAGTTTAATGATGCGAAATGCAGAGAGGTCGGCCTGAGGTAAATTCCTCTAGCCAGCTACTCTGCTGTTGGGGGAAGAGGAAGAGGAATAAAAGCAATGTGCCAACCAACCAGGCAAATTTTTAAAATAAAATACCCCGTCGTGTTTTTTTCTTGTTTATTTTGCTTCCTCCCGTACGTTGAAAGATGCTGCCGAGTGCTGTGTTTTTAGAAAGAAAAAAAAAAAAAAAGCCGTCGTAGAAGTGTAGCGAGGCAAAGACAAATGAACGTCTACACGACAGCTCACACATGCGAGAACTAGAAGTTGCACAAATTCTGACTGACTGGACAGCTACCACTCCTCGTGATTTACCGCAACATGGAAAACACCGACCTGGAATTTGTAGGACGTTGCACACGTAAAGCGTAAATACGACCGTACGTTTATGGGCTTGCTTGTGGGCAGCCCGACGCTGTATATATAGTCAGGTACTGCTGTGTTACCGCCAAATTCTTCGTGAAACAGATTTTGTGCGCTCTTGACTTCCTGTGAAAAGAATGAAGCGTGTGGTAAGTGAGATGAGTGCATGTTGGAGTTGGATTTGTATGGAGGTTAGCTTTTATTGAAACGAATTTCCGTCTTTTTCCTGGCAAATAAGTTAGTTATGCTGACTGCACATTTGTATTGCAACAGCTGCACATTTGTATTGCAGCAACGGCACATTCAATTGTCCCAGAGGCCGAATCTTGAGTTTTTAGTAATTTCTAGCGTTTCCGTATTATATTCGAGGAAGGGCCTTAATCAGTCGCTTCATGCTTATAGACAAACACGTCTCTTCCTGGGAAGGTGTGGAATTCTTATTGGCAGTCCATTGTAACTATCTGTGTATTGAACCAGCCGCTGAATTTTAAATCGAACTTTCTACGCTTAGCTGAAGACAAAGTGACACTCATGAGTTTCACAGGCTATTCGACAGATCACTTTTGAAAAAGTCGTCAATTGTCCTACGTAGCGATTTATATTCATTGCAGCGGAATGTGAGGGGCTCAAAGTAGCGATTACCTTAAATGCCATTACCATTTAATAGGCAGTGGTAGCCATCACCTTTTTTTAGTTTTTATTATATTTTTCAGCGTAATCTAAGCTTATTTCCTCTATTTGCTATAGCTGCATTACAAAAAAAATTTACAAGCACTGGAAAAAAAGGCCTTGGAGCCTAGCCCTAGTGTATGCTCCATGTCATAAATGCTGCAGAACAAACGCGAGTGTAACACGTATACAATGAATCAGACAGCTGCATTCGTCCACTGCCTTTTTGTCTGTCTGTCACTCTCTTTTCTCACCCAAACGTAACCTCATTTATTTGTTTATTTTGATCGTTATATGAATAAGCTGCCAGCGTCCCCAAGTATAGCAAGGGTAGGCCGATGGTCGCAGGGGATTTGTGTGATGAGGAAGAAATCTTCAAAAGAGTAAAGTGGGTTAGAGAGTACTTTACAAGCCCTCCCAGTTTATGAACGCCAGCTGAGCAATATACATAAATAAATCGACATAATCACTATATTAATTTGCAGGCGTCAGTTGGTAATACGCTAGAGAAAGACAGGGGTAATTGGAGATCGCAAGGAGAGGCCTTCGTCCTGCAGTGGACATAACATAGGATGATGATGATGATGATGATGAATCACTATATTGCCAACACTAACATACCCGGCCGAAATTTGGCGGACCGCGAGCACACTTGAAAGCACACATGACAGCGTGGCCTTGACGCAGTGAAGCAGGTAATCAGCGATAAAACACACAGTCGATATTGAAACAGGAAATGATAGGCATAACATTCAGACAGGAAGGTGACAGTGTGAATTGCTGATCTAATACATGCAGTTGACATTCTAGCTAAAAGAAATTACTAGCGTTGCGCAGATGATGTAATGTGTATAAGCGTTGTCGTACAATATATAAGAACGAGCACAAACGAAAAAGGAACGCTGCCACGGCCGGAAGGGGATTAGATGGAATGATAATTATGATTAGGGAATTCACAAGCAAACGATAGGCATGGCTGACGGAGGATAGGGCAGCTGGAGGTCACTAGGAAATGCCTTCACTGTATAGTAAACTTACAGTTTGCGTCCGCTCTCACTGTCAAGTCTTCTGCGGGCTGATAAACTAGACATTGCAACAGGGCTCACCGGCTACAGTGTTCAACCATTTTCTCGTGCAGGTGGCTATGATTGTGATCACTCTCCTTCTCGGCTTGGCGCTCGGCCATGGCCATCATGATGGCGGAAAGAAAAAAAGCCACGTGGTGCTGGTTCAGCGCCCTGTTTACAAGCCGGGTTGCTTTGATGAATACGGCCATGGTGGACACCAAGGCGGCTACGGCAAGACGCCTCACGGACACGGAAATGGCGGATATGGCGGATATGGACACGGACATGGCGGATATGGACATGGCAAGCATGGTGGCCACCAGTACGTGCCATACAGATACTAGGCAGGCACGCAGGAATATCTCCTGTGCTTCTTCGCTTAACCAGTGCATTATATAGACTAGTGACCACGGCAAATAAAATTCTACTTGCAAGCAGCCATGTCACGCGTGTGGAAGTTGTTTCTTGAGGTTTCGCTCAGCATATCTGCGACGTGATTGTTTGGGGCTAATAGCATTGCGACGCAGAAAAAGTGCAGGTGAGAAATGTACACAGTAAGTAGACAGCTTTAGTTTAACGTTAGCGTAATAGCAGGGTTAATAGAAATAGCGCTACCGTTCCGCAAACGAACTTAGGAGAAAGAGAGTCTCAGTATAGACGCGTAATAGCGTAGTTTACGTGCGGGGCGATATTCCATTACGCTTTCAATTTCGCATACATAGGGCACCTAATTGATTCTCTCTGTGTGTGCGTCCCGAAAGTGCGAGAGCCAGCGCAATGGAAGCCAGGAGCGCGTTGTATTTGTACTTTCCGTATCCGCCGCAGATCGGGGGCGGATATGGGACAAGACAATCAGTACAAGCTATCTACCATAGCCTCTGAAATCTTTCGGTCTGAGAGGCCCGACTACTTCACAAATAAATGGCGCTGGCATCTCGGCGATTTCTCTCGTTAGGCTTTAACGCGTTCGAAACGAGAAGCGATCTCGACAACTCCTCAAGGTTGTCCATAATACTCTGTCGTCGTAGCGGTCTGGGACTAAACGAAAGCACTCGTCTAGGCACAGGTCCTCGTCTAGGCACAGAGTCAATATTCTGTAGTGCTGGTTTAGCATCCTAAAAGACAGTCCATTTTTTAGGCGGTTCATGAGAGACGTAAGGAAGTGCTTCACTAATGGCGGCAATCTCCGCCGCTGTCGACGTTAGTGGATTCGTAATAGCGTTGTACTGTTATTGGTAGGCAGCTCCTTGAAGCTATGAAGCAGTACATTTCTCTAGGCTAAGTGGTCATGAGGAGTGTACTCTCACATAGCTTCCGGAGGCCAAATGATCACGCCAAGGAAATATCCAGATAAATAACAATGTATGGAGCGGGATGACAGGTGCTTCGAAGTCATCGCAAGGAGCTTACTGATTTGCCTCAAGAAACAAGTACATCAAATGCCGGCCACGGCGGCCGCTTTTTGGCGAATGCGAAATGTGAAAACATCCCTGTACTTAGATTTAGGTGCACGTTAAAGAACCTCAGGTGGTCCAAATTATTCCGGAGTCTCCCACTACTGCTTGCTTTATAATGAGATCGTGGTCTTGGCTGGAAAAACTCGATATTTTTCTTTTTTTTAACAAGTACAGAATCAGTGTTAGCTGTCTTCACAACGGTATACAATCAGTGCATTCCACCAGTACTAATGCATCTCAAATCTCGAACAAACTTGAGACGGTGCTAAATACCATGCAAAGAGGAATGGAACGAAAAAGCATAGCCGTGACAGATAAAGGAAAACAGCTTCATGGATTAAAGTGCCAGCAAGTGCAACTGATATGCAGTTGTAATTTTTTAATACATGATACTTAATAGATATTTGAGCCTTTGGGCGGCGCCGACTACTACTTTTCACCTAGAACAATTATATAATAAAAATGAAATAACAGCCTTGAACTGAACAAAGCAAAGATAAGAAGAAGTAAACGATAACAAGAGAGATTGTGAGAAAGAACTGGAGTAACAGGTCATGTAATCTGTACAGCAGACAACCGGTCGGCCATTAGAGTAACAGAACGACATGTCAAGGGATGGAATACATGGTCCAGGATGACGGAGGATATGTTATCGTACGTGTGATGTGATTAGGAAGCTTTACAAGCATAGGGCGGAGTTGGACTACGCAACACAGGATAATTGGTAATTTCTGGAAGAAGCCTTCAAACTGCAGATGACATTAAAAAGGCCGTTGACTAAATGAAGTTCATGACGACGGCGATGATCAAAAATTTAGCGACATCACTCATATTCGCTGCTAAGCCTATTTCAAACCTCGCCTTTTGTGCAGTCTTGACGCCCGCTTGAAAATTAGTAAACGTTAGGCTTTCAGAGCGTGTGCTTACGACACCAGTATACAAGGTGTGTTCAAAGTAAAACCGAACTTTGGAAAAAGCGTGCCAACCGGCAGAGGGAGCGCCCTGCGGCTGCTGTGCGCACGTAGTACCAGGTTTAGACAACCAACTTCCATTTATTGCAATTTGCTCCGACCATTAGTTGGCGACCTACAGCCGCTGAAGTGAGCACGTGCACAAGCTGTTCGTTGGATCAGTATCAAAGTGACAATTAAAGAGCTTAAAGAACGACGTGTGTGTGTGAAATTTTACTACAAACTTGGAAAAACGTTCACAGGGACATTTCAAATGCTTAGCGAAGCATACGGGGACGACTGTATGAGTCGCACGCTGTGCTATGTGTGATTTAAGCATTTTGAACACGGTATAATGTCAGTCGGTGACGATCCCAAGCCTGTACGACCGTCTACATCAATAGATGATGACCATGTTGACAGAGTTCGCGCTGTGATTGGTGGAAATCATCGTTCAACTGTTCGAGAAGTTGCTGACGAACTGGGCGCCAGCGTAGGATCATGCGATCAAATTTTAGTGGCAAACTTAAGATGCGTCGTGTCAGTGCAAAATTCGTGCCGCGTTTGTTGAATGACGATTAGAAACCCGTGTTGAAATCGGCCAGGAACTGATTGCCACTGCCAGTGACAATGAAAACTTCCTTAGAAACATCATAACAGGCGATGAGACGTGGGTTTATGGCTACGGTATTGAAACTCAAGGTGCAGTCATCTCAGTGGGTGTGCAAAAACACGCATTAGTTGGTCAAAGATCAGGTGATGTTGGTTGCTTTTTTTGATTGCAAAGGCACTGTCCATCAGAAATTTGTACTCTACGTGGTCAGACGGTAAACAAGGAAGTCTGCCAGGGAATTCTAGTGCATTTGAGAGATGCTATGCGCATTAAGAGACCTGAAGTGCGCGAAAACCAGACTTGAATGTTGCATCATGACAATGCGTCGGCTCACGCGTCGCTCCTTGTCCGCTGCTATTTTGGAAACCATCACACTCCCGTTGTGCCCCATCCACCGTATTCTCCAGACCTAGCCCCAGAAGACTTATTCCTGTTTCGAAAAATTAAAACCACGTTTAAAGGTCGTCGTTTCCAAACCACAGAGGAGATTCAGGACAATGCGACAAGAGACCTGCGTGCTTCCCAAAAAATGAAAGAAACGATGGGAACAGTGTATTGCCAGTAGAGGGGACTACTTTTAGGGGGCAGTGCTTAAAACGTTGTACAATCAGCAATAAAGTTCGGTTTCTTTTTTAACACACCCCGTACATTCGTATTTTGTGGCATAATCCTAAGACCTACAAGTCGCAGTGGCACAGTGGCTACGGCGTTTTGCTATTGAGCAGAAGGTTGTGGATCAATCGCCTGGAATTTCTATGGAGGCAGAAAGCAAAATCGCTCGTACACAGAGCGTTGAGTGCATGTGAAAGAAAAGAAAAAGACTTGCAGGGGTTAAACTGACTAAGAGCCTCCGTACAGGACAAGAGGCGTTACTCGTAAGCTTACATACCCGGCATAAAAATCCTTGCCACGAACAGCACGCCGTTGAAAACAGTAAAGAACAGCTGACATAAGTGCTTGGACAACATGTATGCTTGAACAAACATCGCAAACTGTCCAGCGATGCGTTCGCACTAGGTTCAAAGTGCGCTAGGAACGCAACGTCGAACGTTCGTGAAGGAATGTGCTCGGCGTAGACGCCATAAACATGGAGGGAATAATGAAACTTGTTTTGCTGCGTAATTATTTCTGCCAGCCAGATAATCCTAGTAGGTATATAAGCGATACCCACGAATATTGCCTTCCAGGCAACGCAACCAGAACGGTGTGAACTCTCTGCCTTCGTCTATTCCTCTGCCCAACATGAAAAAATATGTAAGTTTTAAAGCTTCTGAGCTGTATCGCACGTATACTCGTTTGCACATTGTTTTCACGCTCAAATTAAGAATCACAGTCGTGAATAGGTAAGGCATCATGCGATAGAATAATTTACCAGCACGTGCCTTAATTGCAGGAACCTTAGGGAGCGGCTTTCACGAGCAAAAATTACGTGGTAGCAGTTGCGGCATTGGATGGTAGGCAGACAGTGATAAGTACGAACGCATTTGTGAAATCCTGATGTTTTTCACAATCGCAGTGCTCTGTGTGAAATATCTTTAAAAACATGAACCAGTCTTAGCTATGTAGGAATATTTTGGCATGCCTTTGATGTGGTCGGGTAGTGGATTTGTTGCTTAGGCTCCTGGAATCCCAGAACTTGTTTCTGAGGTCAGGGCTGTGAGGGGCCAATATAACTGTCAAAAAGACAGTTCTGACTTTGTAGGACGCAAAAATACAATGGGACAACAAACGGTAACTGTACAAAGTGGCCTAAGGTACATTCCGAGATATGGTGAAGCGTGCTTGCTTTGGCACTGAACCTGACAGAATTAAATGTGCTCTAGCACCTTCGACCTGAAGCTCTCCTTATTTGAAAAGTTTAGCATTTATTTGGCCGTTTGCTGCGGAATATATTGAAGACCTACAATCAGATTCTTATATTTTTTTGTAGCAATCCAGGGAATAAAACGTGATCTGAAGAACAATACTGGAAAAAAATACACTGAGCGGACTCAGGATAAACTTCAACCGTTTTCACGTGCCAGCGAGCTTCCATAGCTGGCTCCATACTCGAAGCAACAAGAGGCGGCACAGCGTGACATTTAACAGCTAGCACTTACACGATGGGGCGAGAACGTTTCCTCTGCAGACTATCCGAAAAAGTAAGAGAGAAGAGAGTTTTTTTTTATATCATGTGCCCTATAATTATTAGCTGTGATCGCATTGCACGCATGTCTTTAAAGCGGTCAACATGGTCGTGTCTTTATTCAAATGGTTCCCGTTAAATTGCAGTAAAATTCCTGTTACGAAACTTTATTAAGCTTACTTGTGTAGCGTGGTTGTCTGCGAATGAAAGGCAAGAGCGGTTGTTTTGGTACAACTTAACTTTAAGAAAATCAGCGTCAGTAGATAAGTGTAACACAGACACACGTTGCCACAGCTTAGCTGCGCAATTAGGTCGAGAACGGTTTCACAACGTTTCTATAATGTGTCATCGCTACAAGCTACATCCTTGACACGATGTTGATACGATACTAAATACACTTCAAACTTAAACCATGCAAGCAGCGAGAAGCCTCACTTGATGAGTCATTATGGTGCCCCTGCGTACTGTTATATCGTCTTTTTTCCACGAGTGGCTCTTAGATTGCTCTATATTTAATGCCATATTGTCACATGAACTCCAAAGCAGATAGCTTGGCCGTAAAATGTGATTGCACTTAACGACGCCTCCACCCGGCAGGCCGCAGTATGTGTCAAATTCTTTAGGTTCTGTTAACCTGGTCACTCAGCTAGACTATATCTGAACGGTGCCATCGTTGTAGCTTCTTGAATTTACATATGCAGCCTTCTTTTCCGTATACGAATGTAAGAAGTACTGAGCATCAAGTATGTTGAAATTTAAAATGTTGTGTGTCGCAGGCCCTGGTACTCGTGGTGGCGTCCGCTCTGACTGCCGCAGCAATCTGTGCTCCCATGGGTTCCTCTTACGGTGGAAGCTACGGTAGCGGTTATGGTGGCGGATACGGAAGCGGACAGTACGGTAGTTATGGCGGCAGCGGACAATATGGTAGCCATGGCGGCAGCGGCTATGGTGGCGGCTACGGTGGCGGCTACGGTGGCGGCTACGGTGGGGGCTACGGTGGGGGCCACGAGAGCGGCTCCGGGCATCAATGCGAGCACAGTTCACAGATGAGCATGGGGCACAGCCCATATGAAACACCTGGCTATGGGAGCTATGGGAGCTCCTCGCATGGAAGTCACTATGCGCCTTCGTACGGCGGTGGCTACGACTCCTACTAGCAGTAACGTCGCACCCGCGAATAGCACTGCTAGCCAGTGAAAATAAACCCTGGATCAATTTTGGTCGCCTTATGCTTGTATATAATAAACCACATAACTGCTGAAATGCTTGGTGTTTTGATGAGAGCACTTTTACTATACAGATCGCTTGACATGACGGACACATTGAGTTCTTGTTCTTTGTGACCTTCGCATCATTCTCATTTGCTTTGTTTTCGGTTTAGTGCTGTTAACTCTGAATACGAGTATCCGCAGGCTTTCACCATAGAAATATGGAAATAACTAGGACTCGGAGGAAGCGTGACACAACACTATCGAATCCTTAAAAAGTCGACCCAGACCGTGATCACGTCGCGGTAGGTTATAGTGCCTCCGACCACCGAATCAGCCATCTCAGCACGGGCTCTTCCAAGAAGACACGGGGGATATCACCGTGCGGCTGACGCGCTCGCACGTTGCAACGAAGATGAGCTCATCACGTATACAGCATTATTAGGGAGAAAATTTGCGCAGCCCAAACCACCCAGACAAGATTACATCGATTAAAGCCACCGGGAACCAAGTGCGTAAAGCCGAGTTCGCTGAGCTCTGGGTTATGTGTTAAGCGGAATTTTTATAGAGAAAATGCAGAGGGGATAGCTTCATGGACGATTAGCTTGCGAGGGCTGGTTGCGGGACGTAATGCTGCCTCCTACTTGGCTTCATTCTTGGAGTCTTCCCATTCGCAACACCCTTGATACCATTGTGTTCTCTCTGCTCTGTCTGCTTTGTCTTGTTCAGTGCGCTACTTCACCCATACCGTATGATGACCCTTGATATTGCGCGCGCGGAGTTGGAGCAGAGCTGCATGCGTACTTCTGCTGCCCTCTTTCGGCTTGCTACACAGACATATGCACAGAAGCTTTGCAATTTGGCACAAGGAGGCGCGAGAATCCCGACAGCGTCATGGGATGTGAATGAAACGATTGGAAGAAGCAAATAAGTGCATTACTGAATGAGCCATGCTTTAAACTTTAACGGGAGAACTTTGTATGATGCCGCTGCGCAATTAAGCACCGCGGCGTCTGCTTTCATGGTATCTGCGTGTCCCGAGATTTTTTTTCCGTTTACACCATGACTCGTCTCCTGTGCCCTCCTTTTCACTAGACCTTATACCATGGAGAACGGGAAAAACTGAGGAGAGGCAGTGACGTCACTCTTTGCGAAGCTTCCGTGATCCCGAAAGTTGACTTTACTCCGACATCTTGTCGGGGCAGATGCTTCTACACGGTAGACGTTGTTTTACATGGTAGGCGGTAGTTGTTGCAATTTTACAGCAAATGTATTAATGCAACTAGGTGCGCTGAAAGCCTTATATGCATGTTTCTGCGGTGTCTTGGAAAACGAAATTATTTAACAACTGGAACAATATTCCTGATTGTGCTAATTTCACTGTGTATTTATGTGTCTATTTACTTGTTTACATGACTTTACGAATCCTGTCACTTTTCTGCCTTGTATTGCTGGGATGTGGGGCGAGTCAAGCTTCGTTTATATTGCAGCTTTTTTTCCGCATTCCACACCACACATTGTATCGTTGCTTCATGTATGAATAAAAAAAATGTAAACATTAAAGCACTGTGGTGAAATAAACTTCAAACTTCAAGCTTTATATTTAGAGAAAATGTGCACAATGTAAAGAATGATCAGAAAGCACATTGTGAATTGTTTGAGTTGATTAGGGGCTAAAGAAAAGCTAAGAAGACCTTGTTTCCTGCCTATTTGGACGCGATATAAGAATCAATTAGAAGTGTTCTCCGCTACGTTGGGAAAAACATAGGCGGCAGTAATTTTACAACTGTAGAAAATAGAGGCTGTGTTGACGCCACAAGTATGTAAAGTTGAACCAAGTAAGTTAATTATAGCCTTCCCTCCAAGTTAATTATACAGGCGTTCCAGAACTTGATAAGCATATTTTACGGACTACCTAGGAAGTTTGCGCAATGTACTGAAAGAATTCAATGAATCACAAAGCTAAATGTTAAGGGAAAATACTAATATTACGAGTGACCTTATGAGTGGGAAAAGTTTGAAGAGCGTCAGGTAAATACGGAATTGGCAAAAGACTCCTGCTGCGGCTCGAGATGGCGTTTGGGCCACGAATCCACCAAGCCCATCGATGAATACCTCCAGTAGTAGGAAATCGGAAAATGGTTTAATTTACATTATGTACACTGGCCCCTGGCACGGAAGCCAACTGCATTAGGAGCATATTCAACGTCTCAGTTCCTATCAGGTCACGTCAACACCCACCGCACTGCACCACCGGTCTCCGCTTTTAATCCCTTCGTCTTCCCTCGCAGACTCGACTGCGCAGTCTGCTGACGTTGGTACGTCCAATCAGAGGGGTTGTATTGTTCACCGAACTCCGCCTCCACTGTTGCATCCTCGCCCTCGAATTTGCTGCTACTGCGTGGTCATCTAGGAAACCGAGATTGTTGTCGTTCCCACGGTAGTAATTCCTGGAAGTTGGCCTTTCGCCTCAATCCGGTCAACTCGTCGGGGCCGGTGTCGGGCGCTGTCGCCGTCTGGGAGACGCTGATGAAAGGGGCTGCCTATAGGGCAATAGCAAAGGATGTGCACTGGCGATTTGGGACGCTTGTCTGCCCGTCCCGTCGGTGTCGACTACTGTCGCCGTCTGGGCGATGCTGATGAAAGGGGTTGCCTCGGGGTAAACGTGCAAGGTATACTCTGGATCAAGTTGAGACGTAACACTCCTTAAGCGAATCCTCGAAACCGTGAAATGGCGGTTATTCGCTATCATTACAAGTTTACGAAAAAAACAACAACATACTGGGGAACAGAAACGCTTCCCGTGCAGGTTTTCGTTCCAGTTGACCGACAATGGTTAGGTTCTAGCTGAATTCCAAAGCGAGCAACTAACAATTTGAACCGGTTCGAACCAGTTCAAGTTCATTTACATAACCGAGGAATAATTAAAAAAACAGCGTACATTTATTTATTACAAAAGCTCGACGTTGCTGCTAAGCTCCACTGTAAGATTACGCGTGTGTTGTTCTTGAGGCCGCATGTAGTTACAAAATAATTAGGCATATTCAGCACGAATGCAGGAATCTGTGGGAAGCGAAGCTTTGTTGAGAAAATAAAATCAAGAGGAGAATATATTGAGGAAATGCAGAGAGTCCTCTAGTCTGTTACTCTGCTCAGGAGGAAAGGGAAGAAAAAATAGGGAACTGAGGAGTAGTGATGAAGACAGGCAATGGGATGCGATTATACTATACACATTCGTGTTCGAATGATCCTTTCGCAGCCTTGTATCTAAGCCTCTGCATACTAAATATTCTGAGACCGCCTTGATGGCTTGCTTCGTTGATATGTTCAGCCAAGGGCCCAGTAACGCTTTTTTGGCTGATCGGCTTGTTAATTGGCTCTAACAAAGAGATCAATGCCTGCTATTCACAGTCATACTGGGGACAGCCAGCAAGTATATATGTTCCTTTTTTTTCTCTCACTCTTTCCCCTATTTTCAACCATTATTTCCCCCACCCGAGTGCAAGGTAGCAAACCGGAAACTCACCTCTGGTTAACGTACCTGTCTTTCCTCTCTCTCTCTACGACTATATATGTTCCACTGTATCCGGTACTTTGCACGCATCACAGGCTGGCAAGTGCGAACATCGGATGCGAGGCATACGTATATTGTCGCGTTAGCGAAACCTAGTGTGCCGCCTGACGCGATAGGCTGAAAACCGCACTAATGGTTCCGATACTTTAAAAATCACGGGATCATGGTTGGAATTTACAAATGAGGTAGCATAGTTGAGCCACAACGGCAAGCATCGCATGGATGAAATGTCTCTAGAAAAGGTGGCATACCAGAACCTAAAACCTTTATTGTCTTGCCTTTCGGTTTTGCTCCGAAGTAAAAGATATCGTAGCTTTCAGGTTTAGTTCAGGTTCGAGCAAAGACAACGATTTTTACTGGTTCTCAGTTTTAGGGCCAGTTTCGGTTTGATACACTGCCCTAAAGAATTGTGTGCTATAGCAAGGTATAAAACCATGCCTTTACTACAGGCAACTGAAATTCTTATGACTACGCCTCGAAGAAACTGCTTCGCTGGAAATGCGGCTTTGATTCTGTAGTCAAACAAGTCTGCTGTCTCTTTAGGGGCACGAGCATCAAGTGACACTTTTGTTTCTTGCGCAGCACTTCCGGTTCAGCTCCTGAGACGACCGGGGACGAAATTCAAAATAATTAGAAAAATTGAAAAACAAAAGTACAGTACAAAATTTATAGGTGTCATAGATATGATATCAGAGTATAAGTTTAGTTACAAGATGAGTGACTGAAATGTGTGGAATAATTAAAATTAATTACAAATCACTGAGACGACCGGGGACGAAATTCAAACTACGATAAATCAGAAAAAATAAAAAATAAGTAGTACAGTAGAAAATTCATGGGTTTCATTATAAATATGATATCAGAACATAAGTTTGGTTACCAGATGAGTTACTGAAGTGTCTTGAATAATTGAAATTAATTAGAAATCTTTGAGTCGACTGGGTACGAAATTCAAAAATAAATCAGAAAAAAAGAAAAAAATAGTGCTTTACAAAATTCATGGGTTTCAGTATAGATATAATATCAGATGATAAGTTTAGTTACACGTTGAGTTACTGAAGTATCTGGAATAATTAGAATTATTTAGAATTAACGCCGAGGCGTGAGTGCCACTGAGAGACACCTGAGTCAAAGATTAGGGTTGCCTAGCATTTTTTTTTTTCTCTCCAGTGACATTTTTGTTACAGACGCGATGTGTGTCGTCCTACAGTAAAATGTCCCTTGTTGATACATTATACATGCTGCCCTAATACGCAGAATGAAGATCGCAGTAGGTTCAGGATAGCAGTTTGGACCTACAAGTTGATCTTAATGCGCACGTGTAACGTTAACCAACTTTCACTTCGGCAAACATTTTCTTGAGATGCAATGAAGTTTGGCGAATGGAAATTTTACTTCAACACGGAGCGCACTAGAATACGTGTATCAGGACATCAATTTTTCGCGGTACTGGTGACCGTACACGTGACACTTTGCACCAGAGGTAAACATTCGGCTGGGATCTACCTGTTTCTGGTGTAAACTCAGTGTGCTCTGCAAACAAACCTGTATTTCTGAGTAAGCCTTCAGCTTGCTTCACTTTTAAAGAGCGCTTTTCTGCACGCTTGCTGTTGTGACGTCATGTGCAGCAACGACCTTACTTCTAGCAATACTGAGATTAAATAAGTGGTGCTTGCAATCCCAAAAACTAGCCTCTCTGCACGCGAATAATCTCTTAAAATGAAATTTAAGTGTTTGCCACACGAGGCCCATATAAGCGTATCATGGGAACTGCGTGTTCAAGATTATCTGGGATCTGGCTGATGGGCGTTGTCATACTGCAAGCAGTTAACCGTTAATTGTGAATTTCTCATTGTTGCATGCAGAAGAAGAATGTGGAAATTCTGAAACGACGAAGCCACTGGTGCAATGGGTCTTTCTTGACTAGATGGGCTGTAACAACGCCTTATGGCGGCACTGCTTACGAATAACTTTTTCCCATTACGCGCTAGTGTGGCGGCATAAATAGCTTACTGCATAAACTATGGTCAAAGACTACGCAACCTGCGATGGAACAAAAATTATGTGCATAACGTTAAGGTACAGGAAGAAAGCAGTGTGAATGCGAGTGCAAACGTGCCTGCTGATAGCATAGTGACGTTAGAACCAAAAAACAAAATTTGGCAGGCCATGTATGGCGTAGGGAAGGTAATCGACAGTCTATTAGTGTTACAGAAACGATGCCATGAGAAGGAAAGCACAGTCGGCGATGGCAGATAGCTTGATGGTGTGATGAAATTAAGACATTTGCAGGCATAAAACAGAGTCACCTGACACAATACAGGAATACACTTCGTCCTGCACTGAATAAAATAGGATGCTGATGATGAAGATGTAGAAGGTGAAAAAGAAGGAGGTGATGATGATGAAGGCACGTTAGACATTGCACAGGTTCTGAGTTTTCTTTATTGCACTTTAGTACAACAAGCATCCAGCCGGATTTCCAAACATTGATTAGTAATGCTCCCTCAGGAGGTACTTGATGTCCTTGTGCGACGACTCCAGGACCACGTAGCCTCTTCGGTAGCGCATGCCGTCTGCAAGGCGAACGCACTCGTCGTAGGCCCTCAGAAGGCTGGGTAGGTACATCAATGGATGCTTTCCTAAAATTTGAACAGAACTGCGTATGACTTGGTTCTTAGGCTATATAGTTGGACATATTTGTGCATGTAATGACGGTCTAAGTGCATTTCGTATGACGATGCCAGCTGGAAATTTTACTGTGTAGAAACTCCATTATAAATAACAGTGACAATATACTTCTAATTGCTATTGTTTTGGGGTCATAAACCATGAACATTTGAGAGCATCGTAATAAAATAAAAAATAAAACAGAAATTCTGGAGATCGAAGCACTATCTAGGAATCTGTGTGAAGCGAGGCATTGGTGAAGCGGGTAATTAAATGCTATATAACCTAGTTACACAAGTACACATAACTTTAATATTATTCTATGAAGCGTTCTATGCCATGCAACGCTTAGGTTATTGGCTACACCGTTGAAAAGCTATGCCGAAATGCACACTAAGTCTAACGGAAGCACAGTCTGAAATGTCAAAGCAGCAATGACATTTGGATGCACAGAGAAGCCCGACACATAGTTAAGTACTTTCAAGCACTCCATACTTCCTGCAACACAGTGGCACATGCACAACCTGGATGATTGGCCAAAAGTTAGCGCACATACAGTAGCATGTACCCAGCGCGACATGTTCAATGGCTCAAGAAGATATAACAAATATAAAAAAGTATGAAAATGAAAGAAAGCGTTCTTTAAATGCGTAATTCTATTACAAAAAGTGTGAGTACTTTAGAAATACTTATGTCCTGATATTATATGTACAGGCTTTATGTTGTGGTGTATTGTTTTATCGCGCAGAGCAGAGGTGTGCTCACTGGGATTACTTTGTCGGTCAAAATTGCCTGTTATATAGGCCATGGAATACGCTGATACCATGTGGCTAAAGACCTGAGTAGCCCATACGAAATTTAAGGAAATGAAAGAAACCATTCAATATCCTGCGCCATTCCATTAAGAGGTCGGTGTCTCTTAGAAATACCTATGAGGAGACACAATACGAAAAGGTTTTATGTCATGATTGTTGGTTTGATTAAGCAGAACAGATCTTTACTCAATGGCACTACATTGCAGGCTCTGAAGCGTAGCTCCCACGCCCACCTGTCTAATAACGAAGAACAGACGACCCATGCTAACCCCGAGGAAGTTGGCGAAGAAAGCTTGGCTTTAATAGTTACGAGCGGCTAGACAGCCGATAGCCACAAGCTCACATCAGCATCCTAATTGGTGCTGGGGCTGTATTTTGTAAATGTTATTTTCTTCTCATTCAACCATGCTTTATCACCTGCCTCAACGAGTAGCCGATCGTTGCAATACAATAGGTGCGGTTTCGTGCTAGCCAATAACAAAGGGCAAGAAGAATTTCAAATGACACGTATCGTTATAAAACACGATCTCTAATCACTTAACAAGGGGCAGAACTGTTCGATACCGTGGCTAGCTAGAAAATGTTCGATACCGTGGCTAGCTGGTGAATGCTGCTTCAAACTGCTACAGCATTGGACTGCTTTGTGGGTACGGGCCATGTTGTAGTGCCTTCAGACTTGAAGCTATTTAGGCCACTTATAAATGCATCTCACGGTTTTATGCTTGAAAGAAGTTTGTGGTCAATTAAAACGCCTATTCATGGGCATAAGGCAAGGCCCTATGATGAAGACTGCATGCCTGTCCGAGCCTATACAGGCGAAAAACAATAGAGAAAATTTATTTTTTCTGAGCTATTCGGGCAACTATGTTGGCAACATCATGTAACATACATTCCGTTACACTTGATCTTATTTTCATTCTGATAAAGTAGTATTCGAGGAAATCAATGTGTTTTTTTTTGGTTTCTGGCAACTCAAGAATTACAGTTGTATTTACAGTGACAGATGGAATGCTTTCGTTTGATTATCGACATCATGGCGGCATCTCTAAAGCTATGCAACGAAGGCCACAAAGCATAGATATAAGAATTAGCATCCTTCCGCAGAACGAAAAAGTCGGCCCCATGAAGTTTGCCGAATCAAACTGTAGTGACAACAAACAGCTTACCTTGACCTTCCACTTGAACAAAGCTGAGAGCCGGATTCCTGCCACACTCGGCTGCACGCTTCACAACCGCTTGCAAAACGTTCTGGACACCATCCGCAGTTGCGAGACCCAGTAGGAGGCAGCAGTACCAGTGAGCCTTGTCCATCGTGCCGCCTACAGAATGATCCAAGTGTGCCAGCTAGCGGCAGTTTGGATCAATATATGGGTTCTCTCTCGCGCTCCAACACATCGAAAGTAACCACAACGAAATGCGATTCCAGAGTGGCAGACTGCTTGGTGAAAAGCGAATTCATAGTGAGCCCTGCGGGCTTCACTGACCCATCTGCTCATTCAACTTTATTGCTTCCGCATGTTTTCCGCGTTCGACGAAGCCTTCCACATGTCCCATGCTGTAGGCTTGTTTGCCTGATTCCACGGCGCAACTTTACGGGCTTGGTCCTCGCATGCTCTGATGTGGCAGCCAAAAACTAATCGCGAAAGTTCGATGCTTGAAATCTCTGTGGACGAGGATAATGATAAAATTGCAAAGTTTTATGATTTTAATTCATACCCGGTTCGGAAACGCAAGAGAGTAGAAATTTGCTAGGGGCAACACAATACGTGACGCATTTACGCCTACCATAATAAGAGTAAGTGACAAAAGAAGCCATGTAAAAATGTTCAGGAGTGAAAACGCTTGAGTCGCGGAGGTAAATCTGAACGGACTCTGGAAAATGAACCTTTGATAGTTTATGTTGGGTTAGCATCGGCAGAATTTGTTTACGATTTTTTCAGTGTATGCCACAACCTGTATCTCGTATGAAAACAACGTCGAAAGGAAATTCGTAACTACTGCGAAATCATTCTCGGGTGCGTGAGATTCTTTTGACTTTGAGGATTTGGCAACCTAATGATGTCTAGATGACATTTTCCATAACCACTGTTCCTGTCACCTGACAGGCCCTGAAGCCGTAGTCATGTTTAAGAGAAAGCCTAGGTACACAAAGGTCAAGAGACAAGCTAGATCAACTATAGGATTATCTTTGAGGAGTTCAGGCAGACAGAGTATCGATTTAAAACAATTGGAGGTTGCATTTCTGTTTTTCGTATACCGACAGCTGTTCAGCATCATGATTGTTGGCATTTTATATTCGCGATGTACCACCTGCGCTGAAAAGCTACCTGAAAAGCGTACACGCAAGGATGGGACACAGAAGCAGGAGTACGCAGCATATTGTGTATTTTCAGCTTTATCTTGTGCATTAGGAACCGTAGCGTGTTAGGAACATATATGGCGAAAAAGTCACTGCATTCATAGAGTAGAATTTCATAGTTTGTGAATTACTACATAGACTGAGCTAGCCTCGTGTGGTTTTATGCAATCTTATACTGCAGGTGGCACCATGGTTCGCCTCCTCAAGCATTTGCAAAAAGTACTGTGCCGGAACATCATAGTTGCAGTGGTTGAGTGAAAGACAGGAGCACAACAGAGAGAGAAAGAGAGAGAATAACCTTAATGAAAACTCGAGAAGTTCGCTTGGTGACACTACCAGCACGCTACTCGAAATGTCAAAGACTAGAAATGAAATGATACGCACAGTGCCCGTCGCAGACGCATAACATGCACTGAACACTCCACAATACGCAACGTACAAACGAATTAAAGTACGCAATTGAGACCAGTGTCTCTCAGGATGGTTCATTGCGCGGTATACGCACAAGGCGCGCAAAGTCCATGGGCCCCACACGTGTCGCAGCTCCAGGCAAGACAGTCATCGATATACTAGGTCTGTCCCAAACGTTCAAGCAGTACGTTTAAAAATATTCACAACCTTCGAGATACATAGATGTGGTAACCTTAAATATACACCCGTTAGGCGCAATAAATTGGTTCCACCACTTCTATTTCTGCAAGCACTGGAAGTCCTCTTCTCTAAAGCGCTTGAGCAGCGATGTCGTTTCCTTTTCAGTTGACCTCACATCCCCGAAATGCCACCTCTGGAGCACCAGTTTGCATTTGAGGGGAAAAATTTTTTTCGGCAGCGAAATCTGGTGAGTAGGGAGTTTCTTCCAGCACAGGGATGCAATTGTTTGCCAAACCCTCACGCACTATCAGTGCAGTGTGAGCGGGGCCATTATTGTGGTGAAATATCATGCACCCCTCTTTCGAGAAATTTGCTCGCGCCTGACACACATCATCTTTCAGACACTTCAAGACCTCCAAGTAGACAGCTGCATTACCAATTTGACCTGCAGCTACAAATTCGTGGCGCATAATTTCTCGGCAGTCAAAAAAAAAACAAAAAAAAAAACACGATGAACATGATTTCGATATTTGTTTCGTTCTTCTACGCTTTTTCATTTTGGTTAGGCTCGCGTTTGTTTTTTCACTCCCTGCTGCACAGCTCGAAGTGATGTTCGTAAGAGTACGTTTCGTCACCGGTGGCGACAATTTGCAAGAATTTGTCCCTGTCGTCTATAATTTTGGAATCAATTCATGTTGTTTTCGTCGCATTTTTTTCTCAGGAGTCAGCAGTTTCGGCAGCATCTTGTCACAAACCTTTTTTATTTCCAAATTTTCAGTAACAATCTGGTGAATAAACGACTTTCACAAACAAAGTTCTTCTGCTGTCACTATTACCATTCATTGGTAACATGGTACAAGACAATATAAATGATTGATGGTTTTATTTCTGCACGAGGTGGTGGTAGTCCTGATCTTGCAACGTCCTCAGGGTTTTCATGACCTTCCTGGAAAACAGTGGACCCAATTAAACCCAGTTCTTTCCTTTATATCATCCTCTTCAAATAACTTTTCAACTTCTGCACCATTCTTGCGAAATTTTGCAAGAAATTTGACATTTATCTTTTGATTCATCTGTTCGCGAATATCTATTTCTACAAAGACTAAACGCGGTTGCAGGGGTAGTGGCTAAATGGACATGGGACGAAAGAAAGACACAACAAAACGTATAAAGTGCTGATTTTTAACTAGTGGATTTTACTAAGAATAAATACGTCTATATATGCGCCATGCTAACCGGGCGCTAGTCATAAGCAGGAAAAGGAGGGAAAATTAAAAATATGATTGAGCTATGTGCACGGCAATAGTCGCGAAACGAAAAAAAAAATAATCTGCCGGTCTGGCCTATGTAGACGCGTCAGCAGGTATCTCGGATACCAGCGCGCATGTGCATGGCACATACTTGGTGGTGTGTCCGGTCGCGCAAGTCACACGTGCACCGTTTTTACCTTGTAGGCATCTATCTACGTCCGCATACACCCAGCCTAACCTGTTTTCGGCCGAAAAAACATCAGTGTCATACGTGGCCATAACATTTTTCATGCCTTAGAATGACGATGTACATACAGTACAACTGCCTGCCTTTTTCTTCTTGAATCCACATTCTGAGGTTGCCTCAAGGATCTTTCTTCTTTGATGCCTTTCAAAAGCTTTTGTGAGCTTGGCGCTCAGTATGGCTTGCTTCCTTGAACCTCGACACCTGTTCCGCCATGCTTGCATTAATCTGGTGCACACATGAATTCGTGACATGACACACAGGACTTCACGGCAAGCTCACAAAAGCTTGTTTCGAGTGAAGTGAGAGCGCGGCCTCGACGGGCTCTTGCACTTTTTGCTGACTCCTTTCATGAACGTCTGAACCTCGTATAATCAGTGCGGATATTAAGATTGTTCTTTCTTCAAGAGCAGATCATGCGGGTTATGCTTTCTTGTACGTTGCTCACTGGATAGCGTGGCAATATTTTCCATTTAAATTTAAATAGGAAATATATCTTAATGACAACACTTACTCTAAAATAGCGTGGACCTGCGCGATAAGACCTGTAAATGCTACGCGATATGCGGTACTCGTGCACTGGCTCATAAGTATACGAATTGATCCATACTGCTGCTCGGAGTCGATGCAGACAGCACGCTGCGAACGCTAAGCTAAACAAGACACATAACCTGGTTTGTAACTTTTAGGGAATGCTATTAAAAGTTGTGTAGAATTGCGGTGTGCTCAACCAGCAGTGATATCTGTAAGTAGGTTGCTTGCTATTCCGCAGTGAGAGGGAAGCCGCCACAGGCGCAATGCTGTGCTGCATCCCACTGGCTTCGGTATGTAGACAGTTGATGTTGTTGACAAGCTGGTCATAGGCACGTTGTGACTATAGAGATAACAAAGTTGCACACGAGTTTTTAAAGATGACCGAGAAGCTAACTAGCTCACTGGTCGGCTCGATTCCTCAGGCCGTATAAAGGCGTTTTTTTAATACTGACACTTAATACTGGAAAGTTTTTCACGGAATGTTTCACAACATAATTATTTTGTACATTAAATGTTTTTTTTTCTCAAAACATGCACTGAAACAACTTTGTTACTGATCACATATATCTAGAAAGTTAGCGAAAACAGCTGTACTGCACGCTCATGCAAGAAGACCATGCCATATCTCAAGCTGCTGAAACATATAAAGTAGCAGCAGAATTCAGAATGAGAAAACCAAGAAGCATGATGTCGGCAAAAAGTTATGGTATTTCGTGCCCGTTATATTCTTGCATCCTTTAGATACAAAATTTCCAGGGGCAACAAAGGGCTCGATAAATTGCTCATTCAGGTAAAAATAAAAACCACACATCAAAGAACTCTTTCAACTTAAATTCTGGGGTTTCACGTGCCATAACCACGATTTGATTATGAGGCACGCCGTAGTGAGGGACTCTGGATTATTTTGACCACCTGGGCCCGGCCGCCTCATCCAGGATTCAATCGCTGTTCCTTGGGCTCAGTTGCGCAACGCCAGAGCCACTACGCGACTACGTCGGGTTAAAAAATCTCATGTCACTGTGTCTCATTCACAACATTCCCGCGATAAACGAAACAGAAATACAAGCTTTCATATAAAAACAAAAGACTAACAAATATATTGTGAAAGGCATCCTCGTACTACAATATTCAGGCTAAGCGCGTGCGACGCAAAGGTGCCCCAGGTGCTACACGTTCCGGAAAATCAAACCAGGTCAAAATAAATAGAAATCACTGCAGACAGGTTAACCGTGTCGCTTTGCAGACGCAAGGTAGACAGGTGTAGATTACTATTACTTGTTATTGACTTTTATTATAACCGGTAGAATATTATTTATTGGGACATAGTTGTATTCAATCTTTCAAGTAAGAATAAAATATTTCTCCTTGTTTTATTTATCTTTATTTTGGCTTAAGATGCACACACATTTTCGTAGCTTTCCTCGCACGTCTCTATCGATGTGCCTGCGCACCCACAAGCACTGCGTGTTTAAGTGTGGCAGTGAATGTGTATTACCTCTGAAGAGCAATAAAATGCTTTATCTCATTCTTCTTATTATTATAAAAAATTTACACGGCCATCCCAGCCATGCGAACGTGGATGTGCAGCGAAACTGTTGAAAACCACCACTACAATTTCTGAGGGGAGTACGCAATGCTATATTGCCTTATAGTAATCGTAGTCATACTAATTTTGTCTGCACGCCGCCACTGGTAAAGTTGCTGTTTTCTTTGCATTTTGTCGTTCCGTGTATTCACGCTGCTCCTGTGGAGTCATACCTATGCGTTGCCTACCATAGCGGTGCTGTAACAACAATGAAATCAGTTGCTAGTCTGGCTCTTTTATATATGAAAGGCTAATGACGTCAATCTGGAGAGCGCTACGTGCTTCGCTGTGTTATAAGTAGCGCCTTATCATGAATGATATGGTTTGGATGCTTGTTTTTTTCTTGTTATTTATTGAGACGAATGATTTGCTGTATGTTGTAGGTATGCGCGATACCAAAGAATGTACGCACTTTTCGCTTCAATCGCTAAGGTTTTTTTTTTTTTAATTTGCTGAAGGGGATTTTTTCCTGTGGATAAGCGCAGCCGAAAATCCCGACCAACTAGAAGCTAACAGCGTCGCCGTAAAGAGGTGGTGGCTTCATAATCACTGTTGATAGTTCGATAGAATGGTCTCCATTGCTTTGATGTGGGATAGGATTATGAGGCAGTTTGGATAGGCATGGCGCCGTTGTGGGTGGTGACCAGATGTTACTTGGGGTGTAGTATGTTACACCGGACATATGATAATAACCACAATGTTGTAATTATTGGGGACAACATAGTGCTCGTAATTTTATTCACCAACCATACTGTCTGCAAGAATTTCTTTTACATGTCTAAGAAATGCCAGTCAGGTAAACTTTACTGAAAACTGTTGTGACATTGTTTTATATGCTTGTGCCACGAATCTTGACAGTTGTTCCGTCACATGTGACATCGCGCATTTGGTGGCGTCAGATAACTTCCGCCCGCATCTAATGGTTTCTTTCCCTGTAGCTGCACAGAAACGCAGCGTTCGATTCGGTGATAACACGGAGCTGCGCTGCTTCAAGGTTTACCTTGCAGGCTACGTTGGCTTGTACCATTATCTTGACAACGCTGACTGGTCGTTCATAGATGGGATAGCTGGTGTTGATGAACCGGTTAATTTGTTTATGAAAGTCACCTAATATGGCATGCACATATTCATACGTACAAAAACGCTTAATAAGTCAAAGTTCCCTCATTGGCTTTCTAAAGAACTGAAAACGGCAACAGAACTGAAAGACCGAGCACACAGAAAAGAGGGGTGCAAGTAGGCCTATATAATTGGGAACTTGAATTGAGGAACTGTTGTTGTCGTTGCAAATTTTTTTTAACAATGAATGAATTTTTTAACAATGAATGGCCGCATTTAACGTATGACACGCAATAGAAAATATTTCAGAAGCTACGCACGCTCTTACTCTTCTAAAAAGAGCGCTGAGGATGTGTCTTGATGAAAAAGGCGACCTTGTTTCGAACGCTGTTGATGCCTTTGGAGAACATTTCTGTTGGTGTTTGACGCAAAAAATGTTTCTACGTCGAGTAACCCCTTCTCAGTCTGGCATGGCGTGTACACTATCAGTCAATGCGGACCTTGTTTTCAAATGTATTAAGCTGATGGCTTCCCTCCCGCACTGTTTAAGACGTACGCAAGCACACTTGTTCCCGGTTCTCACACGCACATTCAACAGTTCCCTAAAGTCCAGTACATTTTCTAGTGCTTGAAAGCCAGTACATGTAGTGCCCGTATACAGAGCTGGTGCTAGAGGTGCAGTTGCCAACTATCGGCCCATATAGGATCCTCTGCGCGGCATCTAAGGTGTTTGCATCTGCATTGCCTTCCCTAGTTCCTGTTAGTGGTAAGAACATTTTAATACATCAACAGCATGGATATGTATCAGGGCGCTCCACAACAGCGTACTTCGTTACACATAATGGCACGTGCGTCGAGAGTTGCAAATTTAGGGGACTGCACTTTGCTTACATTGACCTAAGTAAATTAAATGATGTGGCTTACTATGTTCTCATTATAACGCTCACGCAAATGGATATACATTTTTCCATCGCAGCCCGGTTATATAATGACGCTATCAGTATGATCTGAAGTGAAGGCGCAAAAACAACGATGGAAGAAGAGAGAGTACACAGAAACAGGGCGCCCTGTGTGTGTGTGCTCTTTCCGTCCCTCGTCGTTTTCGCGCCTTCACTTCAGATCATGATTAACCAATACGCCCAACTAACTATCCTAGCTATCAGTATATTTTGCTTCGTCGCCATTCACATGCATCGAGAAAATGTGATATTAAAAAAAACTAGAATCTGTTCCAAAAAGCGCCGTGCGCTTTGTCTGCAGAAGATATTACAAGGATTTTTCACCGCCCAGTTTTATTCCCCAGCTTGGTGTCACTACATTTGCAATACGTCGCTATCTTGAATGACTGAAATTCCTTTCATAATCCTTCGTTCGCGTAACAATACTTTAACCAATTCTCCCCGCTTCGATACTCTAGATACCTATCTTACTTTTTCCAGACCTTTACCTACGATGAGCAATCACGCCCTTAACATTTCAACCTTTTTTGCTCGCACCGACCTCTTCAAATATAGCTTTTTTCCCGTCAACAATTGAAGCCTGGAAGTCGTTGCCGGGAAGCATCCGTTCACTACCATGGAAAGAATTCTTGGAAGCCTGTTCATGTTCATGAATGTTCATCCCACTCCTCCAATAGCCTAATTGAGGCTGCAGTATGTATAAATAAATAAATAAATAAATAAATAAATAAATAAATAAATAAATAAATAAATAAATAAATAAATAAATAAATAAATAAATAAATAAATAAATAAATAAATAAATAAATAAAAATACCTCTGTCAGGAAAGAGATCACTACCGGAGTTCCTCAAGGATGCGTTCTTGGCATTCTTCTCTTCTTACTGTTTCTAAATGACTTTCGTCCGCAATTCAACACCCTTCATCCCTGCTTTGTTGCTGATGACTTAAAGCTTATTTAAAATGTCGACAGTGTTCGCGGCTACATTTAACTCCAAAAAAAAAACTATTCTTCAATCTCAAGGTAGTGCAATCCCCCCCTCCCGCGTCACCTTCTCCCAATAAGCGAAACTTAAATACTTCCAAAAGTGTGGTACGTGGAAAACACACCATGTTTCACTTCTGTACACGAAAAGTGTACAGAAATGACATATGTTGTGTTTTCCATTGTCCACAGTAGATGAAACTAAAGATCTTGCTTCTCTTCACACGTTAGATGTGTGTAACAACGTGCCCTTCGCGACCTTGGCGTTGTTTTTCAAATTTTGCATGACTCCCACTTCCCGCTGGCTTTCTGAAATTGTATACCAATGTGTGCTTTCACTACTACCGTATGCCTCTGCAGCTTGATTTACAACGTGTAAATTTATTTCTGGCCTCATAGAACGTGTTCAAAGTAAATTTATAATCATTTTCAAGCATCATCCTTGCCATTCTGGCGACCATAGTCCAATTCTCTCCGATATACCTCAACGTGTATTCTAAACTTCAGACGTCATAAATCAGACCTTTAATTTGTTTATAGGGTAGTTCTTAGCACTATGCATTGCCTAAAGTTTCTTCATCATGCAGCTGATCATGTATCTTGATACCAGGCAGTATTGCATGTTTTCTGCGTGGCCTTGTTGCAGTACTAACTGTTCGATGGCTCGACTTCAAAAACCATTTCATAAATGTTCTGCCTTTAGTGTATATTTCAAATTTCATTTCCTGTTTTACTGACTGTTGTAACCAATTATGTTTTATGATTAAATCCCTGAACACGCGCCTCCTCGCATTCCTTCCCCTGTTTGTTTCTTACCTCACATTTGTATTTTCTGTACATTATGTCTTGTGTATGGTATTGAAATGCACCAGTGCAAATAATTCTCAGCCCTTTTTGGGCGCTGTAGTGAACCTTTGACTGAATGAATAGGTATTAATATTATAAAAATAATATTATTAATATATTGTTACTTTAGAAAGTCCAGAAAGACACTTCAAACTAATGTCAACACTGCATCTATATATCGTGCACACAAAACACAGAGGTTTTGCCACCGGTGAAGTAATTAAAATTTTCTCGTAAATATTTCATTATAATACTTTTGCATGCGCATTTTACGTCAGAATTTCAAATTTCGAAAGTGTTTAGTGTTTTCTGTACACTTTTCTTTATTTAAACTGAACATGAAATCAGATCGTCGAGCCTGATGTCGGAAAGTTAGCTGCCATAAGTTTTGCAGATACTTGTTCTCAAGATGCTTGCGGCCACACCAGAGCGTCGAAAAACATCAAACAGGGACAGTGCCAATCAAACTACTCATATGGACGTCCTGCAAGAAGATAAGTTCCGTTATACGTAGCTAATCTATTGTATGAGTGCGGGTATTGTTCAGCGATGATTAAGATAGTCATGCGGCGACGTACGTACACTATAGTAAAAGCATTTCTTTCAAACCGATATTTCTCCGTCAACTACAACAACAGATGAAGTAGCGGTTTCATTACTTTATATCTTATATACGTGTTATTGCAATGTGTATATTTTAATCTAACCTGGATGGAGAGAAAAGAGGCCAGCTTTTTTTTTTTTTATAGTGCCCTACTTTCTCATTGGCAAACGCCTGGTATGTCATATATATATAGGTGCGTCACAAGGTAGCAAGGATAGATTGAAGCGATTCACCAGGATCCAATCATCCACCTTCGCTGAGGTAAACTTTCGTGACAACACGTGCCATCGTGATAAGCATAGTTGCAGTTGCTTGCCGACAAAGTTTACAAAGTCACCAAGAAGGCATGCTGAAATCCTTGTTAACATGTATTATTTGATTTGCAAAGTGCAAGCAGCTCTGCGTTGTGGCCCCGTATTCGCAAAATTTATTTTTCGCAAGTGTCATCTACGATCGGTCACCGCCGCAGGGATCGTCTCCTGATCCCGACCAATGGCTGTCGTGACGAGTGCCAGATTTGCCGCCAAGCAAACCTGTCTTGGAAAGCAACAAAAAAAAAAGGAAAGGAGGAAAGAAACAAAGTTGAGCATGAAAAAGCGAAAATAGGTGCCGAATTAAAAAAGCGGGGTCGGTTTTATTGAGGTTGTCGTAGCGGTAGAGAAAGCATGCTTGCATACCAAACAGAAGTATCTTGTCAATCATGTCACTCAAAGGCTGACGCTGCAAATCAGCTGGGAAATTGGAATTCTTTAATATCTTGCATGGCGTATACTTTTTATTCCTCTTTCGCAATTGGTTGGGGAGACAACGTACCTTTATTAAGAGTACGTACACATTTCTGTGCCCTTTGTTTCAACGTAGCTGCTTTGTCAATGTAAAAGCGAGCTAAGGACATTCAGTGCTGTCGCTTGAATACGGTTTGATCTTCATGTATCTGGACAATTGACATAGATTATACCTAAAGCAAACACAATCCATTTAAAAATATTGCAGAGTCCCCTGCGTCTTCTCTAGACCTCAATAAAGTTATTTCACTACTCACTCACTCACAACGAAAAAAAGGCCTCCATGCATCTTTAAGATTCGGTTGCACACAAAACCTAGCTGAATATAAAGCGTGCCATGTAATCATTTTACCACATGCCTCGTCTTGCAGGGTCATCGTATTCATGATGTTTACTAAGAAATGCCAGCCATTTTTAATATGCACCTTTTTTGCTACCTTCGTACTGTCGGTGGTGGAATCTAGCTATACCAAAGCGTTTTACGACGTGAGTATACAACTCATTTTGCATTTCTTTCATGTTAGTTGTCCCGTTAAAGGCGATAACAGGAGAGCGTCCCTCCGAGGTATCGAGAACTCACCGTTAGCTAGCAGCATTTTCAAGCCTTTTCTTTATGATCTTACGTAATAGGCACTTGATTTCTTTCGTATATCTTTTTTCCGTTTAATAATCTATCACAATGTGCTTCGCTGAAGCGGAAACTCAAAAAGGGACCTTTTGGCGTCTTACATGCATAAGTGGGTAAAATGGGCCTTCTGCATAGCTTCGAAATGATACCTTCTGCAGATTTTATCACTCACGTAACCATCGATAACAATGATATGGTTCATATCGGAGGGCTACAACACGTGTAGATGGGAGTCCCATGTGAGGCATTGATGTGGCATTCAAAACATGGAATTCTTGTAGTTTTCTTCAGGAATAGCTGGTAGGGTTACTTTAGGCAATTTTCGCGACATGTGAATATTTTAGTTTAACCGCACTATTTTAGTTTATATATCATGGCTCAATTTTGGAAATGATAAAGCTCAAGAGGGTGGCCACTGGGGCTGATTAGAACAAACGAGTACAAGAAAAAACTTCCCATCATATAAACAATGAAATAATCAGCCAACTGCTCAGACCGCTGTTTAAGCAAAATTGCCTAAATTTAATATTGTTGCGGCGGAAACACAATACAGCGAGCTGTTGTTCCAACTACTCACATAAGTAGCTCAGGAGCTACGGTATTGCGCTGTAAAGTTGTGTCGTATGTTCAATCTTTCAGTAAATTTTTTTTATTGTTTTCAGTTGATGCAGCGGCAGCCGCTTATGACTTTCGAGTGCTACCGATCTGACGTAACGATCGAACCTGCAAGCGCGGTTAACTTTGCCATCCTGTGGGATGGCACCACGCCCAAGAACAGTCAGGTGCTCGGCACCACGTGGTATGAAACACGTGGACAGCTGGACAGCTACGTGAAGTAAGTATGTTTTGGGACCACTCCCATGATATTATATCGTACTATAATTTATATTAATGACATTGTGGACGTGGCGGGCTTGTCTCTATCTTTGAATTTATTCGGAGATAACTGCATTCAAGTTACAACTGTTAATTCGGTCTCCAACCAAATCACCTTGAATAACGCTTTAAATTAATTGGCAGAACGGTGTGCTAAATAGGAAATGGAAAATAACCTTCAGAAAACTGCGCACATGTGCATCACTAATAACCGCCACACATTTTTTTTTTTGCCTACCATATAAGAACAACCCACTTGAAGGGGTTAAGGATTACAAATATATAGCGTTGACACTAAGTCAACTCATATAAATAACATAAGCTCTACAGCCGGATAAAAATTAAGCCTTTTGAAACATAATTTGGGCGAATCTTCCCCCTCCTTAAGATTGATGACATGCAAAACTTTTATCGGACCTTTGGAATACGGCAGTGCTGTTCGGGAGCCTTTAACTCCGGCAAACGCAGAAAAACTCGAAAAAAATTCAATGATTAGACTAACGAGTGACAAAGGCTCATTCAAATCGAGAACGTTTTTCTTAAATTTCGTCTGTGCGTAGCGTAGATGCCACTTAATAGATGACACGTGTCGTTGTCGTAATCGCAGGAATAGCGAACACATTTTATATGGCATGAGGAATGGTTCCTTAAAATTTATTAAAAGCTGGGCCAGTTGGTACTTGAGTGAAAGTGAACCTATGAGGCTTTGTATATCATGCGGCATAGAAAACGTGCTTGAGCGCGATGTCCTCACGCCTCAGTGAAAACAATTTCGAATTCTTAAGTGCTAGCATATCGGGTGATTTGTTTCTAGGTTAGGTTCTTGCGTTAGTGTGATGGTTTTCGCCTGTGCGCCGGAGAGCAGCCGGAGGATATTTATTTGTCAACCTCCATGGTAAAAACTCAGTTGGGAGATCCAGCATCGCCAATTGTCTTCTACCTTGTGTACGTTGTGTTTTTTTGTGTTTTTTTACCTTCGATAAATTGATATAGCAGTTGCTCTAAGTGTGCGAAGAATGCGCTAAAAGAACAGCGCGCTCTCCCAAGTCCCACCTCCTCCTAAATTAAGTGCAAAAACACTCCTGGCCTGTTGAAGGACCAGCGTGGCTGATAAATAGGCAATGGATCCGCAGAACTGAGAACGTCGTGATTTGCCATCGGTTTGGCTGTCATCTCGCTGACACATGCAGGTAACCTGGCACATTACAATTCGTATCCGCGAACCCATCATTTCATACATAAGTTTTGTCACATTTATTACTTCTTCGCGCTCGATAGCTCAAAACTTTTTGTAGTGTTCAATTATTACTGCTTCTCAAAGCCAGATGATCATGTTGGACTGCAAGAGAAACACTCCCGCTTATATTGACAACTTTTTCAGAAAGACTTCAAAATTTGCTTGCTCGTCAGATAATTCACGTATAAATCACAGCAAAGCTGGAATGCGGTGAACTTAGCGTTCATTGTGTCTAATCGGGCTTATTCAAAGTAAGGCTGGAAGATTTTTGACACTGTATTGGTATGCTGGGCTCTTTCAAAGTATATTTCAATGCGAAAGAATTATATGCCCCCTTACGCGAAAATCCGGCGTCGTCGGCGTCGCTACCGAGCGATGGTATCGAAAATGGCCGATGGCGCAGCAAAGAGTGAAAACAAGTCACAAATGCTCGAATTCACGTCATATCTCTGAGGGAGGTTCCTGTAAAGAATGTAAGGCAATGGCTTTAAAAAGGAAATTTGGTAAATATCGGTCTGGTAGGGAATGCAACCCAGGCATCCGGAGTGCGAGACGAGCACACTTCCTCGATGCCACGTTGACTCCACAGTTATACTCGCACAAGTGCACGTTGTCCTAGTGCACTAGTGCAGTTATGGTTGACTCGCACTAGCGCATCTTACTAGTGCATGTTGTCCTAGTGCGTACGTCACTGCACACGTCACATCGCACTAGTGCACGTTCTAGTGCATGCATCACTGGGCACTGGACGGTGCAGCCAATGGGGATGAGGTGGCACCACGTCATGAGCGTATAAAAGCAAAAGCATTAATGTCGAATTGTACACCGCTGAGCGGTCCTTCATATTATGAACTCCTCGCGGGCAAGTGAACTCGTTGAGAAGCCTGGCGCGTATTGATTTGGGCTTAGCGAGGCGCAGTTAGAACGCATGCGAGAGCTTGAGCGCACAAGCAACATACGGAAAAAAAGGCATTTCACCAAAGGGACTTTTAATGCTTTGGCATTTCCACACGTAAGCAGCCTTAAGTATATCTAGCGAATATTCTCGATCTCACATATGTGCTTTTCTCTAGGTTAAGCTATCTTAAAAGTCTTTAAAACGATAAATGTTAATGTGTCTTCTTTTAGTATAAATTGTTATTTCCTGAAAATCTTACGAGAGAAGGCACAAATATCAAATGCTGCATAGATATCTGGTGCACTTTGTGGAATGTCTCGTTACCTTAATGTGTAACCATATGGTACTGGCTAAATAAGCATGTCATTACAGATCGCCGTGTCGGAAACAAAAACAAAACAAAAAATAAATACCAACCGAGCCAGGGCCTACTAAAATCTGGGGCTGTAGAATTTTTGTTTTTGTTTTCTGCACCAAGTTTTCTAAAACTCCCTAGGGCAGATAGCACAATTCTAACCCTTGATATAAATTACTAAATCAGGCTGCCTTGATTTCTACGAAAACTTAAAATGTCTAATTGAATGATTACCATGAAACGCTCATTACCTTTTTATTTATTTAGTTTAGGGCACCTACTTCAATCTACGAATTGTAGCTAGTGAGTATGCAAGACATATTGACTTAGACCGAGTTGACTTAGACATATAGTTGATAGTGGACTTAGACATATTGACTCAGAACTCGGTCTATGTCAATTTTTAGACCAAGCTCTGAGAATGCATAGGTGTCGAGGTATGCGACGTCAAGCTTGCGGTAAAAATTCACTTTGTTGCGCTTACTTTTATGAAGGAAAGACTATTTAATGCATTGAAATACGAAAATAACTGGAAGGCCAAGGCATTTCCTAGGACACATAGAAAATTAATATCTAGAATTAGCGTAGTCCTGAGAATTCGTTCTAAGTCGATATACCTTGCATACTCACTAGCTGCAAATATGTGCCGTAAAATAATTAATTAGAACGTTAATTAGCACGCATAAAATAATCATTAAATTAAACATTTTAATTTTTTTGAGTAGTAATGGCTGCCTCATCGAGTAATTTAGATCAAGGGTTAGAATTGCGCTACCTCCCACAGGCTGTTTTTAAAAATTAGGTGCTGCTAAAAAAAGAAGTTTAGCAAGCTTCACAGACTTAACGGTGCGAAGACTGATGGAACAGCAGAACTGGTGGCTTATACTTAGCTTTAACTTTTGTTTTTTCTTAGCTTTACCTTTGCTTTAACATCGATTTACTTAGCTTTAACTTGGCTTTTTACTTAGCGTTTACTTAACTTTCGCTCATCTCTCTCAGCTTTTTCAAGCTAGATTTTGCTTAGCGGGTGTTAATAGTAGAAGCCGCTCCCGAGCAGCATCACGACGCCGTTGACGCCGCGCCTCTTCTTCTGCGGAAGAAAGCTGGTTCTTCGTCCAAGCCATGCTCACGGCAGAATGACGCCGCCGCGCCAGCGTACGCTCTCTTCAGGAGGGGTATTCTGTAAGAGTCCACCTAGTAATTTGTCCACTTGGGCTGTCGCGACTGGCTCCAGCTGCACAAGCGAGAAGGAGTTAGTCAGTCTCCTTCTCGCTTGTGCAGCTGGAGCCATCGCGACAGGCGAAATGGGCAGTCCTCTAGGTGGACTCTTAGAGAATACCCTCCCAACTCAGGAGAACCCTGCATGTCATGGTTACGGTATGATTTATCTCTCTCTCTCTCAAGCTCCGCCTCAACTACTGCTTGGCGCACCCTCTACCTCGATCACTCCACCGCCACGTCATCACGACCCACTCTTTAGCTCCACCCACCTGCTTCTCAGCTTGCGCCTTCCTCATCTCTCCCCTTCGCCACTCTCCTCACCCAGCTGCGCCGATTCTTGGCGTACGCTCAGTACGGCTCAACGTCGGCTTTAAACAGCGCCGCTTTTAGAAGGTACCTGTATAGAATACACATAAACCTATATTTTCACGCTACATATATCGCTATGGATGGCTTATAAACATATGTTGTCAGAATATATTTAGGTGGTATGGCGACATTCTACCAATAGCTATACCACTTCTCTCTCCTGTAGACCTTTTTGTTGGTCTTCAATTTTTCGGCGTTAAATAAAAAGCAACACTTTTTGATGTTTTTCAGAGGGAACTTCACAGCCATGTACAATGACTCGGCTGGAGCTGGTATACTCACAAGCAGTGGTAACTTTCGATTCATAAATTTTTGCTTGTGCTGGCCTGCTATTAGGGTGTTACTTACAGCGGGAAGCAAAGGTCAGTCGCTGCTCGCCTCTCAGTGACAGGGTGCACACCTCGGCAGACAGTAGCGGTGCGCTAAATAATTTGTTATCCTCAACAAAATTTAGGGAGAAACATTCTTTCGCTTTGCCGAACATTCAGTGGTCGCGTTGTCGAGAATGATATGACCGGAATCATATCCGAACGCCGCCTTAGAAATTCAAGTAGGGCCCAGAAACTTGCTATATTAAGTATCGATAATCACACTGACCACGCTTTGAAATGGCTTTGCTGTAGCGATAGCAACTGCTTTCTGCGTTAGCGTCTTGTCGGCCATATCAGGCGAGATCGTCTCGGCTTGCTCACTATTACGTTGAGCGTCGAGAACACCATCAGGCACCCATGTTTAGGAGCTCCTTCATAGACAATCATTCGTAATTTGTTTGAATACTTTGATTAACTTATTGAACTGCACACTTTTCGTTTTACAGCACTGAAAGAACTCGTGGAGATTGTACTACCCCCATACAATGGCGCCGCTTACTATATGAAACTGAGTGAGTGAATTTTACGATGGTCCTTATTGCTTTTAAGGTAGGAAGTATATTTTAGAACAAGAAACGAATATGGAGGACACAAAGTAGCCTGTCGGTAGTGCTGAAATGTAGGCCGACATAATACTATGTGGTTTATATAAGAAGATCTGTGTTCCCGACTTGTTAACGAAGAATTCGCGTGAGAACACCAACACAGAATAGAAAAATGGGAAAGTGCACAAGAGAATTATTGCTCGAGTGCATTTCCCCTTCCGGATCCTTCGGATGTTGAACCCAGCTACCGATAATTAACCAAATTGAAACATTGAAATTGCTTGCTTTTCACCAATCCCTACGTGGTCTTCGAGAAGCTCTTATGAGTTTTTTATTGCTTGTTTTTTCCCCTCACCCAGCAATCACGAGTCAAAAGAACCGAGTGGTGTACAAGATCTACGACACGTCGGGAACCTGCTTTAACGCGGCGACGTTGCTCTTCAAGACATGCTACGATACACAGGACGAGTGCTGCGGCCAAAAGAACTCCTGCCAGGGCCAGGGGATATCACTGAGCAAACCTCGCAAGAACCTGGGATGTTCAAAGCTACAGTTCACGCGGTATCCACAAGCCGAACCGTTTCCCTTGTGCGCCGACTATCATTCCTGCACCTAGCTGTAGGCGCATGTCTCGTTGACTCTGTTGCATGTCGATAATAAAGACAAAATACGTGCATCGATCAGTGGTGGCGTGGAGCAGAGGTACACCACTCGGCTTCTAACCTGAAGGTTGTAAGTTCGAATCTTCCTGCCGTCCACTACATTTTGAGGCATGAAGTGGCGCCTGACACCGAAAAAAAAGAAGAAAAAAAAACATTGCCGAGAGCTAGTGGGGCTATACTAGTCCAGGTGCAACCAAATTAGGAAGGCCCACAAGGCTTCAACAAAGTCACTCCCTCACCAGAACAGGATTGGCTTCCCTGGTACAGTATTCGGCCACTACCTCCCTCATGACTCCTACAATTAACCCATGGCCCTCAGGCCCCAGTCGCTGCGGAACCCGGTCAGACCTGCGGCGCGGCAGAGGGTGCTAAGAATCTGTTGTTCCGGACAGGCTGCCACTGGAATATGAACCTGGAAACACTCAACACGCACACTCTCTCGAGTGACGCAAGCTTAGCAGGTTATTTGAGGAATTATCAGGCATTGCCGGGGATATTATTGGCCTTAGTGGGGTTATTGGTGAGGCTTATACAGTGCTCACTAACAGCCACGTCCTCTGCTACAAAGGTCTTCCAGATAAGAAAGAATTCGGGGTAGGATTTCTAATCCATAAGGACATAGCTGGCAACATTGATGAATTCTATAGCATTAATGAGGTGGTAGTAGTCGTCGTAATAAAGCTGAATAGGAGGTATAAAATGAAGGAAGTACAATCCTACGCCCCAACCTCCAGTCACGATGAAGAAATAGAACAGTTTTCTTCTTCTTCTTTCTAGGGTTTTACGTGCCGAAACCAGTTCTGATTATGAGGGACGCCGTAGTGGAGCGCTCCGGATTAATTTTGACCACCTGGGGTTCTTTTGTGAAGATGTTGAATTAGCAATGAGGAAGGTGCAAACTCAGTATACTGTAGTCATGGGCGACTTCTATGCAAAAGTGGGGAAAAAGCAGGCTGGTGAGCAAGCAATTGGCAGCAACGGCATCAATTCTAGGAACGCGAGAGGAGAGATGTTGGTAGACTTGCGGGAACGAATTGGCTCCGAATAATGAATACCTTCTTCAGGCCAACTTAGACGCAGTAAGGGTAAACGCATACCAATTCAGGCTGGTGCTCGCAAACAAATATGCAGCTTTAGAACAGGAGATGAAGACAACATAGAGGTGATGAATGAAACCGCAACTAGGCTGATCTCAGAAGCAGCAGTTTAAGTGGGAGGTAAGGCATCACGGTAACCCGTACGTAAGCTCTCCCAAGTAACAATGCACCTAATAAAGAAACGACAAAACCTTAAAGTGGCAAACTCTAGAAATGAGGAAGAATTCTATACTGACCGGTACAGTGCCCAGATCAGCCAAGCTATTTTCATTCGAAGTAGTGATGAACAGGATACAGAGGCTAAGTCTATAACTAGTGATGAAGTCAGAAGGACCTTGAAAGACATGACCAAGGGAAAGCTGCGGAGAAGATGCAATAACAGTCGATTTATTCAAAGATGAAGGAGCTTGAAAAACCTGCGGCCCTTTATACGCAATGTCTCACGACATCAAGTGTACCAGAGAGCTAGAAGAACGCCAACAATATACTAACACATAAGAAGGGAGATGTTAAAGAATTGAAGAATTATAGACCCTTATAGCTTGCTTTCAGTATTGTATGAAACATTCGCCAAGATGTTTTTCAATGAAATCAGGGCAACACTTGACTTCAGTCAACAAAGAAAACCGGTTGACTTCAGGTAGGGGTATTCTACGATGGATCACATCCATGTCATCAAGCAGGTGATGGTGACAAGAACCTTAATTGGTCCTGATAAACTTGGGCCAGCGGGAGTCGAAGGCTCCCTCAGGTCAAGTCGGTGGCTGCGCCTACGATGGCACCGGGAAGCGAAAAGGCACCCAGGGGCAAAGTGGGTAGTCCTGTGGTGGCTATTGTATCGAGAATGCTGGTGGAGCTGCGACTCGCTGAATCGAGCGTGCATGGCCAGCACAGGCAACAGCCTCTCGAGCCCACTCGGTACCGGCGCTCGCGGAAGAAGGCGCCAACGTGTCCATGGGCAACGTAGGATTTAGGCCGAATGAGAGAAAGAAGGCGAATAATCAGCGGTGTATCTCTTGAAGTGTTATACGCGAATGTCAAAAAGGCAATGCAGTGTCCCAATCCTGGTGGTCGGCGGACACATACGTTGCCAGCATGTCGGAATTTGTTCGTTTTAGTCGCTCCGCCAAGCCATTCGTCTTTGGATGGTAGGTCATGGTCAGTTTATGTTTCGCAGAGCAAGACCGTGTATAGGACGTCCTCGATCACCTTCGAAAAAAAAAAAACTGCCTGCGCCGGTGGGTTAGGAGATTCCGAGGTGCCCCATGCTGGAGAATGACTCTAGCGGCCAGCGTCATCTTCATCGGCCGCCTTTTATTTATGGCGCACTCAGGTGCATGGTCATGCGCCTCGTTCCTCGCGCTGCGCGCTGCGAAGTTACCAAACAAGAAGAAGAATAAAATATAGTCTCTTCTGCTCCTGGGCCATCGGCCTGAACTGTTCACTGTTCTTTCGCTCGCCGAATCACGCATTGTTATAATGGACCTAACCTTGGTCCCTATAACCTTGGTCTCTATAAGAAGTCCGCAACGTTAGTCGCACAGCTTATGGGGAGAGCATGGGTGATGACGAATCGCGTCGCATAGTCTGTAGGGACGGCGATCCATCTGTGCCCTGAGGCAGAGGAAACGGGCCAAGTGAGTCGAGGCCCATGGAAAACATTGAGGAAGCAGTAAAATATGGACACAGCATGAAATCCATGAGAAGAAAACTTGGCATAGGACAAGGCAAGATGTATGCACTGAAAGATAAGCAGGGTAATATCATCTGCAATTTCGATGATATAGTAAAAGCAGCGGGAAAATTCTACACTGATCTGTACAGTACTCAGACCAGCCACGCTACCTTCATTCAAAATAGTGATGAACATGGTACAGAGGCTCCTTCTATAACTAGCGATAAAGTTAGAAGGGCCTTGCAAGACATGACCCGGGGAATAACAGTCGATTTAGTCAAAGATGGAGGAGATATCATGCTTGGAAAGCTTGCGGCCTTTTATACGCAATGCCTCACGACTTCAAGTGTACCGGAGAGCTGGAAGAACGCCAGCATTACACTAATCCATAAGAAGGAAGACGTTAAAGAATTGAAGAATTATAGACCCATTAGCTTGCTTTCAGTATTGTATAAAATATTCAACAAGATAATTTCCAATAGAATCAAGGCAATACTTGATTTCAGTCCACCAATAGAGCAGGCTGGCTTCAGGAAGGGAAATTCTACCATGGATCACATCCGTGTCATCAATTAGGTAATCGAGAAATCTGCGGAGTAGAATCAACCTTTCTATATGGCTTTCATAGATTATGAAAAAGCATTTGATTCAGTAGAGATACCAGCAGTCATAGAGGCATTGCGAAATCAAGAGTACAGGAGGCATACGTGAATATCTTGTAAATATCTATAAATATTACACAGCTACCTTGGTTCTCCACAAGAAAGGTAGAAAGTTCAAGTTCAAGAAGGGGGTCAGGCAAGGAGACACAATATCTTTAATGCTATTCACTGCATACTTAGAAGAAGTAGACAAGCAATTAGATTGGAAAGGCTTAGGAGTGAAGATCAGCGGCGAATATCTCATCAACCTCAGGTTTGCAGATGACATTGTCCTATTCAGGAACAATGGGGACGATTTACAGCAAATGATTGAGGACCTTAACTGAGAAAGTGTAAGAGTGGCGTTGAAGATTAATATGCAGAAGACAAACATAATGTTCAACAGTCTGTCAAGCGAACAGGAATTCAGGATCGCCAGTCAGCCTCTAGAGTCTGTAAAGGAGTACGTTTATCTAAGTCAATTACTCACAGTGGACCCTGATCAGGAGGAATAAATTTACAGCAGAATAAAATTGGGTTGAAGTGCATACGGCAGGCATTGTCAAATCCTGACTGGGAGCTTAACACTGTCATTGAAAAGAAAAGCGTACAAGCGTTACATTCTACCGGTGCTAACATAATGGGCAGAAACTTGGAGGTTAGCAAAGAAGCTCGAGAACAAGTTAAGGACCGCACAAAGGGCGATGGAACAAAAAATGCTGGGCCTAACGTCAAGAGACAGGAAGGGAGGGGTGTGGATGAGAGAGCAAACGGGGACAGCCGATATTTTAGTTCACATTAATATAAAGAAATGGAGCTGGGCCGGCCATGTAATGCCTAGCATGGATAACCGGTGGACCATTAGAGTTACAGAGTGGATACCAAGAGAAGGGAAGCGCAGTGGAAGACGGCAGAAAACTAGGTGGAGGTGATGAAGTTGGGAAATTTGCAGGCGCAAGTTGCAATCAGCTAGTGCAAGACAGGGGTAATTGGAGATTGCAGGTAGAGTACTTCGTCCTGCAGTGGACATAAAATATATGCTGATAATGACGTGAATCGATCGTTCAGTTGTTAATTTGGTTGAAGTTTTCAAAACTTTCTTTTTCAATGAGAGCCAAATTCAACAGGAGCATTCCGGACTTGTGTGAACTGCACTCGAACAAACGTGGATGTTTAGTAGGGTGGCAGCTGTTTTGAAAGTGAATCGTATATATTCAACTATCAAAAAATACAGGTGTTCAAGGCCCAAACATGCAGTTGGTATAATGCGGCTCCTACTTAATGTAACGTAGTCCCGATGTTGTTAGCTGTAAAACAGCGATCCATTGTAATAGCGTTGTTAGCGCCTTCATGAAGGTCTCTGGTTGCGTTTGCACTACTGCATGCCTACTACTCTTCTCTAGCGACTGCGCCATTATTATGCTTAGCACAAAGTTGTGCGTGTTTGCCAGCTGAGGGAGTCGGATTTTTATGGTGGAGCATTGAATAATGGCCTTTTACGGAGTCTTAGGCGCACTTTAAGGAACTCGATGTGGGTAATTCCATCGGGTTCCCGATGCAGGTAACTATAATGCTCTACTGTGTAGTCTCCAATAGTGCCGGTGTGGTGAAAAGTAAAAGAAAGTCACATCGAGAACAAACAACAACATTGCAGAAGTTACAGCCCTCGTACCAGAGCATCCTTCATTCTGAATAAGGATCTCCTGCGGAAGCCGAAGCGCAACGTCCTATTTCCATAATTCGGGATATGCGTCCTTCATTACCTTTGACTATGGTTAATCCCGACAGGAAGAGCTTTCGTATAACTTCTGACTTCGCAAAGATTAGGTAGTTTTCCTGTGTAAACAAGTAATTATTAGATTTTACTTTTTATATATTGCAGTAGTTTACCCAACAGCATAAATGTGAAGGTATACGAATCCTGGCTGGCTTCGGCTGTATAATTTCATAAACTCGGTGGTAAAGTCCATCGCATTGGCTGAAGCCCTCTCTCTTCTTGCGTGTATACTTACCATTTCGTTGTACATTCGAGAAAAAAAACTTAATTTACCGCAACGAATGGTGAAACTTCAGACTTTTTTCTTTATTCCCTCACCCTTTAAAAATCTCGTATCTCTGTACGTATCCACGGTGGAACTCATTCATTCATTGCGCTCACAAACGGGAACGATTCATTCGAACCCAAGCAGCTGTGAATGTAATTTTCATCTATTTATCAGCGGTGATATTTTCGATAGCTTGTGGGGCTGATGCTGAATAAATATACGAAAAGAATGCCGTAATGTCTCCCGCTTTCCCAAACAGCGACTAGAGGCACTCGTGCTTCTGGGATGACAGGTGTGCTTGACGTCAACTTATGAACTCCAAGACGAACTCGAAGACGTCTTGCAAATAAAAAGCGCAACTCATTGTATCCTAAGCGAGACACACCGCTGAGTACTGGCAATGAATACCAATTGTACAACAAATATGCAGGTGAAAAACAGGTGCACAAACATAAATCACGTGCCAAAGACAGCGTGCGTATCCATTTGCTCATGGCGGTCCGCTTTTGTTCTACCAACATTAACCGCTTCAGTAACGGTGTACACATTTGTGCACGCGACTTATTTTTGCCATTTCTGTGCAGTTGGGGCAAGGTATAGACCCGAAAACTAATCTTAGCGTAAACTAAACATTCTGCTTACCTCAAGTACCTTCATTTCACTTTTGATGGAAATCTATCCCTGCAGAAGGTCGCTTTGGAGAATGCACAACAGTGTTTGACGGGAGGTGTGACGTGAGACGTTTCTGTAGCAATTGCGAAATAATTTTGTCCAGGTAATTCACGCTAGTGATCAAATTTTTTTTAATAAGGAAACGTGTTATTACAGAGTGCACACAATATTAGACACTTAATCACTCGTAATTATGTTAGCGTATCATAAAATGCAGAAAAAATCATTCTTCGTCTCCAGCACCTTGGTATAAAATTATGCAAATTTCATACATTTATCGACAGCCGATCACAATTCGTGACTGAAGTGGTTGAGAGTACACTGCATGTTTACCTTCTTCCGTGTTACTACACCAACGACGACAGAACTCTACGCCACATTGGTAGCGAGAAGGTTTATAGCGACTAGTGAGCCTCTGGATAAATGAAGAGTTTGCAGATTCACAATTTGCACGTCAGCTGCTTTGCAACATTCAGGCAAGGAGTGCACACAGCAAAATAATCGTGAAAATTGCTGAGATTACGCAAATTGCGGAAACTCGCAGTCACAAAATCGCATTTCAGTTGGTTCCCAGTTGTACCGACATAACTGGAAAAACAAGATAATGAACTTGCAAATGTGCAGATGAACATAGAGAATAATGCAGGTTTTACAACATTCCACGGCTCAGGAATGAAGTTCGAAACGAAATACCACAGTTCTTAGCGAGCAGGTCGTCTGCGGCTTGGTTGGATGAAGAGCCCAAAAGAACAATTTTTTTATGCCCTAGACCCTCAGCTGAACTTTCGTGTATATCGGAATAAACCGGCGAAGTGTGGAAACGTTATTTCAGCGCTTTGCCTTGGTGTGGCATACAGAAAACACTTTCTTTATAAAATTCATCGTGCGAGCTTCGCGTCGTGCTCCTGTGGAGTGGCGGACGAGGACAAAGACAACGTACTGCGGGACTGCCTAATATACGCCCTGCAAAGGCAAAATATCCGCTTTATACTTAGGGCTCTGAAAAATCATCCATTGTCTCTGGGGACAATACTTGCGCCATGGCCATGTCAAGCTGCAACGTAGCAGCTTCTAGTTCTTCTCTCACAATTCATTTCTTTTTGAAATATATAAATGGATAAATGGGTGACGAATAAGGCGATTCGAAACGTGGCGGCTGAAACAACAAGGTATGTTCCAGATTTAAATGAGGTAGGCTGGTTCACTCTTCAAAGAAGTATTGCAATGTTTTTCGTGTGAGTACCTGAAATCATGATTTCTATTAAATGTCGTTATCCTTTGATTACCACAGACGCGTTCAGTCAGGCCTAGTGTACAAGACCCAAAATCCACTACACAACGCCAGTCATTTGGCTGCTTGTTTGGTCCAAGTTGAAATGGCGTGATCTGAACAACTTAGGACAAAACGATAGTGCAGTGGTCATACGGGCCGTTCCACGTTTCTTTTCTCTCTTTTTGCTGAATATTCAATAAAAGCAATCCGCTACATTGGTTCAAACAACACCACCGATGGTGGCTTCACGATAGAAAATATAAGGACTGATATGTCAGAGGAGACAAATATGCGTTTCGTTTTAATGATGACGCACGGGTATTGTTTAAAAAGAAACAGGGCTGCGAAGGTGCAGTTTTTAGAACCCTTTATCAGTAGCTACAAGCGAACGTGTTATTACTAGAACAGAAAGCGATCCATCGTCACGTTCAATCAGTAAGAATACGTATTTCAAAAAAGAAGCGATAATGCAAAGCAAAAAAAAGAAAAAGGAAAGGAACAAAGAAAACAAGAGCTAGAGCAATCCCTTTATATGGCTTTTCAAACAGGTGCTCTACGCAAAGGTAACAGGGACGTTAGCACAAGTTATGGCTTAATGTTGACCCAGTTAGTAGAGAGACATGGTAAATGAATGTTTCTCTTTTGACATAAAACGTGGCTAACACAAGTCCATAAAAATTGCTCAGGGATGCAACTAACGTCTGTGTCATCACGCGGAATAGGTGTTTTCTGACTGAGACAACTTCCAGGCAAAATTGAGTAGATAATCAGGCTCAAATTAAGTTCGTCTCCAATAAAAAAAATGTTGCAGTTTCACACGAAAGGCGAAGCATCAATTGCGATAGCAAATTAGTAGAGAGCTATACGGAGAAAGGATAGTAGTTTTATTATCTGTATAAACTTGGACATGCAGCAGCACCAGCAACGCGCAGAACAGTTGTCGACGCAGTCGGCGTTTTGTCCGCGTTCGCACCGAACGCGCGCGGCGTTGGTGACTGCTGCCGGTGCCTCTGGGGCGGCTCGGGGGTTTTCGACGAGATCGGAACGGGACACTGATGATGATAAGTGGTTCTTGAGGGAAAGGGAAAGGTTGGCGCTATCTTCTGCAGCCCTTGAGGGAGCACGGCTCAGCGCCAGAACGGGACACTCGTCGAGCAGCGTCGGAGATGTTACCCACCTTCTCGCCTCGCGACGTTTTTATATAAATACGCATGTGGTTCCGCAGCTAATCGTCGCCTCCCCTCCCTCCCTCCCGTCCCCCCACGGCCTTTCGCGCGACGGCAGAAAGAGCGTTTGCTCTCTCTCTCTCTCTCTCTCTATATATATATATATATGGTGATGGTAAAGGAGGAAAAAGACGCCTAATTCTGCAGCCCTTCATGGAGCACGGCGCAGAACGCGCGTTTGCTCTCCGCCGTGCGTTCGCTCGCGGTGGAAGCACGCGTCCCTTACACGCTTTCACTCGCACATACAGCATACGGCGCACGGATACGATTTCATGGCCGTTTGACGTCATGCGGAACCTCACGGTGACGGCGACGGCGACGCCGACGGCAGAAATCCGCTTGGAGTGTCCATATAATTGCTATCGCAATAATAAAAAACACAGTTTCCGGGAACCAGACATCCCTTTCAGGTGGTAGCATTCAATACAACGGCCATTCAGTGAATCATCTGCGTTGACGAATGTAACCATGGTACCGCGAAACGAGTGTTATGGCAGACTCGAATCCCTTGAGTACAATGATCGACATTCGTATTCCCTACACAGCCGTGACGTCTTCTGATGCTCGGCTTTTATCCATGATTCACTTGCGATGGTGAGTTGAACCATATTAATTACGCAACTTCGACAGGAGATAGGATACGAAAACAGCTTCGATGCACCGGCTTGGCAAACAGAATCAGTGCTGGCTTCTGGCTGCTGTTATTGGTGAGTATAGAAGATTCTATTACCTCTTACCCACCACCATACTACCCACATTCCTTTCCTTCGTTTGATATTAAAATGCTAGAAGCCGCCTCAGAAGTCGGGGCCCTGTCCATGGCAATTCTTATAGGTTTGTGCCAGGTACGCCTGGTATTTCAAGGCATAATGACGACTTCCCGAAATAGCAACCAGTTTTTAGACAAGAATCGATATATTTGTTCCACAATTCTTAGAGTTTTATTTTTAGCGCTCTTTTCTAAGGCTGTGGAATGAAACCACTATCAGTTTAATTTATTAACTGAATTAACTTTCGACAACGACTGCACGCTCGGATCAGAGCGCGTGTTGACGTTACGCAGTGCTTGCACAATAGCAGGCTTTATCGAGTTCCTAGTGTGCTGTAACTGTTGGTTATTTTCCTTCTCAGTGACGCTACCCATACATATCAGCGTAGTAGGTTTTAAATTGGGAACTAGCTAGCCACTTTAGTATGACGTGGCCGCTCAACTTCCCAGTCAGCCACTTTTGAGCCATGCAGGCCTTGTGGGAGGAAGCAAATTCATTACATAAGAGTGTCGCCTAATGACATCACACACATAAAGCGTGAGTGCTGAATTGGCCAATTGATTCTGCTCCGCAATGGCCATAGTTGACTTTTCAGGGTTGATGATGATGGTGATGATGGTGATTTAATGGCATCCCCTTTGAAACGGAGTGGTGACAGATAGTCACCTTGCCTGCTTCATTTAATAAGGTATACTATACATGTTTTTTATCTAGCATTTTTGTATACCTCTTATTATTCTTTGCCTTTTTCCTCCAAAAAATCTACCTTGTACCGCTGCTTATGATTTTAAGAGATCAGGTCGTATCAATCTCTTCCCTGCTTTTTTCCACCAGTACTCTAATTGTCTCTTGCTTATCTCTACGGCTGATCGGTTGGTGACTTTAAACCCAAGCGCTTATGGAAGTTGTACGCTACCTACGGTTCTCGCGGGGTGAATTCATTCGCATTCTATTAGGATGTGCTGAGTGGTCTCCGGATCATTACTGCAGCATACGCATGCCTCATCTAGTTCCGAATATTTTCTCCGGTATGTTTTGGTCCTTAGGCAACCGGCTCGAGTCTCAAGTAGCAAGGCACTGCCCTTTGTGTTATCGTACAGATTTTCCCTTCTAATTTCTTTCTTCTCATTCTTGTAAATCTTCATGGTCCTTATTGTTTCCATTCTTTGCATCGAATTCACTGTTTCTAGTTCTCTCATTCTTTTTCTGATGACTCCTGCTTGGCTATTCTATTTACAGTTTCGATTATCCTGTACTTGGTTGCCAACTTCCTTGACCTCTTCCTCCATTCTGTGTCCACGCTTTTCAGGTACAGATACTTGTGCACTTTAGCCGCCCATTTATTTTCATCCATGTTCCTGAGCATTTCTTCAAAAATAATTTGGCTCTGTGCTTTTATGACTTCAAAAGAGGCCCAACCAATGTCACCCTGCACTGCTTCATTTGTGGTTTTACCGTGGGCTCCCAAAAACAACCGGCCTACTGATCTTTAGTTAACTTCCAACCCCGACAAGATATCCGATTGTAAGCATAGAATGACATTGGTGAACGTTAGCGCTGACACCATTGGTCCTATCTTGATTCAACGCACGACCTCATTCTTATTGTGGCCCCACAGTGCTCTGTATTTCATTATTGCTGCATTCCGGTTCGCCTTCATTTTCAGATTATCTTGGTGGTTGCTTGAGTAATTCTTTCATTCGTTTATGTGTAAGCTGAGGTACATATATTGCTTGACTATGGGTATGACTTGCTGTTGAATTGACACCACGTAATTACTCGTCTCTTCATTAAAAATCATAATTCCTGATTTCTCTGTGCTAAACTTAAGGCCTTGATTTGTCGCAGCGTTGCCACAGATATTCGCAAGTATCTGTAAATCTTTTTTATTGCCCGCTGGTAGCACAATGTCGTCTGCGTACATCAGTCCAGGGACCTTCTGTTGCACCATTTGTTCATTACGCATGTAGGATAAGTCAAACCCTAATTCGCTGTTTAGCAGTCGTCTTTCGATACCATTAACGCAAAGCGTGAACAACAACGGAGACAGAGCACATCCTTGCTTCAATCTTTGGTGAATTCCCACCATTTCATTACCTTTTCGACCTTACAATACAACTTGTACTCGGTTGTCTCTATATATCTCCCTCAACAGCTCCACGAAATTGTCATCTATGCCTTCGTGCTAAAGAATATTCCATATCAATTCCCTGTCTGCGTTTCATAAGCTTCTTTAATATCTAAAAATACCATCGCTAATTCACACTGACCAAGGGCTACAATATCTATCAATATTCACACTGAACAAGGGCTTAATCGTGCTGGAGAGAGTGCGAAACGGTAGAGAGGGAAGGCAGCGAGGTTAACCATAAGCACGTCGGGTTTGCGACCCTGCACTGCAGAAAGGAAATATAGAAATGAAAAGAGAAAGGGAGAGTAAAGTTTCGCGCACATTTGAGTGTGTACTCGACTACTCGAGTACTAGACAGTAAAAGAGGTCCACCAGAGCTATATTAGGGTTAGATCTCAAGAAAGCGTTCGACAAAGCAGCACATTCGGCCATACGCACTCAGGTCAGCAACAACCTAAACCTAGGAGAAAGGGCGTACAACTACATCCGAGACTTCCTAACGAATAGGAAGGCTACCCTCACCATGGAGAACTCAAGTCATAAGTGAGGGACATGGGCAGTTCGGGTGCGCCTCAAGGGCTCCGTGATATCGCCCATGCTCTTTAACCTCATTAAGATAGGATTGGCGGAAAAGCTCGAAGACATTGAAGGAATCAATCACTCCATGTACGCGGATGACATTACCATATGGATCTCGCAAGCAGTGATGGAGAGATAGAACAGAAATTACAAGAAGCGGTAGGTAAAGTAGAGGAGTACTTTACATGGCACGGTGCTTGAATGCTCCCCAGAGAAATCAGAGCTTCTCCTTTATAGAACCACCCTCAAGGGCAGGCCACCCAAGAGGTACATCAAAGAGAGAGAGAGAGAGTACGAAGAGATACAGAATCGTACGACGAATGACGGGGCCATCCCCATCGTTGAACAAATTAGGGTCCTGAGACTCAATATTGAGTCGAAGGAAACTAACGGTGAAACTCTTAGAGAGATCGCGACCGAGGTCACTAACGCTATTAGGCTGATTAGGAGAATCACGAGCAAGTATTAGAGAATGAAGGAGGCTAGCATTGTTAGGCTCATTGAATATTTTTCTATAAGCCACATCATTTACGTAGCTGCGTACCTTAACTGGTACAAGGCAGAAACAGGACAAAATCCATACGCTCACAAGGAAAGCTTTTAAGCAGGCCCTAAGCTTGCCCGACAGCACCAGCACAGAGATATTAATGCAGCTGGGCATGCATAACACCTTAGAAGAATTGATTGAAGCTAAGCAGATTGCTCAGCTGGAAAGACTCGCCAACACCCGGACTGGCAGAAGTATACTCCATAAATTACGAATAAATAACCATAACGAGCAAGGATCCAAGGTTACGTTGGCCTAGAGAGATCAGGAGCAGGATCAAAATCCCCAATTTACTCAAAAATATGCACCCGAATTCAATCAGGGCAGGATAACGAGCACAGCTAAAGGTCTACTCAAAGCCTATGGCAATGATGAGGAAGCGCTATTCATGGACGCCGCGGAATATTCAAATCACAAAGTGTCCCGAAGTGTCATACAAAACAAGTACCCAATATCCCAAATAATTCTTACTGGGGAGCTTAATTATCCGGGGATCGACTCGTGCTCTTACAGACCGCAAGGCGGCACAAAAAAAGCACGAATGTCAATAGTTCCTTGATGTCTTGTCTTCATTTATTTTAGTCAAACTGGGTCCGTACCCACACGTGGCGACTAGATTTTGAATCTTGTGCTGACAACAAAACCAAGCAAAATGCTCGTACATGTTCTAGACAGAATCAGTGATCATAACGCCGTACACTGTGAAGTGTCGTCGAAAAGCTACGAAACCGAAAGCATAAAGAAAACCATTTCTTATTACAGCTGCGATAACCATAATATTACAAACTCCGAAATGTTAATCTTTTCCAGGCAATTTTCACCCGCCGTGGTTGCTCAGTGGCTATGCTGTTGGGCTGCTGAGCACGAGGTCGCGGGATCCAATCCCGGCCACGGAGGCCGCATTTCGATTGGGGCGAAATGCGAAAACACTCGTGTACTTAGATTTAGGTGCACGTTAAAGAACCCCAGGTGGTCCAAATTTCCGAAGTCCCCCCACTATGGCGTGCCTCATAATTATATCGTGGTTTTGGCTCGTAAAACCCCATAATTTAATTTTTTTCCCAAGCAATTTGTACTTAGTTTCACCTTCGCGATGTTAACAATCGCTGGCAAATCGTTTCCGATAAGCTCTTGAAACTGAAAGAAAAGTACATTCCAAGAATAACTTTAACATAATCAAAGTAAAGTGCGTGGTTTACAGCCCGTGTTAAGTGGCCTGTAAAAAAATAAAAAAAGATAGGAACGGCCCTAATCCTTGACTTTAGTGTCTACTAGTGGCACTCGCACCACGGTGTTGGTGTACCCTAGTGTATTGTTTGGCTTAACTCTGTGTTTTCCTTGTCTTAACATTGCGTTATTAAAGTGAAGTATGACACAGACACAGAGAATGCTGTTGAATTCTTGATCTAAACGATGTAAACTACACTACAATGCACTACACTATGCCCGGCGTCTTCGTCGTCTACTTCCATGGCGAACGGAACGGGCGGGGAACCGAACTCGGTGGAGTGAGCGAGTGGAACTGGCGGGAAACCGCCACGCTTATGGAGCCAAAGCACACGCACACGGTTTTACCTCAATTAATGATTTCTAATTACTTTCTAATCATTCCTGTCACTTCACTAAGTCAATTTGCACCTAAACTTATGCTCTGATGTCATATTTATCATCAACATAAACAAGAACCATAGATTTTGTAATTTTTATTTTTAATGATTTCTTTTTATTTCGAAACATTTTCTTCCTTTGTAATAAACCGGAAGTCGGTGGTCGACCGCAAGTCACTGATTAAGAAACAAGAGTGTCACTCGCTGCTCGGGCGACTAAAAAGCGTATTTATTCACAAGCCAAGCTATCGGGTTCAGACTGTGACTGCAAGGATTATTGCGAACAATCCATCTGTGCCAAGTAGAAATGGCAGCTCGAGGCTATTCAAGCCACAACCACAGTAAAATACTCGGGAGTCTACTTAACGCCAAAATTACTCTACAATCATCACACTGACACCATAATGATCAAGGCGTTTAAATCGCTTACTTCTATCAGGTGCAATTTGTATCAAGCTAGTGCATCTAATAAACTTTCGCTTTATAGAAGACTAGTATACGACAAAAAATGGAATACGCATCACAAATCTGGAACCCTCATCATTTGAATCTCGTGAATAAGCATGAATCACTTCAAAACAACGGTGCCAGATTATATGTCAGTAACTATTCACGAACATCGAGCATAACAGAAATAAAAGAATCGCTAAACCTATATTTCAAAAAACGACGCTGACTTAGTCTTCTACCTTTTTTTAACACTGTATCCCAGTCAGTCTTTCTTCGCTTTCTTGCATATAAAACAGGACTAACCTATTACTAACATATTACTAACCTAACCTATTTGTATTTTCACCACTTTGCTTGCCATTAGTGATTGGAATCAGCTCCCAGAAAACATTGCATCCGACAGCGGTCGTGATTCATTCATTGAAAAGTTGCATGTATTTCTAGGCATTTGAGGTTTTTCCCGAGTGCCTGTTATCATTTTTAAAATTTTATTTTGTATTTTTAGTCTTGCGCTAAAAATGTGGAAAGCTTGTGTAATGCTGTCCTATGTTATAATGCCTGTTGCACTTTATCAGATCTAAGATGCCTTTCGTTTTAACTTCTTACTCGACTATATCTTTATTCATATATATTTAGTTGTTTTTGACACTTAACGATGTTTATTATGTCATAACGTTTGATCTGTAGCACATCCCGCCCCTATGTAATGTTCGTATGAGCCCTTAGAGTAAATGAATAAAAACAAATATGTCAATGTTATTGTCCTCATTTTCTTTCATTCCATACGCGTGCTTGGTTTAATATATTTAGCATAAATATTATTATTATTACTGTTATTATGCCCAAAGCTTCTTATTACGTACAATATTTTGTGCCGCATAAGTATACCAGGCCGCATTGCACATTTTATGAACGGCCTCATTGCATTAGAGAGTGTCGTATGGCTCGAGTGCAAAAAAAGTGTAATAAGTACTCTGCCTGCATTGACAAATCTCAGAGTTCATTCGCTGTGTTGTATATATGTCGACAATCATGTCAGATTAACCTCCTTTTACGCCCGCCTTCTACGCCCGCCAATTCCCTTATCTTTCTCACTTAGTTTCGTCTCTGACCTTTGTATTCTCTGTACATTGCCTTGCATATTAGTTTTTAAGTGCACGAAACAGAGCCTCCGTATGTTTTGCTAGGCGCTATAATAAACACCTGAATAATTATTTTATTATTTTTATTATTAGGATAATTATTTTGATAACATTATTAATAAAAATATATTGCCCCGCCGCATGACGCCCAATAAGGACGCATGCTTGATCTCCTTGTGCCCTTTTTTTGGGAAAAAAAAACAGCTCTTTCGCTGTGAAAGGTGTGAAAAAAGTGTACGTGCGAAGTGTGGAACCTGTTCAGAGGACGAACTGGAAAGAATCTTGGGGGAACTGAAGAGAATCTCTTTCCCGAGCGAAGAAGATTTCCAAGTGTGAGGGCAGAATTAAAAAGCCTTCGTAACGATCATTTCCGTGGCGTGAAGCAACAGTCTTAAGTCGTCGCCGCCCTTCGAGCGGAGGCTATTTGTCTGCACGGCGCGCTGTCGCGACGTGAAACTGCCACACCTTGGAAGACGCCTTTCGACTGCGGAAAGTCTTCCAACTTTACTACTTCTACTCCTGCCTCAAAGCGACCTGATGTACCTGCATTTCAACGCACAGCTGAACAACGAGCTGCCGTTTCCCAACGTGATTTCGCGTCTTCAACTGAAAAAGTCCTTGAGACTTACAGATGAATGTCGTTATAGAGTTAGATGTCTGTCGGTCGTTCTGAAATGTCACTTGTGCGTCCTGATATGTTTCATCCCTCACTAAAGATAACTGCCTCAGCGTCAGCCCTGAAGCAGAGCTCGTGCAGTCACATAAGAGAATCCTCTCGCTTTGCTTTCAAGCGTGGTGATTATGCTGGTTCACATGATTTATTGTCCAGCACTGATTGGTAACTGCATGGTCACAGACAAAATCAATGTTGATAATCAAGTAGATCAGCTTACGAACCTTATTTTGAGCAGTATGCGCAAATACATTGCTCAATACAGATATAAACGCTCTATATATCCCTACTGGTTCTAGTCTGAACTGATAAATACCCTGAATCAGGAAGATCGCGCCGCGCGCACCGAAAATGTGGAGGACCTGTGCCTAAGTACTGGAGAGAATTCCACTTGTTCGGTCTCTCTGCAAACACCTAAATAAGCAGGATCACGACTCACATATTTCATTCTTAGGAAAGAGTGCCTCCGACCTAGCTGGCGGAATTTTGGAAGCATATCCGCAAGTGCTCTAGTAAACATGGTGAGCTTTTGCCTGCTCGACTCTAGAGGAGTAGAAGTGGAAACAGTCGCGTATTATTTTGCTGCCCATTTCTTATCCTTATATGAAACTTCAGGTTTCCATCGCTGGTGTCAGTCAGCAGCACACAACAGTTGCTACATCTAATGTTATGTTGCATGATCAAAAGCTCATCCACGAATGCATTAAACGCTTGTAGCATTCTCTGTCCTGGGGCCATGGTGGCATACCCGGCGCAATTCTAAAAGTTTATGGCAGGTATATTTGCCCCGTTATTGATGTCTATATTAAATAACACTTTGGACACTTTCGCTTTCCTTCACATACGGAAACGTCTCGTGTTTTCCTGCATTTAAATGTGGACGTAAAACTTACGTTTCAATTATCACCCAATTTTGTTTCTCTGTGCCAAGTATAAGATTGTTCAGGTTACACTTCCCAATACATTGTCTTTTACTGTGAAGAAGTCATTGATTCCGAATCAGCATGGAGTTCTCACCAGCCGCTCCACTCTCCCATATCTCGCAAGTTTCATGACACAGATCTCCGCGCCGGTAACTTCGAATGGGTCAAGTTGACACCATTTACGGTGACCCCAGCAAAGCGTTTGATGTAGTCAGCCACTCTCTGCTTCTGATCGAGCTTATGCACTTTGGTGCTGACTCGTCAGTTGTCAATCTCTAGCGCAGTTATCTTCTTGATAGATCATGTTATGTTAACGTCAATGAACAAACATCTTCTTGTTAAATGGCAACTAGTGGTGTCCCTCAAGGTTCAGTATTAGGACCACTCCTTGGATAAATTTCATTAATGATGATCTTTCCGCTATTCGGAATTCTTCCCTACATCAAGATATTTAAGAAAATTCCCACTGTTGACTGTCGCACCCTTTAGTCGGACCTGCTTCTTTTTTCTAGATAGTGTAAATATAATAACCTTAACTTATTTCTTCTTACCTTTCATCATAATGCCCTACGACCAGACGGGCTACCGTCAAAACGTCGACTTCTTTTAAACTCCTTCATTGTAATCTCATCTGCCCTGAACTCCTTAGTTGTAGCATCTTTCGTATACCCTGCAAGATCACCAAAGAACATCGTCTTTGCATGTCATCACCAACATTCAGCCGTCCACAGAATATTGAAGCTTTAAAACGTTTATTTTCATGATATTGATAATTTTCATAACTGTATGTCATTGTTCTTTTCTGCACTTCGCCTTGTTGTGTCATATAGTTTCACGCATTGTGTAACTGCCTTTCTCCTCCTTTTTGTTTCGCTTTTACCATGCGCTTTGTTCGAGGCATGCTCTTCTTTGCGCAATTATTCTTTTTTTTGTTGTGTTTTTAAATGATATTCCCCTGCAGTTTCTTTTCTTTTCTCATCTTTTGTTTTTTGTTTTTAATGTATGCGTGCACTAGCACCCAGACCATAGGGTTGCTCCTGGGCACGGTGAATAAATAAATGTTTGATTGAGTTATTGAGTGAGTGATTTTTATAATAGTATTATTATTATTATTTTGTACTTTGATATATGCGCTACATTTGCTAGTGTTGTATGCCCATCTTTTTCTAAGTGTGTTAGTTCAATAGCTCATGTACTGCCCTCCGTACTAAATGCCTACCCTGAGGCCTGAAAGATAAGAATGTAAGTTTGCGCATGTTGGTAAAAGTACCTGTAAGGTACATTTTAATAAACAAAATAATTTAATGATAAAGTCGAATAAGTAATAAATAAATAAATAGGTAAGTAGACCAAAACGTGTCATTCAGACTCAAAGGTTATTTGAGGCAGGACAGGATGTTAAAGAGAAGGAAACCAGGCCTTCACCGATTCTAACCTAACTTCAGTTAGAGAAAAGGGAAAAAACGTTTGATTTTTTTTGTGCCCTACATGCCTCAATGACAAGCGCCCTGAATATGAGATATAAAGGCGCAACACAAAGTAGCATGGACGGATTCAAGCTACATGAATCAGTCATCCGCCTACATTGAGATAAACCTTCTGCAAAACAAACTAGGGCCACAGTGGTAAGTGGGTTGTAAACCTTTTTCTTTTTTCTTCTTTGCGTAATAAGATTAGAAAGTTGCCGAGAAGATATACTAAAGCCCTCCTAATGCGATTACTGAAACACAACAGCTGCATGTTCTGAACCCGTATTCACAAAACTTTGTCATTCGTGATTGGCCGTCGATGCGGTGATCGTCTAGTCGTCTCGCGCAGGCGAATGAACGCCAACCACTGCAGAAATTACCTTTTTTTCCAATGCGAAGTGTGATTACATCATTCAATTTTTAATTTATTAAAGATATGACATTTGAGTGTGCTGGCATCTGCTTGTACTGCGCTGTACCAGCTAAGGGCTAGTCATCGAAATACCTCACTAGATATATAGCCTGGCTCAACGCCGGCACGTGTCACGCGCGGCGCAATAGGTGACACGTAAAATAGCAAGGAATTGTGGGAAGCGCCGTCTGCTAGCTGCTTCCGGTTCGAGTCAGCGCAGCCGTCGCCACCATTTCGCCGTTGAATTCCATTGATGCGCTTGCAGTCCGTTCTTCTTTCTGGGGTTTTAGGTTCCAAAACCAGTTCTGATTATGAGGCACGCCGTAGTGGAGGGCTCCGGATTTATCTTGACCACCTGGGGTTCCTTAACATGCACTACAACGCAAGCACACGGGCGTTTTCGCATTTCGCCGGAACACGCGAGCATGGACGCGGCCCCCGCGAGCTCGTGCTGATCAGCGCAGCGCCTTAGCTGACTGAGCCACTTGCGCTTGCAGTCCGGCTTTGTCCCACTCGAAGATTACCCGGTTGCAGGTGCCTAGCAAGACCATCGTCGGCTGCTCAGTCGTTGGCTGCTCAAATTCAAGCGTTAAAGGTGAACGCATGTAACTACTGCCTTGCAGCATCCCTTGCTGAGTCAGCTGTGCAGAAACATCAGAGGCATGGCTGCCACTTCCAAAACTGTAACAAGGCAGAGACCATCCGCGAACAAAAAGAAAATGAACGTACAGTGCCACTTATCAGGCGGCGATTAGCTGTGTAAGGGCTGACACGGAATGATTCCCCAAGATATTTCTGACTCTAACATTGACTCAGGCAACCAGAACTATTTCAGTACTCGCATGCACATATAGAGGTATTATGAAACGAGGTTTTAGGGCGCGAATTTAAGCGGGACACAGCGAGATAGATACATAATACTCGTAACCAACTAGCCCTCCTGAGCTCCTTCAGCACATGTAGAGATAATGCGCAGCCATAATATGACGGCGATACGGCCATTGTTGACAAAAAAGCGAGAACGTTTAACTACGTACCACTTCAAATGAACGTATAGTTTAGACCGATAAATGGCATTGACAGCGCGCAAAGTTATCATTTTAAGCGCTAGCAGCGCCGTTATACCGACGATATCGGTTTTTAGTTACGATCACAGAACAGCATGCACCGCTGTAGCCATCGCCTCAGCACCTGATTTTCTAAGTAATGCTTCTATACGCTTGATACATTATCGGATAGCGATAACTTTTTCACCTGTCTGACTGACCTGCAGGCAGAGCAGTCAGTGACGGTACGTCCGAGCAACGGCAAATGTCGTAGAGCTAAACCTGGCAGAAACAAAGAAGGCCGCCGAAACGAAAACCAGAGTTCCTTTATGAATAAAAGCGTATCCTTGCCTTTCTTGGCTCGTCATCGTCGCGCCAAGAGTGAATTAAAACCTAGAAATCAGCTGCATGAATGGTACGACATTGCTGGTCGACAAAGCGGACGGAAAACTTCGCACGACTGACAGTTGAAACCGCGTAGAAAACACGTGCGCCGGGCATGCTGCCGATGCCGCCCGGTCGTCCGTCGAATCGGATGCTGCTAGCAGACGGCGCGCCCCACAATTCCCCACGATTGCTCGTTTTACGGGTCTCTTATTGCGTTACGCCAGCTCAAAGTGGATTCTCTAGAGTCGAGCAGTCAGGACGCAACCAGCCTACCTGGCGGTTTTGGCGCGCTTTGGCACGACCAGCGCGGGAATAGTACTTCTCCTATTCCATGCCAGAGCCACTAGACAAGAGTGCGTCTCGCGCTTATTTGGCTTGCATGCTGACTTTCAGTTGCAATGCACTGGAGAGATTGCGATGAGTTTGTGCCTTCGGCTAACGAAGAAACGCGCGCTCGCCGCGCTCTTGTGCTCATGCGCAATGGCTACAGCAAATCACCTGGCTGCTGTGGAACACGTTCAACGTGCTGAACTATACAAAGAGCAAAAACATCAAACAACAAGTATCATTTCTGAAAAAAAAAAGCTACGCAAATTTTATTCAGGAGATCACAGCGGTACAGAAGGCATTTTAAATTTGTCGCGAAACCAACATCCCGGCCGATTTTCGGAGAACGCATACCCCGCAATGGTGTTTCGCTTTGTATAAAAGGTGACATACCAGGGTATTTTCAATCTTCGACTCGACACGCTTTCTCTACACCACATACTAGAGCACGGAGCCGCCCCTTGGTTAATGATGATTCCACGCTTCTCAAGAATCGCTGTGGGACGTCAACGAAGCGCAGAGGCCACTTCTGTCGATAGGCGGCATGTCCATCCACTTTCTCGAGTCGAGGTTGTCTGCTGAGCGGAGAAACGGTCTTGAATGTGGGGAATAGCGTTCCTCCAGAAATGCGAGGAGTCATCACGTGCGCGACATGTGTGGCGCCCTCTCCCAGGTGTCCTTCGTTCGGTGCCGTTTAACTCAACGGAGTTCATAAGTGGGATCTCTCTAAGAACGGTAGTTATCAAGCATAAAAAGGGCCTATTTGGGAACACTTTTGGCAAGTTTCGGCTGTTAATTTGAATGGGTGAAACATTGAGGCGATCAAACTGGACACGAACCCCGAATTTTATTGCCACATAGCTGAAGTTTGACAAAGGTGTTCCGAAATAGGACGTTTTCATATTTCAATTAAATCCTCATTCATGACTGCGGTCTTTAGAGAGATTAGGGGCGCGATCTTGTACGCGTTCCAAAATGGAACGGAGGCGGTCCGTTCCATCGAGCCGCACACGATTGGTCAATTTGAACCACGACGATCAAATTGACCAATCGTGTGTGGCTCGATGGAACGGACCGCCTCCGTTCCATTTTGGAACGCGTACGAGATCGCGCCCTAGGTTCTTAAACAACGACGTTCATTCAGTAACGCAGATTGCGCTGACGGCCACCGAAAGAGGGCGGCAGGTGTGTTGCACGCTTCATGTCCTGTATTTCAGCACCGACCTATTTTTGCACTCAATCTTTCGCAGAGACTGCTTTCAGTGTAAATTAGTTCGACGGTCTGGGTGACATTCGCTTCACGTTTGAATTCTGGCTTGATCTTCATGAACCAACACCAACGAAATAAAATGTACTTAACGAAAGCGTTAAATTCGAAAATCCGGACAAAGGAGCGCATAGAAAAATCCAGAATATTACAATAAACTTCGTATGCACGTAAATCACAGCTGCCTGTAAAATGCACTCATACATGCCGCATATCACGCTTCACAGACTTGCCGTCTTCAAGATGACTACTGAGAAACATCAACCGCTTTTTTTCTGTACACTTCTTGCCATTTTCGCACTCTCGGTGGTGGAATCCAGTCCCAACAAAAGCGTTTTACGATGTGAGTATGGACTTTTGTTTTATATTTCATTTGCATCAAACATTGCATCGCAACAAGCATAGAAGATTTAGATCAAGGCGAACGGATTAAGCTGTCGCAATGCTTCTACGTGCTCTATCATATTTTTTTGCGTGTATGTCGTCTGCCGCTATGTGAAACTATTATACATTTTACCGGAATGTTCGTATTGCTTCCTGCTCTTCGTTTTCCCCCGTTTAGGTCACGATTTATTAGTGCTAACCAATGCACATAATTTTCTGTAATGCCTCATTATGTAATTAGGCTTGCAGGACCTCGATTCTTTTTTTTTCTCTCTAGTTTCATTCGTCAACTGCTTTTGTTCCTTTCAAATTGTATAACTAATTATGCTTCGCTTTCTTTCTGTATTTTTTGAATTCATTGTCTTGTAACCCTGTATTGCCAACCTGCCACGCTCTCGAGCCATAGCATTAATATTGAAAATTAATAAATGAACTTAAAAAATATTCCTTAAGGTCGATTCGTAAAGGCTACAACTCGTGCGTAGAGACTTCAATGCGTCCCTCTACATGTTTTATGACAAACTCAGCGTCATAATTCAGCATTTTAAACCTTTCTCTATAATACCATACATTTCATGGGCTTTTTACCCACGTCTATTTATTACCGACCATAACAAGATGTGCCTCGCTGAAGTGAAAGCCGCTAGAATGCATCAAAAGTGTCATTTATCACATTTTTACGAATGACATGGTGCGAAGTTAACAATAGAACGGAAGTAACACATTCAATACAAAGACTTTTCTTATATATGTGCTGTTTATTTGGAACATGCGCATGTGAGTCAATAAAACAACGCCTTCAGTCTAGGAAGTTTGTCTAGAACATCATTTCTGCTTTGATGTGTGCATTTAGCAGTCGAGGCAGGTAAATACTAATCATCAAATGCCAATCATCATGATTAGCATTTTCGGATTAATGTATATATATATATATATATATATATATATTACAAGAAAAAGTGACGAGAGAAGCAGTAACCTCCTCTCGTCTTTCATCCTTAAATTCTAAAGGCCGTATACGTCCTATAGCAGCCGAGTATTTCCACACCTCACGGACGGAGTTCAAGCCGCATAGGACCTGGTTTCTCAAATGGCAGATTCTACACCGCAACTAAAATTATGGTAATTCGTGGCATTGTGACTGTGCCGGTGAAGTTCTAAATGTATCCATGAAAATTTGTTTCAAATTTTGCCACTTCAATACCGAATATTCAAGCATTTTTTTATAATTAAAAAAATAAGAAAGTACATGTTCGAGTAATATTTGAGCTGTTATCGAATGTATTTTTTTTCCTGTTGTTGTTTAATAACTGGGTCAATATGGGACGTTTGGCTACTGATGAGCCTGCTGTCACAATATCATAGCTAACACACACATATTTAAATAGTGGGGCAGTTTCGCTCGGAAGGCGAAGCACCGATTGCGATAGCGGACAAATATACGAAGTATGGATAGTAATTTTATCGGATATATAAACTTGGAAACATAAGCATGCTAACTAAATGAAGAAGGATGGCGTCACGAGCGCACAAGCAAACATGAACGCATCTCACTCGATGACCGCGGGAACTTGCCGTCAAAACGCTGTAGAGAGCAAGCGCGGCTCAGCAGTGAGCGAATTGACCTTCGTCCCGCCGCTCGCTTAAACGTGAATTTTGCCGCGAAAACACAGCTCAGGGAGAGAAGGAAGGGAAACACAGCGCAGGGAGCCATCTGCGACGGGAGATGGCTGTCAAGATACAGCGGCCCAGGCAGAAGTGCGTGGCCTAGTATGCGGCCGCACCCCTCCCGACCCTCCACCCGGAGCCTTTTAGCCCCGCAGGCGCGCGTGGTCGCCCGGGTGGCGTGGAGTAACACGCCCTCCCACCCATACCCCCTCGCCACCCCCCGAAGCGTTGCGCGCTAATAGTAGACTGCGCGCTTCCTTACCGCTTCGGTCTTTTGCGTGCGCGAGATTGAGCCGCCATCACTGGCGCACCCTCGCACGTTTTCACTCGCACACACAGAATACGGCGCGCGGCAACTACTTTATCGCCCTTGGGCTTTACATGGAACCTCACTGCGGCGACGACGACGGCAGTAATGCGCTTGGATTGTCCGTATAATTGCTATCACAATAAAACTGTAAATTTACGCATGAGAATTACAGAGTCGGCATATTACCTGTGGTGTTCATGGTCCTTTCCTTTGCAAATACTTTCGCACTTGCGTTCCTGAGAATAAGTTACCCCAATACGGGCTGTTATTGCAAAAATTACGGTAGGATGATTTATGTCTGCTAAAGATTAAGGTGAATTGTCCACGGTGTTATGTAACGTACCACACTGTCTTCGTAATCACAGTTTAATTCGACAGTACCTTTTCGACAGTATACTTTTCGCGTGAAGCAAGTGAAGAACAAAACGTGATAACTTAACGGGCAATGAGACAATCAATAAAATGTTTAAATGGCGGTAAATTGAGTACTTCTGTGCTTATATGCCTGTAATATGAAATATAGCAAGCCAATCTTCCAGCTAGCTCAAGTCCAGCCGTTAATGATCTACGAGTGCTACTCAACGGGAAACACAGTCGAACCTCCAAAAGCAGTTAACCTGGCCATTCTGCTCGATGGTACCAAGCCCAAGGACAAGCAAATCCTCGGCACCAGCTGGTACGAAATACGTGGACAGCTGGACAGTTACGTGACGTGAGTACCTTTCATTGGGATGAAAAAATAAAGGAAGTTTGACGAGCACTACGGCCACGCCGTGTTTAGAGATTACTGCATTAGTACTGTGTTATCGTCAGCAAAACGGTGGCCCTGTACCTGGGTAAAGAAACTCAGGTGGTCAAAATTGATCTGGAGTCTCACACTACGACGGGCATCATCGACGGGCACGTAAAACCGCACAACTTTTTTTTTTTTTTTGCAGCGAAGCTGCCTATGGCTAGGGTTATATGCATTTATCATGTCCGTCAAGAGATGTGCGTGTCAAACACGCAGCTCTAGAATTTGATGCAATATCGCTTCATTATTTGCAAAATCTTATACGTCTCATCACTTGGATATAGATTTTCAGTAGATTAGTTATCAATAGGCGCCATTTTCAAAATCAGCAGACTCTCAGGTAGACAATGAGTCTCAAGGTTTTATCTCTCTGCGAACCGCGTCGGCCATGAGTATGCTCGCACCACCCTCCTTTTGTCGTCGTTCCGAGCGCTTGCATGCCTGCTTTCCTTCCGCTCTCCCGGCGAGGCGGTCCAATCGCGCGTGTCAACTTTCTGCCGGGTGGCGGTCTTGTCGCACGTGTCTAGTTTCTTCCGGCTCCCCGAGGTGGCGCGGTAGCCTTCCACGCAAATGTATGCCGCCGATCAAGACCGCAGATCAAAATGAAATTATATGTGCGTTTGTGTTTCTTCGCGATGACCGCCGTGGCCACTCAAGAGAAAGAAAATTTGCTCATGCCTTTGATATAAATTTTGTGCCACCTCTAGGCCGTAGGCTAAACTACTTCGCTGGTAATCCACCTTCACAGCAGTGAAATGGCGCGTGATTTTTAACTGGCGTTGTACTTACAGGTTGAGACGTCCTCCCGTTTCATGCTCGACTCTGTGTGGTCGCTGTCATATATAAATCTGCCAGGTACACATTCTAGATCACCTTGTGGCCCCCCACTTTAATGCCTGAGTCAAGTAATGACTTAGTCAAGACATAGTGATGGCAGCTATTGCTCTACACTTGGGAACTTTAATAATCTAGGAGTAAAAATAACTAGACCCCTGACAAAAGCTGCTTTGAATCAGCAAATGTTCTATTAGACGTCGGCATACTATAGATAGCTGTGAACTCTAGGAACAGATTCCGTCATGATCATGGTAGCAGGCCGCAGGCTTAATTGAGTGCAATGAATGGTTTATTTCTTAATGCAATTAGCATTCCTTGGATACTTCAAGGACGTTTAAGTCTGCCGGTGTCTCGCAAAAAAAGGAGAAAAGGGGTGTGTGTGTGTGGGGGGGGGGGGGGGGTGAGAGGGTGCGATCACGAAGGAACTGCAGTCTAAAAATATGGGCCTAATCTCTCTCACGGTTCCCTTAAAAAAAAGAATGCTTTAAAATGAATTCGGTGCATTGTAGTATCTACCCGCGTCACACAAGTTTCAACCACTGAAGCGCGACAGCTTAGCGCACTGATATATTACTCTCCATTGTTGCAAGACAGGACACTGTCATCTGCAAACCGTAGCTTGCTGAGATATTCGCCGTTGAACCTGCCTCCTAATCCTTCCTATTCCAACAGCTGGAAAACTTATTTTACGCATGCTGTGAATAGGATTCGAGAGATTGCGTCTCGTTCCGACACCCATTTCTTATTCGGTATTTTCACACTATTTCTTTTATTCAAAATAATTTAGTCGTGGTTGACCTCCCTGCCTTTATTCTTACCCATCTCTCGTTATGAACAATTTAGGTAGCCTGTGGAATCTTTACAGTTTCTTGCTTAGTTATTCCCTTATCCTTCTTCTACACATTGACAATGTAAAGCCTCCTTGACTACTGTTATCTCTACTGAATCGAAAGGTTATCCGTTATTTATGAAAGTGATATAAAGAGGCTGGTTGTACACCACCAATTTCTCAATCACTTGAGTGATGACATAGATATGGCTGGTTTTTGAATACCCCTTCGGCGACGCGAGCCTGTTTTCCCCTTCTCGAAGGGAGCCTGTGTTCTGTGTTAAGTGAAGTCCATTGTTCCCTTGATTCTATTCGAGATTACCTTGGTGAATGTTTTGTAGAACACCGAAAGCAAGGCGATGGGTGTGTAATTCTTCAATTCTTCAAGGTCTCGATTCCTATGGATTGGTATAGGTTGGTATTCTTCCGACTCTCTGGTGCACTTGAAGCCATGAAGCATTGTATGTAAAGGGTCGCTACCTTTCTAAGTATAATGTCGCTTCTATTTTGATAAAGTCGCCTGTTAATCTATCTGCTCCTGCCGCTTTTTCCTTGGACATATGTTGGCAATCTCTTCTAACATCATCACTAGTTACGCGTAGATCTTTTGTTTCCTGCTTGCCGTTGATTCAGATCACGGTTGCACCAAAGGGTGGTGCTTATTACTCATAACTAAGAAACTCATGTTTGACTACCGCTTTGTCATCTTCCTAGATGTCCTGGTGATTCGGTGCCAAAGCAAGTCGCATTCACGAAGAATTTTCGCAAATAAACATTCTTCTCAGCCTGCTTACTTATTCACAGGTGGTAGAATAGAAATGTAGCATTGCTTAATCAAGACTGGTTGAAATCGAATAATGCACGCGCTCAACGCCAGGTGAACATCTGGGATTGTCAACAAGTTCTGTGGCTTTGTACAGAGAACGCTTGTAAGGGAGTTGAGAGCGCTTTGTCATCGTTTAATTGGACTTTAATTGGTGATAGGTGCAAAACAACTTAAGTAACATTCGTTGTATGAAGAGGGTATCAGTTTGAGGGCGGGATGGTAGAATTGTGATGTAATTATTCCCGGTTTTTTGAAAACACTATATCAACTTCACGCATGTTATTTTCTTTGAGTAAAGCTGTCTTGAGTGTCTCTAACAAGAAAGACGTTCAGATGTTTTTGGACAAACATGGTTCTTACAAGGAAATATTACAAGGACGCGAGTCGGCCATTTCATCTGTCGCACAGATATTTAAATGTAGCGATCAAATGTTAGGTAAATAAATGTGTACCTATATGGGGCCATGTAAAAATGAAAGCAATTACGAAGCCCCAAATCGATATCTTTCCGCCAAATAAAACCACGGAAAGAGCGTGCCAAACTCCTAGCGTATAATTGTGTGCTACATACTTTGCTACGTGGAGTTTGTACTTGTATTAGTGCTAGAATGTATCTAAGTCACATTGCAAAAAGTATCAGATCTTGTTTGATCTTCACTTTCATACTGTTAGATAAAGAACTACAGTTTTGATGTACTGCAGCGAGAGCTTCACGGTGGTGTACAATGACACGGCTGGAGTTGGAATGGTCAAGACCAGTTGTAAGTTATCATTTATAAATATCTGCGCATATCTGAGTACAACGTCGCGCAGCCTGCATTCAAGGTGACGCTTTAAGCGTAACTAAAGGGTCGAACTTAGCTCTCAATACTACGGACTCACCCCGCCAGGCAGGAGAAGTGCAGTAAAACACTTGCTGGTCTCCGCAAAATTTAACGAGTATGATGGGAGACTCACATTCGCCAACACATACTGGCCGCTTCATCGAGAATAATGAGACTGGAATGTCATCCTAATGGTGCCGTTGAACTTTCCAATATGACCCAAAGACTCCCTTTGATGACCCGGAGACTGGCTTTACTTTAAATATTGACGAGAACATTAAACGCGCCCACAGCTGGCTTTGCTTTAATAGCAACTTCTTTCTGCTCGGACGTCCTGTCAGCCATCTTTAAGCGAAGACCCTTCAGCTTGCTTTCTCTTGCGCATGATGTACTCCTAAACTCAAATGACTGCACGGATTGAGAAAAGTCCATTACAGTCAACCGCTCGTAATTTCTCTAAATACATTCACTGGCTTATAGGAGCGTGTGCTTTTCATTTTGCAGCACTGACATATACCTCGGAGGTTGTACTGCCACCTTATAACGGTGCAGCCTACTACTTCAAAAGCAGTGAGTGGATTTTACAATTGTCTTAATTGACGTAAACAAACAATTCCGCAGTCCGGTATAAAGCAATTCATGATATGTGAAAGACAGCAGTCATGCAAGCCTAAAGCCGCAGTGCCGAAATACGTCCTGGCAATACACTGCCCGTTTTACGAAAGCAAAGCTCAAGTCCCCACGTTAAAAAAAAAAAAAATCGCCCGAGAAAACAAACGCGCTGCCTAATAGCGGTGAAATGGTGTTCGAAACTTGTTTTTGGCATAAATGTTTAACGCTATGAATCTTTCATAGATACTGCTTCCGTAGCCACCGAAAAGGCTGGATAAGTACTATTCCAGTTGCAGTTTTTTCGTCTTTCCCCACGAATTCATCTTGATAACACATCCGTCTCTTGATTGTGTGTGTTTTTTTCCCTGACCCAGCCATCCCGAGTCAAAAGAACCGCGTGGTGTACAAAATCTACGACACGTCGGGAACCTGCTTTAACGCGGCGGCGTTGGTCTTCAAGGCGTGCTACGGCATACAGGACCAGTGCTGCATCCAGAACAAATCCTGCCAGGGCCAGGGGGTATCGCTGAGCAGACCTCGCCAAGACCAGGGCTGCTCGAACATACAGTTCACGCGGTATCCACAAGCCGCACCATTTGCCGTGTGCACCGACTATCATTCCTGCACCTAGCTGCATGGCGCACGTTTTGTTGACTCTTTTGCATATTGATAATAAAGACAGAGTACATGCATCGATCGTTCAGTTCTTCATTTGGTAGAAGTTGAAGAACCTTTTTCAATGGGACTCAGAGGCAACCGGAAATACTCCGTCTTGAGCGAACTAGACTCGAACAAACGTGAATGTTTAGTTCGATGTCAGCTTTTTTAAAAGTTAGTCGCATGTATTCAACTTAAGAAAATACACTTGTTGTAGGCCCAATCATGCATTCCTTTGAGCAGAAACAGCAGTCAGTCTAACGCGGCTTCTACTTAATGTGACGTAGTCCCGATAACGTTAGTTGTAAAAGAATGATTCATTGTTAATTAACGTTAACTGCAAAAGAACGAACGATTGTTAGCTCCTACACGAAGGGCCTTTGATCGTGTTCTCTCTACTGCCTACCAGTGTTCTCTAGCGACTGTGCCATTATTATGCTTGGTAAAATGTTGCGGGTGTTTGTGCGACCTGAGGGAGTCGGATTGTTATGGTGTATCATTAAATAATGGCCCTTGACGCAGGCTTAGGTGATCTTTAAACTATCCGAAGGAGGTAACTATAACGCTCTGTGGTGGCGTCTCTTAATAGTGCCGGTGTGGTAAAAAGTAAGAGAAAGTCACGTCCACCACAAACAACAACGATGCAGACGTGACAGCTCTCATACGGGAGCATTTTTCATTCTGAATAAGGATTTCCTGTGGGAGCCGCAAGGTGAGATCGTATATTAAAGCGAAGCTTTATATATCTAGGCGAAATCGTATACGGCTATTCGAAATCGCCTGTGTACAGTAAACCATCATCATCAGCATTGGCTCCAGCGTCGTCGTCTTCTTTCGCAGCTGGCTCGTCGGCGCCCCTCGGGTTGCGCTCGTGCACTGCTCCCGCGTTCGTCCTCGTTGTCTTCTTCCACAGCTGGCTGCGTTGCCGCTCATCATTCCAGCGTAAACTTTCACTTCTCTTCTGCCGTCGTAATGGGGAGGCCGCGCTTACGGTGGTATGAGCCATTGCTTAAGGGGGTATGAGCCATATTCATTGTCTTACGTAACGGAAAGATTTAATTTTGAAGCAATTCAATTTCGAAGAATCGCAAGCGGCAATGGCGGGTGAATGGTGCTAACCACGCCGCCGAGTCAAGCTCGAGACATAGAACGCAAGCGACAATGGCGGACGGCGGGCATACACTCGGTGACGTCGTTCTCTCCGTCACAGCCGAACGCGTGTGTAACCTCATAATTGAGAAATACTTTAATGAACCCTCGGGATTTACCCAGTGATAAAAACCAAGGCCGCACGTTTCAGCTTCGCTTATTACCCATGTTCACGGAGTGGGAGGGCCAACGAATGTTTCTATAATTCGGGATATGCGTCCTTTATTACCTTTGACTAAGGTTAACCCCGACCGGACAGAGAGAGAGAGATAATATTTTATAAAGGCTGAGAGGTCGGCCTGAGCTAGCACGCTAGCACGCTCTGGGTTGCTACTCAGGCCTGACAAGCTTTCGTATAACTCCGGGCTTCAGAGAAACAGTGTAGTTTTCCGCTGTAAAACAATTTGTTATTGGGTTCTTACTTTCTTTCTTTTTTTTCGGCAGTTTAATGAACAGCATAAACGACAAGATATACAAATCCTGGTTGGTTTCAGCTGTATAATTTCAAAAAGTCGGGGGTAAAGTCCGTCGCATTAGCCTGAGCCCTGCCTGTTTTTGCATCTACACTTACCGTTTGGTTGTGCATTTGAAAAAAAAAAAGAAGACACTTATTGTACCGCAACGATTGGTGAAACTTGAGACTTCTTTCTTCATTCCCTCGACCTTTCAAAAATCTCGCATCTCTGGATATATCAATGACGGCACTGATTCATCATTGCCGATTCACAAACGCGAACGATTGGTTCGTACTCAACTAGCTGTGAATGTAAGTTATATCCATTTCTGAGCGGTTACTCTTCCGATAGCTTGTGGCGCTGATGCTGAGTAATTATACGAAACAAACGCCATTATGTCTCCATGTTTTCCAACACAGCAATAAGAGGCTCTCATGCTTCTGCGATGACCAATGTGCTTGACGTCAACTTACGAACTCCAAGACAAACTTAAAGACTTCTTGCAAATAATAAGTCCAACTTATTGCCTCCTGAGCGTGACCCAACGCTGAGCACTGGCAATGAATACAAATTGTACAACCAACATGCAGGTGCAGAACAGGTTTTCAAGGATGACTCATGCACCGAAGACAGTTTGCGTCTGCATTTGCTCATGGCGTTGTGGTTGTGCTGTACCGAGATTTGGAGTACAACGCATGCTTAACCTCTGTCGTGGTACTGCACCAACAACGGCAGAACTCTGCGCCACATAGGTAGCGACATCGATTATAGCGACTAGTGAGCTTCCACATAAAACAATAGTGCATGAAGATTTACACTCTGCACTTGAGGTGCTTTGCAACTTTCAGGCAAGAAGTGCACAGGGTAAAATAATCGTGAAAATTGCTGAGCTGACAACAGTTGCAGAAACACGTGGTCACAAAATCCCATTTCAGTTGGCTCCAAGTCATATCTGCTTAACTCTAAATGAAGTAGCGGTCGGATTGGCGAAACATGCGCATGAACATGGAGAATAATGCAATCATTACCAGATTACACTCATACAACGTTCCACTCTTCATTACAATGAAGATAGAGATATAAAACGAAAGCTTTCATCGAGTAGATCATCTTCAGCATGGTTTGATGAAGAGCCCAAAAGATCAATTTTGTATGCCCTAGGCGCTGGGATGAACTTTGGTGCTAGGCTCAACCAGCGAAGTGTGGAAACGTTCCACCGCTATTACCTGGGTGTGCCATACACAAAACATTTTCTTTATAAAATTCATTCTGCAAGCTCCGCATCATGTTCGTGTGCAGTGGTGGACGAGCACAAAACCCACGTGCTGATGGACTGCCTAATATACGCCCTGCAAAGGCAACAGGTGTGCTTAATCTTACGGCTTTGAGAAATCACCCGGTGTCCCTTGGGACAATACTTGGACCATGGGCTGTAAATGTCCTTGAAATGATATATTTCCGTGGAGTAAAATACTTTTTCTTGTGATTGCAATTATATGGAGTCTCCAAGTGCATTTCTGTTGTCGCTGTCGTCATCGCCTTGAGGTTCCGTATAAAGTCGAACGGCGATAAAATCGTCGCCTCGCGCCGTATGCTGTACGTGCGAGTGAAAGCGCACTAGGGACGCGCGCTTTCACGGAGAGCGAACGCACGGCGGAGAGCAAACGCGGCGGCTTCCGTTCTGCGAAAGGCCGTGACGAGATGGGAGGGAGGGAGGGGAGGCGACGTTTAGCTGGGGCACTAAATGCGTATCTTGCGACCGGGCGCAAGGGGAACTGGCGACTCAATCTCCCACGCGAAAGGAGGAAATCGGTAAGGCAGCGCAGGAGGGAGGGGGCGCGGCTTCCACTCCGCCAGCAATGGTGTACTTGTATTTGCACGGCTGAGGGCTGTCGTGCGCACCGTATCTTGAAAGTCATCTCCTGACTGCTCTTACCTTTGTATATGCTGTGCTTTCACCGCTCAGTTTCCGTTGAAGCGATAGACCGCACGAACCTTCGGTCACTGCCGCCGCGCTTGCTCACGCCAGCATTTTGACAGTGGTTGTCTGCGGTCATCGAGTGTGATCTACTAATGTTTGCTTTTACGCGTTGATACCATGCTTGTTAACTCAGTTAGTAAGCGAATGTGTCCAAGTTTATGCAGCCGATAAAACTACTATCCTTACTCCTTATAGCTCTCTACTAGTAAATTTACTATCGCAATTGATGCTTCGCCTTTCGGGAGAAACTGCGATTTCTTTAAAGTACGGACCTGTGCGCGAAGTGCTATGGACGAGTAGAGGTGCGATGTCAAGAAGAGGAGCAAGAACCATGTCAAGCAGCAACGCAGACGCTTTTCGTTCTTGTCTCAGCGTTCGCGTATTTTCGAATTCATAAATGGATGACAAATAAAGTGATTCGAAGCATGGCGGTTGAAGCAACAAGGTATGTTCCAGATTTAAACGAGGTAGGCTAATTGCTCGCTTCCCAAAGAAGTATTGCATTGCTTCTCGTGTAAGTACCTGCATTCATTAATTCTGTCAAATATCGTTCTCCTTGGATCGCCGCAGACGCGCTCAGTAAAGCCTGTTGTACCAATCCCAATGTCCTAATACCCAGCCAGTCGTTTGGCTGCTATGTCGGTCCAAGTTAAAACGGCGCGATCTGAACAACATAGGAAAAAGGGATAATCAGGCAGTGGTCATTACGGGCAGTGCCACGTTTCTTTTCTCACGTTTTGCTGAATATTGAATAAAAACAATCCGCCAAATTCGGCCAAACAAAACCACCGACGATGGCTTCACGACAGAAAAAAAAAAAAAGTTGTCACAGTTTCACCTGAAAGGCGAAGCATCAATTGCGATAGCAAATTTGTAGAGAGCTATACGGACTAATGATATTAGCTTTATCAGCTGTATAAACTTGGACATACAGCAGCACCGGCAACACGCAGAACTATTGTCGACGCCGTCGGCGTTTTGCCCGCGTTCGCTCAAAATGCGTGCGGCATTGGTGACTGTTGCCGGAGCCTCTGATATAAATAGGCACTTGGTGCCGCAGCTAAACGTCGCCTCCCTTCCCTCCCTCTCCCCCCCCCCTCCCCCACGGCCTCTCGCGCGTCAGAAGAAGGCGCGTTTGCTCTACATATATGGTGATTGTAAAGGAGGAAAGAGACGCCTACTTCAGCAGCCCTTAAGCGAGCACGGAGCAGAACGCGCGTTTGTTCTCCGCCGTGCGTTCACTCCCCGTGAAAGCGCGCGCCCGTCGCGCCCTTTCACTCGCACATACAGCGTTCGGCGCGCGGCGACGATTTCATCTCCATTGACGTCATACGGAACCTCACGGCGACTACGACGCTGACGGCAGAAATCTGCTTTTGAGTGTCCATATAATTGCTATCGCAATAAAAATCAGAAGTAATATGTAGGAAGAGACGAATATGCGTTTTTGTGTAATAATGACTTAAGACCATTGATTTAATAGAAACCAAGATACGAATGTGCAGTCTTTAGGGCCCTTTATCAGTGCTTAGAAGCGAAGCTATTATTGTTGGAAAAGCCATTCACCGTCACGTTTAATCAGTAAGAATACGTCCTTTAACAAGGCAGCGATAAAGCAAAGAAAAAAAGAAAAGAAAGAAAACAATAGCTATACGCCATCTTACAAGGGGGTTGCAGAAGGGTGGAAGCTACGAAGCGCGGCGGCGGTGTCCCGGCGCAGCGTCAAACTAGAGTGAAACACTTTAGTCAAACTGTGCACTCCTTGCACGTTATATTCCTTGGCGTAATCACTCCAAGATGTATTGTTGTGCGCATTGATGTAATTTAAGATCCACTAGGAGGCCTTTATCTTGATTATTTTGGGCTCCTTGGCTTTAGTATTGCAATTTTTTAAATTACTTCGCGCAAATAACTTTTAAGAAATAGTACCTAGCACATTGGAATATGATGTTACAAGTATGCTGGAAGTCAATACACTAGTTCAGCACTGATTTGAGCCTATTATTCATAAAGTACCAAGAGCTTTTTTGCATGTATTAAACGAACCTAGAAAGCAAACGCAAAAAAGACGAAGCGGAGGCTTCCTGAGAACTAGTGCGCCTTCATTAGCAAACATGGCGTCTGCCGAAGCAGCCGCGTCTGGTGCACGCCGTTCTTGCAAAGTGCATTGTTTCGCGAAAGAAGCGAGGACGTTAGCTTTAAACGTCTTACAAACGATTCGCAATGAGTGTGGGGAAGGAGCCAATTAAGAGGACAGCACACTCACGAAGGTGAGCGAGCGGGTGCTGTACGAGTGGGTTTCGGAAAAAGAAAAGGCGGGCAGAGTGTTGACACCGAAGAAGCGTTCTGGCGCAAGAGGTCATCAGCGCAAAAAGGAGCTGGACGACTTTGACTTGGGGGTGTTGCGAAGGGTCGTGCACAGCTTTTTTCGGAGAAACGAGATCCCCACTGTCGCCAAGCTGATGCGCCACATTGATGGGGACAGCGAGATGCCATCCGTATCGACGGCAACTATGCACAGGATGCTGAAGAAACTTGGATTCCGATACAAGAAGCGGTCTCGCAACGCATTGCTCATCGAAGCGACGCTAATTGTGCAATCTCACCACCACTACCTGCGCCAAATTGCGGAGTTGCGATGCCAAGGTAGGCAGATTTTTTACACCGACGAAACGTGGGTCAACGCCGGCCACACGAGTAGTCAAGTGTGGGTTGACGAAACCGTAGGGACCCAGCATAAGGCGCGTCAAGGCGAACTGGCGACGGGCCTGCAGAACACCAGAGACAAGAAAGGCAGGCTCATTGTGACCCACTGCGACAATGAAAGTGGCTTTGTTGAAGAAGTGTTTCGCGCAAATCAAAGCTCAGGCGATTATCACGAGGAAATGAATGGAGCACACTACGAAAGGTGTTTCGCTGAGAAATTACTGCCTCTTCTGCCACCTGGAAGTGTTATAGTTATGGACAACGCAGCTTATGATTCCGTGAAGCAGCTAAGCTGCCGCGAATGAGCAGCCTTAATAAGGAAATACAGGACTGGCTTTCTGAAAATGGTGTTGCGTATGGCCAGGACATGTTAAATGCTGAGCTCATGAAGCTCGTCGAAAAAATTGGAGGACGCTTTGGCTTTAAGAGTGGAACGCGACAGCGTTATTAGGACCCGTTCGCATCACATTTTTCTGTATGAGTAGGCTTCACTGCAACACACAACGTGGTAAAGCCAGCTTACAAAGGCCAAGCTTACACTGATCCCCTCAAAGTCGGCTTCACTTTTAAACACAAATGCACTGCTGGGAAGACATTTTTACAGGAGCAAGTTAAGCCGTCTTATATCAAAATGTTAAGGCTCTAAGACCCTTTTTATTATTTTAATAATTGTTTGCTGTTGCCCCGAGGCGCGCGCGTGTCCAAAATTTAGAAAGGCCCGGTTTTCAACATTCCCCTCAATGTTGCCTAGAAACAAAGTACAACGAAACACCATCAGAACTGGAGGACGCTTAAGCTTCGCCTTTGAGAGTAGAACGCGATAGCATTCAAAGATCCCTGGCTGCTTATCAGGCTTTCCTTTTGTAGCGTTAGCTACGCTGGCCTAGCCAAGCCCGTTTCGCGCGGCACATCAAGAGCCGTGCTGCGCATGCGCAAGGATCAGTGATGTCACACGGCTTACGCACCGGAGCCACCGGAGCCGGCACCTCTCGCGCACTCCGCCGCCGCCGCACGCGACTCACCGCCGCTGGTCTGCGCATTCCAGAGGAGTGACGTCGTAGCCGTGGTAGACGCACTGGCGCCGGCGCGCGCTCGCTGTGCAGTCGCCATCTGACATTGCGTTGAAGCCGCTGCGCTCCTGACTGGCGTTTGTGTGTGTCATTCGAGCAGCAGTAAGCATGACAATCAAGCTAATCCTTGACAATCTAGACAACCAGGAAAGCTAAGAATAATCAGCTGAACCTTTGCTAACGCTACGTATATCCTGGCATAGCCGAGCTAAGCCACTGCAACATTTTGTTCGTAAATTCAAATTACAATCCGACGCTATCGCGCCTCTAAGTTGTGGTTAAATCGTGCTTTACAATTTTTCTGACGTACTTTACTTTGAGAAATTCAATTTTCTTTACTAAAGCCTTGCGCCACGCGGAGGGCCTGTGTGCTCGGGGTGGTTCGGAATGATGTGATTCGGCATGATTATTTCCGCCAGACGCCGATGCTCAACGCCGATGCTTAACGCCGAAGTCGACACTGACGCCGGATTTTCTGCGACGCGGGGACCTTAACGCTATCGGGTTCAAACGCGGCGTCTAGTAGAGTAGTATAAAAAAAAAAGAAAAAAACACTTCACCTTCCCCGAGGGAGCGGTGGCTGGAGAGCGGAACGAGCGGCCTGCGCAGACAGAAAAAAATTGGCCCCCATCCTGCCTAGCGAACCCGAATGTCCAGCGAAGGTGTATCAACCACCACACATAGTCGAGCATTCTATTCATGCTGTTCTTCTGTATATATATATATATATATATATATATATATATATATGTTGTATGCCTGATTGCAGAGAAAGATATGCCGTATGCCTTCAATTGTTATCCCGAAGTTTTGTGTTCACGCCACGACATTTGCCGACCAACGCGAGGTATAAAGCTTCGCTGTAAAACTGGTATTGCGTCGCTGACATCACGCGGTGGCGGCGGTGGTTGTGGTGACAGTCGCCTGCGAAGCGAGTCAGACGGCAAGGTGCGACCTGCGACGCGGCGGGAGCACAGCATTCGACCGCGAGGGCTGCTTTCCGCGGCTGAGAGGATGCAACGTACAGTCGAACAGAAACATCGTTGGCGCGAGTTTGACCCCGCTATACGGGCCACACGTGTACCTCAAAGTATGGCTCGTTATTTCTTGCAAGAAGACTGACCTCTCAGATCTTATAACCTAATGCATTATCAAGTGTGCAGCTGGCTTTTGCCTTCCCGTGTTACAGGAGTGTAACATACTTTCCAACCTTTTTCTCGGTCAAAGTAAAACTTACCCCCATATCCATTATTTTTTTCAGACGTGAATTTCTCGGAATCAAAAAGCCATGGGGCGAAAACAGCGAGTGAACAGTGCGCAGGTAGTAACTCTTGTCAAAAGAGGCCGCATATCCGTGATGCCGATGTCGTAGGAGTTGTCCCTAAGGCACAGAATGACATAATGCACATTATTTTGTCACCAGAATAGTGGTAATGCGGTGTTAAAATAAAGGCAACAGAGACATACAATAAAGTATTTTTTACAATAAAGTACGCATTTTTACCAAATATCATAACTTGCGGCTCTTAAAAACAGGACTCGTTTTTCATGTCCCTGCTCCGTAACTTTCTTTACAATAATAAGTAGCGTACCGCTGGTAATAATTTCCCTTGTTCCCCAACGGACGGATCTTCAGTGTTGTGCTACAGGGCAGCGTCCTAGAGCCCTTACGCTTTCTAGTTTTTTATGACCTGCTGCATAACAAATTTTTCTGTAATAAAATGTTTGCCGAGAACTGCATTATTTATCGTCTAATCGATAGCACAAACCACCACCTTGTATTCCAAGGGGATCTCGAAGGTGTTAATATTTGGTACAATACATGGGTCATGGCATTAAAAGTTTTGAAAAGTAATGTCATGTACCCGAAAGCCTACCATTTCGCACTTCTCATATTGCGTCAGAAGTTATATTGAATCGACGACCACACAACATAAGTAATCGGGAGTTTTCGTTACATCGAACCTTTCTTGTTTCCTGAACATTATGTCCATTTCAGCAAACATCTCCGATTCTGGCGACGACACTGGTGGAATAAAATTAAAAATTCTACTTCCAATATTCGCAAAGTGGTTTATCTAACTCACGTTTGTACTTAGCTTGAGTCTGTTTGATTTATTTCGTCCCCTCAGCGAAATACTTAACTGACATACTAGATAGAATTCAAAATAGGGTGAGCTGTTCTATTATGAACAATTACACCTATAAATCCAATGTCAACCACACTCCCCCCTCCTCTGTCCAACTAAAACTTTTTATTAAGCTGTAGAACATGCGCGGTGACATTGTTTGCTTATCATTTTTTTTTCGCTTTATAATTCGTGTCACTTTGAGAATAGTACGGGCCTCAAATAACCCTGATCCACATCACACAGATTTCACAATCATTCCACATGTGCCCGCTTTTACGGTTGCACAAGTGCATTCAACTCGTATACTCTGCCACGTGCTTTCCATCTATGCAAATATCTCCCAGACACAATTGAATTGTATAGTCAGACTATGACACATTCGAACTGTAGTCAAACTATGGGACAATTACTGGCTATAGTCTAGACAGTTATATTGTTAAGCAAAACGGGCCGATACTCTGTACATTACCTATCGTAGCTTTCTTCGAAAAGTTTTGATATCGTTTCCTTTTTCATTGAATATGGCGTTACTTTACTTTGAATACGCGTGCTTGCTTGAAAATTGTAGGGCTTATATTATTATTATTATTATTATTATTATTATTATTATTATTATTATTATTATTATTATTATTATTATTATTATTATTATTATTATTAAACTTTATAACGTTGATAGCGGACGCTCTTTGCCAATGTTCTAAGCCATCATTTTTTATTTTGGCTACGTATGTTAGACCAATACCAAACGTGCTGTCCTCCTTACTCAATTCCTCCACTGAGGCCTGTAAGGAACCTCTAAATAAATGAATAAATAAATAAGAAGGTCCTTTCAGGCACGACCGGAAAATCTAAGTTAGGGAAATCAGGCCATCCGCCGATCTATATATTTCAACCTAACCTCAGTTAGAGAAACAGAGGAAACGCTTAATTATTTGCTTGCCCTACTTGCTTCAATGCCAAACGCCCTGAATATAGGATATAAAGGCACATCGCAAAGTACCTCGCCTGGAATCCGTCATCCATCTGCAGTGAGGTGAACCTTTGCAGAACAAAATAGGAGCACAGTGGTGAGTGGGCGGTATATATATATATATATATATATATATATATATGTGTGTGTGTGTGTGTGTGTGTGTGTGTGTGTGTGTGTGTGTGTGTGTGTGTGTATACATGTATATATAGTCTGGACAGTCACCGAGAAGGTATACCAAAACCCTACTAATGCGATTAGTAAAAGGCGAGAGCTGCTTGTACTCAAGGCGCATTCACAAAACTTTCTTTAAGTAAATGTCGTCCGCGATCCGCCCTGGTCCCGGCGATCCAGTCGACCCGCCGATCGCTATCAAAAGAGGCGGGCGCCTCAACGCCAACGACGGCAGAATCGCTGTTACGTAGGTTACATTTTAATGCACACTCTGGTTGCTTCATTCAGTTTTAATTTTAATAAACATATGGCTCTTTATTTTATTCTAATTCCATTTTATAGCGTTAATTAGCTAAGGTCTAGGCATCGGGAAATTTTCTTATTTCGCATTCATTCGTATACCTTCAAGACCCAAGACGATGTACAAAGGGTGTGTGTACAAAAAATTTGTCAACACAAACCACATACGAAGTAAAAGACGACGCCATCGGCGTTTTGCCCGCGTTAGCTCAAAATGCGTGCGGCGTTGGTGACTGTTGCTGGAGCCTCTGATATAAATAGGCACTTGGTGCCGCAGCTAAACGTCGCCTCCCTTCCCTCCCCCTCCCCCACGGCCTCTCGCGCGTCCGAAGAAGGCGCGTTTGCTCTACATATATGGTGATTGTAAAGGAGAAAAGAGACGCCTACTTCTGCAGCCCTTAAGCGAGCACGGCGCAGAACGCGCGTTTGTTCTCCGCCGTGCGTTCACTCCCCGTGAAAGACGCGCCCCTCGCGCCCTTTCACTCGCACATACAGCGTTCGGCGCGCGGCGACGATTTCATCTCCAAATGACGTCATACGGAACCTCACGGCGACGGCGACGGCGACGGCGACGGCGACGCCGACGGCGACGGCGACGCCGACGGCAGAAATCTGCTTTTGAGTGTCCATATAATTGCTATCGCAATAAAAACAAAGCTACGACAACAATTGCAGCTAATTCAGGATGTGGACAGTGGTTGTAGACTTCAATGGCGTACCATCTTCTGTGGCAGCGACGAATGGGGAAGGGCGATTCTATTATCTACTTTTCTTTGGCAGATAAAAAAACTATCTAAGAACAGATTAGTCTGGCAGATAAAAATGGCCACTTTATTTGGGTGGCCAACACCTCTTGAAAAGTAAGTAAGCTTCGTGATGAATTCATGGCGTACTTCTAAATATAAAGAAAAAAAATACCTCATGGCAAAGTGAGAAGTTCTTCTCGTCATACCAAGTCTCGGAGACCATGAGTAATTAATTTTATTATTGGGCTGCCAGCAGTGCGATCATGAGTATTAAGGATAAAAAAACTGATCGGTTCTGAATGGATTCTAAAAGGTTAATTAAATTTGAGCTGGGTCCCATGTGGCTAAATCATATTCAAGCTTTGGCCGGAATAATGTTTGATATAGCGTTACCTTAATGTGTGCGGGTGCTTGAAAATTTTGGTGGAGGTCACTGATAGTAAGACTACCATTTGTCGTGATGTAGGTATATAGTGTGAGAGCACCTCGACAAATCGCTCGTTATGTGATTACCATGAGATTTCTAACTACTGAATTGTTTGAGTTTGGTTTCATTTACACACTAAACAAACGTCCAGAAGATTGGAAGCATGCGAGATTGCCATGCTTTCAAAGATGGTTAGTTTATCAGTAATCAGACAGGTACTACACCAGTTAGGTATGCAATAAAGATCGACTTGAAGGAGGTATAGTTATAACTTTCATTGATGATTGTACAGAATAGGACACAATCATTAGCAAATAACTTTATGGAAGAGTTAAGGTTATCCGGAAGGCCATAAAGACAGATTAAAAACAGTAACTGACCGAGTACTGCACCAAGAGGCACGCCAGATTTAAATGCACAGGAGTGTGATAAACAATCATTAGCTAATTCAAACTCATTGCTATTAGTCACATGCATTCTATTCACTCCAAGATGCTCGGTTGGATTTTTAATAAACTAAGCTAACAAATTATCATTTGGTGGGACACCTTATCAAACGCTTTCGCAAAGTCTAAAATATACAATCGGCTGGTATTCTGTAGTCGAAAAGTATGACAATTTGGGTAAACGATAGAAGCTGAGTTTCGCAAGAATACTTATTCCATAAACCAACATAAACCAACGTATATGATAACAAAAGGTTATCATATACGTACTAGCTGCTCAAGCATTCTGCAGCAGATACTAATTAAGGAAATTTGTCTGTAGTTTAGAGAAGGATATTGGTTACCTGATTTAAAGACGGGGACCACCTTCCCCATACACCAGCCAGTCAAGTGACAATGTGCAGCACTCGAGAGAGTGCGTGAAAAAGTGCGATGAGAATATGGAGGAGCACACTCCATTGTTTTTGAGAAATTGCGCGTTTATCTCGTCAGCGCCACTGCTAGACGACAACTTAGACTTTCAAACTTGGTTCATAATTCCTTCGGAATCAATTACGAGGACTTCCATCGGTATAAAGGTACTTCTTAGTTGCGGCACTGATATATACTAAAACTACAGAGTGTTTTTTTTTAGCTGCATCAAAATCGTAAAATTAGAAATATATAAATCTTGGTCACGTTATGTTTACCACCCGCCGCGGTGGCTTAGTCAGCTAAGGCGTTGCGCTGCTGAGCACGAGATCGTGGGATTGAATCCCGGCTGCGGCGACCGCATTTCGATGGAGGCGAAATGCAAAAAGGCCCGTGTGCTTGCGTTGTAGCGCACGTTAAAGAACCCCAGGTGGTCAAAATTAATCCGGAGCCCTCCACTACGGCGTGCCTCATAATGAGAACTGGTTTCGGCACGTAAAACCCCAGAAAGAAGAACCATTCGAGTGTACGGATCGGCGGCCTCTAGATACAGAGCAATTCCCGCACTCACGTGCATAATTAGCGAAGTTGCGGTAATTAACTATATAATTATCAACAATAGGTGGCTACAGCAAATGAGTACTATGGGGCTCGTCCTCGACACTACCTATCCCAACGATCAAATTTTTAATAGCGGAGTTCATGTGGGAGCTACGCGAACAATTAGTTCCCCTTGGCAGGCTCCTTGAAACCGAAACTGGCCACAAAAAGAGCGTCTGTGTCTTCGATGTCGCCGCCCCCCTACCCCCCCCCCCCCCCACACACACACATTTTGGTGGTTAATTTGAATGGGTGACACATTGAGGAAATCAAACTGCAAAGGAACCCCATATTTTATTGCCACATAGCTAAAGTTTACCAAAGACATTCCGAAATAGGTCGTTTTCATATTTCAATTAAACAACAATTGATGACTGCGGTTTTTGCAATGAATAGATTTCATTTTTGTTAAACCTCGCTGTCCATTCAGTTCTGCAGCTCGTGCGGACGACCATCGAAAGAGAGCGCCAGGCGTTTTGCGTGCTTCATGTCCACCATTTCTGGGGATAAGGAAAAGTACAGACCTATTTACGGCTTAACTATTTCGCAATGACAACTTTCAGGTTAAAATACGTGCGAAGGTCTTGGACACACTCTATTTACGTTTTAAATCTTGCTTATTCTTCATAAACCTGCACCAGTGAAATAAAATATACGTAACCAAAATGCAAACGTGTACCAAAACCCAGATAAAAATACCGCATAGAAAAGGCCAGAATATAGCATTAAGTATTGTATGCATACAAAGTGAAGCTGCGTGTAAAGTATGCCACGTACATACCGCATATCTCGCCTCACAGAATCGCCGTCTTCAAGATGACTACGGAGAAATATCAAGCGGTATTAATCTGCACATTTATTGCCATTCTTGAACTCTTGGTGGTGGAATCCAGCAGAACCAAGGCGCTCTACGAAGTGAGTACAGACTTTGTTTTACATTATTTCTTTAAAGCTTATTTGAGTTAAGGCCACGAACTTTGTGCGGAGTCTTCAATCCCTCTTCAGGGCGAAATTCCTGTATCTGGAGTCTTTGCAAAAACGCCACGACGATATTAATGAAAACGCATTGTTTCGACAATTCACACAGTGGCAGAAACAGCTAGTAGGGTTATTTCAGGCAATGTTCGTGCCACGTAGTTGAAGGACAAAGTGAGAGCATTGATAAACAGTGTTCTAATCCGAAGATGCGCGTGGCTCCGCTGAAATAAATCGAAGATCTTCTACTTATTCGCCTGCTATATGCTGCCTAATGACACCAGGTGCATTAGTCTCCTCCTTCGTAAGCATCGCCTCGATGCTTGAAAACGATCTAACCACTTCGAGAGAGAGCGGGAAAGAACTTTATTGAGGAAAAATGAGATTTATAGGGGCCGGAGGGTGGGAAGTGTTCAGAGAAACTACATACACAGAAGTGTTTGTCGTCCTCTCAAAACAAGTTGGCTAGAAAAACGGGCACGCACACACACAAACCTGCACATACAAAAACCCATGCAATAAGAAGGAATGAGATAATAAAAAGCACTTTAAGACATAGTAAGAAGGCGAAGTTCCACACAAGGAGTTAGGCTGAAGCTCGCGCTGCTGTGTGAAGTAGGGCTTGATGCGTCCAACGTGTACAGTTTCGGGCCGAAGCTGTCCACACGTAGACACCGTCCAGGAGGACCTCATACACAATGTCACTGACGCGTGTGGCGATTTTACACGACCCGAGATAGCGGTTTAGCAGCTTCTCCGACTGGGCTGGGCGGGGTATATGGGTCCACATTCGGTCTCGGGCACCAAGTTGATAGGTTAGGCCTCAGTGGAGTAGGTTGCAGCCGCAAGCATCTGCATTTTGTTGGTAGCTAATGGGCAGCCTGGCCAGTTGATGGGCTTCTTAAGCGTGTTGAGCAAATTTCTGAGCGCCTGGAGCAAGTACTTTGTCCTTGTGAAATGGAAGCATAGCGCCAAGTATGGTTTGTAGATTTCGTCCGTAAACAAGTCGGAACGGCGTGAATATAGAGTTATTTAATGCACTGCGGTATTGCACGCGCACCTGACATACAGGAGTATTTCGCCCCAGGCTTTGGTATGGACGTCCGCACACTTTGACGCATATCGGCAATGGACTTAATAAATCCCTATTTGTCTGCGGATTGTAAGCAGTTGTCTTGTGGTGACTTGTGTAACTCAGCTTGAAAACGTCCTCCATCATCGGTGCTGTAGATACCGTCCTCCTGTCTGTGATCACATATGTCTATGCGCCATCCCTCAGGACTATGTGGTGCATAAAGAACTGGGCTACTTCATAATGAAGGCTGTGCCTCGAGGTAGCGCCTATGTCTCGGCAAAATTAGTCAGGTAGTCGGCTGCGACTATAATTAATTTGTTTCCTCCGGATGACAACGGGGGCTGTCCTAGAAAGAGTCCATGCCCACGAGGTTGAATGGTCTTCTGGGTGGTGCAGTGGTTCGGAACAACCGAACGGGCTTCATAAGAATAGATTTGCGACGTCGACACTGGCGGCAACCTTCGACGTAGCGGTACACATTAGCCGACCGTCGTGGCCAGTAGTACAGCTTGCGGACTCGCGCGAGACTCCCCGACAGCTCGTCGTGGCATGCGAAAAGGCTACGGTCGCCGATATCGGAGAGTACGATGGGAAGATATACGCTGTGTCGCTTCCACGGGGGTGAGACCAAAAAAAAAAAAAAACTCGCAGTTTCGCCAGAAAAGCTAATCATCGATTGCGATAGAGAATTATCAGAGAGCCACACGAATTATGGATAGTGCTTTTATTGGCCATATCAACTTGTAAACGCTCACTTGCTAACAAATTAACCTGCAAGGCGTGATCGCGCACAGCAAACACGAACACATCACACTCAATGACCGCGGACACTCGCTTCCAAAACGCTGGTGTGAGAAAACACCGTAGCAGCAGCAAGCGGAGTGACCTTCCTGCGGTCTATCGCTTTAACGCAAACCAAGCGCCGAGAACACACAGTACGCACAAAGCTACGAGCCACCGACGCACCTACTCGTAGACTGTGCCCACAACGCATATCTCTCTGAAGATACGGCCGCGCCACTGTTGCGGCAGAAATAAAACGCTGCCCCACACTCCCCCCCCCCCCCCCCCCCCCCCCCCCCGGACCCTCGCAACGTTGGGTGCTTCGCGAGCGGCGGCAAACGGCACATTTGCTGCACTTTCCTCCCTTTCGCGCGCGCGAGGTAGAGCCACGATTGCCGGCTCACCCTCGCAAGCTTTCACTCGCAAATACAGCATACGCAGTGCGGAGACGATTATAGCGCCCTTGGGCTTTATACGGAACCTCACGGCGACGGCGATGCCTACGGCAGAAATGAGCATGGAGTGTTCATATAATTGCTATCACAATGAAATTTCGAGAAACACTCAGAACAAAGGTTGCACTAAGATTTCAATAAATCTTTCCGTTCTGATTAAGCGCTGTGTCCTGTTCCTTCGCGTACTGCATATCGTTGCGTTTAGAAAGTTTTCAAGACGCAAAACGAGGAGAGCGCCCGAGAAATGTGTTGAGGAAGTGAGGCTGTGCGGCCCTCAATGTGGTCTATGACGGGCCGCAATTCGTTACGAGCTTGCTACCGGACAATCAGATCAGAGGGGGTAGCGGCTACGGGACAGCCAACTTGTTTGTGCGCGTCTGGAGCGACAGGTTCTACTGGGGAGCGTGAAAGTGAGCTGGTGTCTTCGTGTTTGCAGCCAGACTTATAGGGAATCGTTAGGTAAAATTCCTGCAACCGTAGACGACACTGAGCGAGACGGCCACAGGGCCGTTGAGGTTGGAGATCTACTTCTTTCTCTCCAATATGCTGCCCAATGGCACTAGGTGGCAATATATATATATATATATATATATATATATATATATATATATATATTGCGGAAGACAGCGTCAAAAAAGATTGCCTCCCCCCCCCCCCCCCCGCCTTCTTTTATTTCACATTTCTAAAGGATAAGTACGTGCTCTAGGAGGTGAGTTATTTTCATACATTCCGGACCGAGTTCCAGTTCAAATGGTGACCCATTTTTCCAATGGCATATTTTGAACCGCTGCTCACATTATGGTAGCTCATGTCATTGTGGCTGTGCTGGCGAAGTTCTAAATGTTTTAACCAAAATTTTATATTTTGTTTCTATTTCGTGTCAAGACGAGAATGCTCGAGCAATACTTCTGAATTAAAAAAATAAGCAATTACGTTTCGAGCACCATCTGAACATGTCACATGCATTTTATTTCAGGCTCATATGACGTGCTTTGCGGGCGTGCTTGCTTATTTTTTCTTTACACTTCACACTTGCGTGAATGACATTAAGTTGCCCTACGTGTTGCCGTTCAAGAATTAACAGTGGATGATTTATCCCTACTAGAGATTAAGTGAGCTGTTCGCAGTGTTACGCAGCCTACTACACTGTCTTTGTCACGATGGTATAATTTCTAAGAGAACTTTTTCGCATGAAGCAAGTGAAAAACAAAATTTGAGAACTTAAAGAACTCCGAAACAATCAGCCAACTGCTTAAATTGCGGTAAATTTAATTCTTCTGCTCGTATATGCCGCGAATATTCAAATTTATTTTTAACTCAAGGATGAGGGTAGGCTCGGTAAAAAAGTGGTGTTTGTCACTTGAGGAGAACCCGAGCCTCCCTGATACGTGAAAAGCAACGAGGAAGCATTAAAAAAAAAAAAAAAAAAGCCGCTGTTCAGCTCGTTCTGCCAATCACGATTAATTTGGTGTTTTGCGCCGGAATGCCCGAGCATGGCCAAAGAGCGCCAAGCCACTGTTAAGAGGAAGCTTTAGCTCGGGGCTTACTATCTTAATACAAGGGAAAGGAATATCGTTTTTCTCGGCAACCGCTGCACCAAATTTGATGAGGTTTGTTGCATTTAAGAGAAAAAAGGTAAACTCTAGTGACTGCTGGTTGGGAATTTCTGATTCAGGTCGTCAATGTTTTAATAAAAATTGGTAAAAATCGCAAATCGCAAGTATCATGTTTGCAACTGTAACTCAGCAATGAAAAATGATATCGCAATTCTGGAAATTGCACATAATAGTACATCTAAATCGAAAACAAGTTGATATATTATATATGGCTGTCACATAGACCAACAATTTGTGAGTCGAACTTTTGCGAAACCCTTGTAACCAATGCAACAAATTCACGTGACATATAAATTGACATATACAATTTATCCGCTTTCGATTCTCTCACGGATACGGTTTGCAGAACTGCGATGTCTGTTCTAGGTGCCGAGCTACAAATTTGTAAACTTCGTGGTTCTATTTCTTTTTTCAAACTTTCCAATATTTGAAAATTCCATTAAAAACATTCAGGACCTAAATGAAAATTCCGCTTTCAACAGTCAATAGAATTTAACTTTCTCTCTCAAATGCAACACGTTTCATTAAAATCGGCCCAGTGGGTATCGAGAAAAGCTTTTGCCCGTTTCACATGTATTTGAATAGGCGGCATCGGAGTTGGGCCCGAGCTAAAGCTTCCTCTTAATGACTTCACAATGGAGCAATGAATCGTGAGAGTAAGATGCCCCTGTAAAGTAACTCAAATATATACTTTTTGTTTCAATCATGCTTTTTCTTTATTTTGATCCTACATGTACCAAGTGTTCTTGTAATGTATTTCGCTCCGCCGTGTGTATGCTTTGTAATATGCTTTTTCTAGTAAGTCTTACTGATCCTTGTTAAACCATGTCTACCCTGTTGTGTTTTTTAACTGCTTTTTACTAATTGAATGACTTCTCATGCCTTCCCACTTTTTTATTTTGATCACTGACCAATTTTAGTGCATTTTCTATATGTACTCCGCCCCCTTATATAATACCCCAAGCAGGGGCCTTTAACTGAACAATAAATGATGATGATAAAATTACGCAATGGCTAATGAAGTGTACTATGTACAGCTGATTCAAAGGCAGCCGCTAATGCTCTACGAGTGCTACCGATCGGACGTAACAATCGAACCCCAAACCGCGGTTAACGTGGCCAATCTGCTTGATGGCACCAAGCCCAAGGACAAGCAAGTACTCGGCACCATGTGGTATGAAACACGTGGACAGCTCGACAGCTATGTGATGTAAGTAGCTTTCTTTGCGATGAAGAAACAAAATAGTGTTGACGGTCAATACGGCCATGCCGTGTGTAGAGGTGACTACCTTAGAACTCTGTTATTGCCAGGGAAACGCTGGCGTTGTATGCACAGTAAAGGAATGCATGTATAGTAAACATTATTCTGGAGTCCCCCACTATGGCATGGTTCCTTATTAGATTGTGGTTTTGGCAGCTGAAACCCAAGAACTTAATTTTAGATAGCAGCTATTAGGCGCCCGTTCTTGCGGCGGGTGTCGACGTGCTTAAGCGTCCCTCGTAACCAAGCGAACGAGCACAGTGAAAGATGTGAGCGAACGCGGAGCGCAGCGGACAATGAAAGACGGCGAGAGCGAGGATAACGCGAGGAGGAAAGCGGAGGAGAAGGTGGCAGCGGAACCATGAGGTGAAAGTGGAAGAAGAGGATATGGCGAAAGCTTGAGAAGAAAAGCGCTGCGCCGTACACGATAGGACTATGGCGATGATGGCTACGAGATGGCGCCAGAGTAGCGCGCATTGTTAAGGTGCCTGGATGCGCTCGCTCACCTCTGCTCTTTTCGCGGGGGCGCGCGCATCGAGGCGTTCTACGCGTCACCTGTTTACCAAAGCGCTGCATGAGCGAAGGTCTGACTGTGGCGGCTGCCGTGAATCGCGCCCACGCGTCAGCCACGCGCTGCGTCTCGCGATCTCCCGATTAGCGAGCCAGTCGCGCCATACTTCGCCCCGTTTGGAACGTGCCACACGAGACAGATTGTCCGCGCCAGCCAATATATCGCGAAATGAAAACACGTATAGAGCTGCGCTCAAATTTCGCATTAGGGAGTATCGTAATAGTTGGTGAATTTTTTTAGCTGGCCTTGTACTAGCAGATGTCTTCTCGTTTCGACTGTGTGTGGTGCTGTCATGTAACTGTGCCAAGTATAGATTCTAGATCGCCTTGTGGCTGCGCACAGTCACACTTGAGTCACGTAATTCCTTGGTCTTAACATAGTTATGGTGCCACTGCTTCTGCACTTGAGAACCTGACTAACCTGAAAGTAAAACTAACTCGAGGAGTGACAAACGCCGTCTTGAGTCAGCAAATGTTCCCTTAGACGTTTCCTTGCTATGGGTAGCCGTGAAACCGCGAATTTCATGGACCGATGCCGTCTTTCTCAAGGTATCGGGCCGCATGCTTAGAGCAGCCCAAAGAAATATTTCATTTTATAATGCGATTAGCATTATTTTGATACGTCAAGGAACTTTCGGTACGCTGCTGTCTAAACAAAAATATGAGCTAGTCCCAACGTTGCTGTCTAAAAATATAGGCCTAACCTCTTTCATTATTCTCTTTAATTAAAAAAATATCCTTTCAAGTTTATGCGGCACTGCGCGGAATCGCACCCTCGTCACATGGGTTTCAAGCCCAGTACTGCGCAAGTACTTCGCAGGCGCGTCGCTAAATGGCGCCGCCGGTCCAGAGGGAAGCGTGAGAGAGGAGTACACGACTCACACATTACCCGTTTTGTCGAAAAAAAAAAACGGGTGCCCCTCCCCCTTTTTTAGTACATCAAGTGTGAGAGGTACTTGGGCAAAGAACACCCACTGCCGGAGACATGCACCTCCTGCCATGTTCTCTGCCGTGGACGACTATGCTTATCTTGTATTCTGTAAATGTTTGTATCGTGATTTGTGTCCAGTGTGACTAAGTATTCTACATGAACGCAACTTTACAGCGATTCAAGAGGCTGACTGCCAATCACAAGTTCTCGTTTTCATGCGAGGCTTTTGCATATTGCCCTTTCTTCTGTATATTAATCTTCAGACCTACTCATTAGCTTTGTCGTCTAAGGTTCTGAAACATTTGTTGCAAGTCATCTATAGCGTTGCTGAATAGGACAATTTTAACTGCCAACCACCGGGTTGGTGGGATCTTCCCGCTGATCCTCACCCCTAATCCTTCCCACTCTAAAAGCTTGAATACTTCTTTTAAGCATGCAGTGGATAGCATTGGAGAAATTGCGTCTCCTCTTTTGGCCTCTATCCTAATCGGTATTTTAGTCCTTTCTTTGGAAAATAACATTTGTACTGGTTAAGCTCCCTGCCAATAATTTATCCTTGCGCGTTGCTCTTTATGAATAATTAAAGCATCTGTCAAATATTTCTTGATTGTAGCTAAGCATTCACATAAGCCTCTTGTACCCCTGCAATGCCTACATGAGTATCATTAAGCTGAATCAAATGTCGTTTCGCAATCTATGATAGCCATATAAAGGGCCGGCTGGTTATACTAGCTATCTTGATGACCCATTTCATCAGCACGTCGCACTCACGAACCATTCTTGCAATGCAACAGTTTTGCCAGTTTAGTTACCTATATTAACTGGTGGTAGTATACAAATGTAGAATTGTTTAATCAAGACTGGTTGTACTCGCGCACAAATGTGTGTGCTTCATATCCTGTAACATGGAGTTTGTAGTTGTAATAGTGTCAGAATGGATCTAAGTCGTATTGTGATAATGTATCAGATTTTGCTTGACCTTCAGTTTCGTAGTGCTAGATAAAAAGCAGCAGTTTCACTGTATTGCAGCACGAACTTCACAGAGGCGTACGATGACACGGCTGGAGTTGGAGTGATCAAGAGCGGTTGTAAGTTCTGGTTGATAAATGCCTGCGCGTGTCTGCGTACGCCCTCGCGTAACCTGTATTCAACATCATCCTTATAGCATAAAGAAAGAGTCGACCTTTTCTCTCCTCTCAGTCGCTGGGACTAACTTCGCCACACAGGCGCAGTGCAGTGTAACACTTGCTGGCCTCCGCAAAATTATGCAACGAATACGACGGGAGACCTTCTATCGCGAACATTGAGTAATCGCTTAATCGCGAATTGTGTGACTTGCGTATTATCCGAACGGTGCCTCTGAACTTTGCCATAAAACTCAGAGACTCCCTTTGATGATCCAGAGATCGGCTTTACTCTAAATATTGGCCATAACATTGAGCACGCATCGAGCTGGCTCTGCTTTAAGAGCAACTGGTTTTTGCCCGGACGCCCTGTCATGCATCTTAAACAGACGACGCTTTGACTTCCTTTGTTTTGCGCACACTGTCCTGCTGAGCTTCGTCTTCGAGAACACCTTATTAACTACGTGTTCAAGGGCATCCGTATCCTAAACTGAAATTACTGCATCATCTGAAAATACTCCTTTAGTCAGGGAAAACACGGGGAATGCGGGAAAGCCAACGTTTCGACAAGTGCACAGTATATACGAGTATAGGTGCGGTTCTTCTAAAGGGGAGAGAGGGTAAGGTGGGTGGGCGAGGTAATGAGCGAGGGTGTGCTAGCAGGGAGGGTTATAATTGAAAAGATAATGCGCTACTGATCGTCGGTGGAGGAATTTGAGGCAGCGCCGTGTGTTAGGCGGTTGACGTGTCATTGCAGGTTCCTCTTTTCGTGGAAGGGGACTGCACGACGGGGAGGGGAGGGGGGGGGGGTATCTACCTCGCTGGAGGTCAGTGAACTATAGTTTCTCTAAGAGAGAGGATAAATGTAGTGGCAGAAAAATGGTGCACGTGGAAAAAAAGGATAAATATATAACTAAAAGAACGGAAGGCAGGAAGGAAAGGAAAGGGTGGTTTGAATATTATTGACGACCGAATTATAAAAAAGAAAGAAAACTACACAACCCAATAAAAAATAACTAAGTGCTGTTGCTTATAGTTTGAAGTTTAGCATAGCTCATAGATTACTCGCCGTGGTTGCTTAGTGGCTATGGTGTTGTGCTGCTAAGCACGAGGTCGCGGAATCAAATCCCGGCCACGGCGGCCGCATTACGATGGGGGCGAAATGCGAAAACACCCTTGTAGTTAGATTTAGGTGAATGTTAAAGAGCCCCAGGTGGTCGAAATTTTCCAGAGTCCCCAACTACGGCGTGCCTCATAATCAGATCGTGGTTTTGGCACGCAAAACCCCATAATTTATTTTTTTAGCTTATAGATTGTAAAGCTCCCTTTGAAACGTTCATTCCTATTCCTATGTGTGGAACTTATGGATACGGTATCATTCATTATATTTTCTGTCTCGCGCAGAACGGAAATTGGACTGTAGTATGTAAAGTTTAAGTTCATCCATGTTATGACCCGGTTGGTTGAAATGCTCGGCGATGGCTTCGGGAAGCTTTTTAGCTGCGTCCGCGCAGTGTCCATTTAACCTGACGTTCATTAATGGTCGCAGTTTCACCGATATATTGTTTCTTACAGAATGAACCCTCAAGCATATAAATTACAGCGGAACTAGTGCCAGTAAAGCTAGTTTTCACTTCTTGTGTGTAGCTATTTGCGGTGCTTTTAATTTTAAGGTCCCTTTGAAGGTACCTGCAGGTTCTGCACCTGGGGCGAGAACGTGCTTTTATTACATGGGAATGATGTTGGCTCACATTTGCGTGCACTAATATGTCTTTAAAATTTCTGTTACGGCGATAGGTAGCCCTTGGTACATCCGGGAACGCTTTTCTCAGACGCTTGCTACTTGATAATATTAGGTGGTATTTTCGTAGGATGTTAATGCTTAAGTTTCGGAGGGCATTGGAATATTTTGTTATAAAAGCTGGTGGTCTATCAGATTTTGGTGCAGGTTGTTTTCTAGCTAATGCCGACTGCATCTCTAATCTTGACGCAACGTCACAAGCCCGGTCGACAGGAATTCGGGGATAGTTTCGTTCCGCTAGTGTTACTTTAAGATTATTTGGGTGGTGGATAATGTCGTTGTTTTCGTTACACATTCTTCTTATTCGTTTCACTTGTCCGACAAAAATTCTTCGCTTGCAGTGTCGCGGGTAATGACTGGTGAAGTCTAAGTAATGCTGGCTATCCGTAGGCTTCCGATAAAGTGTCATTCTCAGTTTCCCATTTTATATGTAAGCCGTCGTGTCGACGAACTTGATTTCACTAGGAGAGTGTTGAGCAGTAAACTTAATACTCGGGTGAAAGCGGTTGAAATGGCGAATTAGGCCGGTTAGCACGTTTGTGCCGTCTTCCCATATTATGAATATGTCGTCAATGTAATGCAGGTAGGTTTGGGGTTTTAAAGGGCACGATTTTATTAGGTTTGCTTCAAGCTGTCCCATGAAAATGTGGACATACGTGGGAGCAAATGGCGTTCTCATAACTTTGATGAACTTAAGCTTTCCATACTACAGTCAAATTTCCGTTCTGCGCGAGACAAAATGTAGAGAATCACACCTCATCCATAAGTTCCAAACATTGCAACCAATAGGCATGAACGTTTCACAAAGGGAGCTCTAGAATATGTGCGCTATACTAAACTTCAATCTATAGGCAACAGCACTTAGTTATTAATACGAAAACAATATATGCCCCATTACGCGAAAATCCGGCGTTCTTGTCGCGGAGTCACAGAAAGATATGGTACCAAAAACGGCCGACGGCGCGAAGAGTAAAATCACGTCAAAAGAGCTCGGATTCACATGAAATTTGTCAGGCAGGTTTCTGTAAACAAAGTCAATAAATGGGGTTGAAAGAAAATTTGGTACATTTCCGTCTGGGTGGGAATCGAACCCGGGCCTCCGCGGTGCGAGACGAGGACGCTTCACCGACGCCACGGTGGCTCCACGGTTATGGTTTACTGAAGTTGGGCCTAGTTCGTGCGTCATTTCACAAGTCACGTCACTGCCTCCCACGTATCACTTGCTCTTGGGATGTCATCGGTGCTGTGTCTACTGCGATGTACCCTCGACGCCAAATCATGAGTCTATAAAATGAGGTATGCCCAATACTTGCGTAATTGCACACGTAGCATCGCTGCCTCCCGCGCGTCACTTGGTCTTCAGATTTCATGAGTGCTGTGTCTACTGGGATGTTCTCCGAAGTGTCTACCTCAGCGGCAGCTGTGAAACGTGGTCGCCTCAGAAAACGAAGCAAGGGAACACACACGCACAAAAAATTCATTGTTCTGCAGCAAAATGGTCAGAATGTTTCCGGTCTGTGGACAACGTATACGCAAACACACAGACACCGATTCAGCAGAAAGAACTTCAATGCATGTCCAAAACATAAATTTAAAACATTTCACCTAAGCGATTAAAATGCTTTCGCGTTCCCACACGTAAGCAGTCGTAAGTGTCTCTCCTGAATATTTTTTTTTTCGTTCAGGTGCTTAGTTTTATTTTCGGTTCTCTTTTTGTTAATGGGTCGTCAACAATATTCCAAGCTCTATTTCCTTTGATTCATTTGTTCTGTTATTTTATTCAGATATTTATTCCTGTTTTTCTTTCTTCACGAGCAACATTTTTCTGCCGCTACTTTTATTCTCTCTTTCAGAGACACGATTGATCACTGACCTCCCGCGGAGCAGATACCACCCCTCCCCTCCCCGCCGTCCAGCCCCCTTCCACGAAAAGAGGAACCTACAATGACACGTCAATCGCCTAACACACGGCGCTGCCTCAAATTCCTCCAACGCCGATCAGTAGCGCATTCTCTTTCTTTTCAATTCTACTCCCTCGCCGCGAACACACCCTCGCTCGTTACCTCGCCCACCCGCCTTACCCTCTCTCCCCTATAGAAGAATCGTACCTGTGCCGAAGAGAGCGCATGTCGCCTTTAAAAAGGACAAGTCCACTTGTCGAAACGTTGGCTCATGCTCTCAGCTTGTTCTCCTGTTGCTAATCCTTTATAGTCAATCACTTGTAATTTTTCTAAATACTTTCCGTGGCTTACAGGAGTGTATCATGTTTATTTTTCAGCACTGACATATAACGCGGAAGTTGTACTGCCTCCCTATAACAGCGCAGCTTACTACGTCAAATTCAGTGAGTGGATCTTACAATAGTCCTAATTGACAAAAACGCAGTGCCTTACAAAGCAATTCATTATATGTGAAAAATTCATATTGCCGGCCTTCCGTTTCTGTCCATTTCGACTCGATAACACACACGTTTCTTGACGGATGTCTTCTTTTTTTCCCCCGCACAGCATCGCCGAGTCAAAAGAACCGCGTGGTTTACAAGATCTACGATACGTCGGGAATCTGCCTTAGCGCGGCGACGTTGGTCTTCAAGACGTGCTACGACGTACAGGACGAGTGTTGCAGCCAACAGAAACAGAAATCCTGCCAGGGCCAGGGGATATCGTTGAGCAAACCCCGCAAGAACCTAGGCTGCTCGAAGCTGCAGTTCACGCGGTATCCACAAGCCGAACCGTTTCCCTTGTGCGCCGACTATCATTCCTGCACCTAGCTGGGTGGACCACGTCTCTTTGACTCTGTTGTATCCCGATAATAAAGGCGAAATAAGTGCATCAACATTTCAGCGTCACATTTGGATGGTGTTCTTGATGCTTATTGGTTGAGAAGGTTGGAAAGCTGGGCAAGTTATCAAGGCTGCAACGTGGGGTGCGGTGTCCTTTCTTTTCGCGAGTGCCATTTTCCTTACGATAGACTTCCGGCATTCTTAGTTAAGGGAAGTCAAAGGGATCTGAATGGTTCCGACTTGAGTGAACTAGACCGGGACAAGCTTGCATCATGAGTTTGGTTCTAGCTCATTTGATGTACAGGTAATGAAAGCTAATGAAGCTAATGAAAGTGTAAGCAACATCTGCATCCATTTCAGCAGAAATTGCAATAAACCAAGTTCGGCTGCTGCTTATAGTAATAAAGTCAAAATAACGTAGATCACAAAGTAACGATTGCTTGTAATGAAGGTATCAGCATCTCATAAAACCTTCCATCGCGTGTGCGCTACTTCTTGCCAGATTTTTTGATGCCTAGCACAAGGCAATGGTTGTTTATGTCAGCAGAGTCAACCGTGCCTTTTTGGTGAGGCATTCAATACTGGCCCTGTAGATTTTAGGTGCGCGCTAAAACACACACACACAGAGCTAAGAACACGGAGCTAAATTGACCACATGCATGCACTGCGGTGTTTCTTATAGAGCGAATGGAAGTTTCATGCGCAAAATTTGCATAATTTATTTAATTGCGATAGCAATTATATGGACACTTCAATCGGATTTCTGCCGTCGCCGTGAGGTTCCCTATAAAGTCCAGGGGCAATAAAATCGTCGCCGCGCGCCGTATGTGCCAGTGAAAGTGCGTGCTGGACGCGTGCTATGACGGAAAGCGAACGCACGGCGGAGAGCAAACGCGACTTCCGTAGCGCGAAAGGCCGTGGGGGTATGGGAGGGAAGGAGAAAGGGAGGGAGGGAGGGGGCGACGCTGTGCTGCGTATCTTGTAACCGGGCGCAAGGGGGAACTGGCCACTCAATCTCCCACGTGAAAGGATGAATGCGGCAAGGCAGCGCGGGAGGGAGGGAGGGGGGCAGCTTCTATTCTGCCAACAACTGCGCTTGTACTTTGCGCCGGTACGGGCTGTCGGTGTGGTCGCGCGCACCGTATCTTGAAAGCGATCTCCACACGGTTCTGACCTTTGTATGCGCTGTTCATTCGCCGCTCAGTTTCTGTTGAAGCGACAGAGCGCATGAACCTTTGCTCGCTGCGGCGGCTGCGCTTGCTGCCAGCGTTTCGACGGTGGTTGTCTGCGGTCACCGAGTGTGATATTCATGTTTGCTTGTGCGCGCTGACATCAAGCTTGTTAATTCAGTTAGTAAGCGAAAGTGTCCAAGTTTATGCAGCCTATAAAACGACTATCTCTACTCCGAATAGCTCTCTACTAATTTGCTATCGCGATTGATGCTTCGCCTTTCGGGCGAAACTGTGACATAGTTTTTTTCTTATTACTGCCGTCACATTGGCCAGCTTCCTCGTATTCTACGATTTTATGTACGCTTATCATTGTAATACACAGGTGTTCATGTCATAAATATAGGATCAGTTAAGTTAGCTCATCTGAAAACTAGCTCAATCGGCCTTGCATCATTGTTTATCCAAATAATCTGCGAGTAATTGGTGGTGCATGTAGAGCTCGGGAAACAACGCGAGTCGACAGTGAATTAGCATAAGTAAAATAAATTGGTATAACCTTGTGGTGGGGGGCAAGTTCGGAGATAAATCAATACGAGGCATTTTAACACATATTCTTACTTTGGAGATCAGCGATTTGTAATACAATATGTCTACTAAATTTTATGTGCTCCTTGTTACGACTGCCCTATGTGAGCAACAATATTTGTCACGTCGCCAAAGCCATGGTGTAAACCCGGACCTTTCAAGTACGCCAAGCCGCCCGCAACCGTCTAAGTACGCCTAGGACGCTGCAACGGTGAAAAGGCTTTCGCCTCTGTGCGCGCACTCTCGCCTGCTTTGCAACGCGCGCCCGACGCCCTGATGTCTGCGTGGGCTGGCCAGTGGTGTCTCTTTGCAGCGAGCCAGATGGTTAAGCCACAGAACACGTTAAAGGGACTGACAACCGTTTTTTAAAGACCCAATTTTTTACGGCGCAATGAAAAGCTCCAACTCGGTAGTGTTTGCACCTGTAGCGGTTACTTCCAAATGCGCGTGACTGTTTTGTACGCAGAATTTTTCGATTTGAGCAGCCTCTAAGAAAATAAGAATTCCTCCTCCAGCAACGCTGAGAAGTGATAGCGATGCCGATAGCCCGCCTCGCAGAATGTGAATGCCCCCATCGTCCTGCTTTCACTGGACGAAGTGCAACTGAGGTTAACCACCTATATTTTCCCTTTTCCAACCACTCTTAAGAGTAAAAAATGCTGGTGCAATAAGTTTGCGTTGTTGTACAAACCTTTCTTATAGTTGTACTGCGTTTTTTTTTTCCAAGTACACGCCTACGTCATCGCTGGCTGGTCCCCGGTATCGTAACTTTGTCGATAGACGAGCCAAGCCAACTCATCCAAAACGAAGGCGAAGGCAGCGCCACTTTTCTTCTCCCTACAAACGAAGGCTTATCTGCACATTGTAAGTCAGAAAAAACAACTTATATTAAGGGTACTACATTTCAATACTAATAACAAGACCAGGAACCGCGTACACTATTAAATGGTCACGTGATAGACCTCGTATGCATCTTCATGTTTTTGACGCGTCGGGCACCAAAGGTACTTTTTCCCGACTTTTAGTGAGGAATTAAAAATATAAATCCACCTTTAATGAGAAGGACAGCACTCGTTTGAGCCAATGCGATGGGCGATCTTTCAATCAGTGGGGTTATCTCGATTCATGTTGGGAGTGGTTGTCTGTCCCTTTAAGTTTTGCGTGCGTAGTCGCTCCTTCTCCTCCTCGGCGAGAGAGACATCGGCGGTGTCTGTGTGTGGGTTTCTCACAACGAACCGCTTACTAGTAGTGTGCGCGCGTCAGTGCCTCTTCCTCTTGCAGTTGTGCCAGTGGTTGTTGGAAAAGCCGTTGAACTGATACTTAGCGGCGGCCGCAAGCGTGGAGAGCGTTAGCTCTTTCCTTCTCGCGAGCGAGGGCGTTCTGAAGGCGCTGTAAAAGATGCCCTCGCCTACGGACTTCAGCCTTCAGCAGACTAGCGCAAACTAGAATGCGTGTCGCTCTCCGCCAGGAAGCTTGTAGAGCTGTCCCTTCTGCTTACTGTGTACGTCGATCATCTCATGTATCTAACTAGGCCTCTCCCTGCTTGTCAAGCTCCAAACTGCTAGTCCCATGCTATTTCCACGGTCCATGGATGCACAGTTATAACACCCTTGACCAGAAGTCTTGGTATGTTGTTAATAAATTCCTGTTTTTTTTTTTTTCACGCGTGAGCCAGTTTATTTTCTTTTCTAAATTAGGCAGCTACTTTAACCAGAAGCCTCGAATAATGTTTTTCTTGCTACATGCCATCTATTGCCGCTAAACACCTGGAATAAAAGCCAGAACACATGCCCGTAGCTTGGGAGATGGTGGAACCATGGAATTGTGCAGCAAGCAGCTAGAAAGACGCTTCAATATCCACGCAGGACAAAGGCCTGGGGCAGACTGTGAAGTATTGGTGTGTGTGTGTGTGTGTGTGTGTGTGTGTGTGTGTGTGTGTGTGTGTGTGTGTGTGTGTGTGTGTGTGTGTGTGTGTGTGTGTGTGTGTGTGTGTGTGTGTGTGTGTGCGGCGTGGTGCGTGCGTGCGTGTGCGTGCGTGTGTGTGTGCGTGCGTGTGTGTGCGTGTGCGTGTGTGCGTGGTGCGTGTGTGTGTGTGTGGCAAACATGCGGCGATGGTTATTTTCTCACGTACATGGAGACTCACCTTGTGACCTTTAACCATGGTATTGAAATTTCGAAAATTGCTGTTCACGTTCATAGCACAAGAGTAGACAAGAAAACCACCTTGATGAGCGATTCTGTCCCGTAGCTGTATTCTGGTCTCAGGAGGATATCATCATCATCAGATGTCCAATGCAGGACGAAGGCCTCTCATTGTGATCTCCAATTACCCCTGTCTTGCGCTAGCTGATTCCAACTTGCACCTGCAAATTTCCTAACTTCATCACCCCCACCTTGTTTTCCGCCCTCCTCGACTCTAATGGTCCACCGGTTCTCCATCATTACACGGCCAGCCCAGCTCCATTTTTTCCTCTTAATGTCGACTAGAATATCCACGTTTGTTCTCTGATCCACACCGCTCTCTTCCTGTCTCTTAACGTTAGGCCTAAAATTTTTGGTTCCGTCGCTCTTTGTGCGGTCCTTAACTTGTTCTCGAGCTTCTTTGTTCACCTCCAAGTTTATGCCCCATATGTTAGCACCGGTAGAATGCAATGATTGTACACTTTTCTTTTCAACGACAGTGGTAAGCTCCCAGTCAGGATTTGGCAATGCCTGCCGTATGCGCTCCAACCCAATTTTATTCTTCTGTAAATTTCTTTCTCGTGATCAGGGTCCCCTGTGAGTAATTGACCTAGATAAACGTACTCATTTACAGACTCTAGAGGCTGACTGGCGATCCTGAATTCTTGTTCCCTTGCCAGGCTATTGAACATTATCTTTGTCTTCTGCATATTCATCTTCAACCCAATTCTTACACTTTCTCGATTAAGGTCCTCAATCATTTGCTGTAATTCGTCTGCATTGTTGCTGAATAGGAATAGGAACTGCGAGTATCAGTGCCATGCAATCTAGCCTTAACTTACCATCCTTGTCATCGCGGTGGAAAATGTTCCTTCTGTACTATTTTCATAAGTTTTTTTCATCCCCCGCTCTTGCGCATCAAACTTATCACCCCGCCTCCGTACATATCAACGAGACTACATCATATTCATAAGGTCGGCATGCCATTATGCAGGTCCAACATTTTCCTGCAGTCATTTGTACCACGCACTTCCAAAGAGTGGAATCGCATTCCTTCCTCGACGGTCACCATCGCAGATCACCGGTTATTCAAGAACGTCATAGCTAATACTGTATAACTAGGAACCTTTTTCTACACATTGTTCAACCTGTATCCACGAACACCATAGCTAACTTTGTATATCTAGGTGTCATTTGTTTTCGTATGTGCCTTAACGGAGAAAGGGCACTATGTGACATTTCAGTGGCTTCCAAGCCACTGCGGTGTCATAGGTAACAAACACGCCGATAAGGCTGCTCGGTTGACTCTTCAAGGTGACGAAGAGCCGATACCTTTATCAAGGACAGCTGCCGCTAGAAAACTTCGAACGCTGACCTGGGATATCACGTTCTGCCTATGGAACACACGAGGTTTTCAAAGCAAGCGCCTGCACCGCAGCCGGTACGACACATCTGAGCTTATAAATAAATTAGAAAAAGTCCAGAATAGGGCAGTTAAATTTGTTCTTGTTACCTATAGCCGGCAGCTTAGCATGACGGAAAGCAAACAAACTTAAATGGCAAGAGCTGAAGGATCACAGAAGGCATATCAGATTAGGCATATCAGATTAAAATTTTTCGACGATATTTATTATTCTAAAACAGGCATAAACCGCGAACAATATATCCAGGCACCACACTACATATCTAAGTGACTGAACCACTGTTCGAAGGTCAGGGAATTTTCTCGTAGGGGTGAGGTCTTCCGTTATTGCTTTTTTTGTTAGAACTGTTCGAGAATGGGAGAGTTTGCCGTCGAGCATTGTATACATCACATGAGATGATGCTTTCTTCCACGCATTGAAATAATTTGTTCATGTACCTATAGTTAAGACTGTAACCTCCCTGCTGTAATGCCCTACGAGGCAATGCAGGTAACTAATTATTTAATATTATTAATATATATTTAATTATTAAATAAATAATTATTATACTTTTAATTCCGCCTTCGCATTCCAGCTGGGCTCTATCGACGCAAAGCTACCCTATTTTGTCGAATATGGCTAGGAGTGGCCTGTGCATGTCCGCGCCAACAATAATGCAGTAAGCTTATCGCCACAATATATATATATTCTCTCGAAAAGTAGAGGCAGCTCAAAGAAACCTCAAATGATAAGGGTAACATAACTCTGGTAACATAACTCTGGCCGATCCCGTGTATCGGCAACGGCAGAGCCTCTGAGCGTCTACCACAGCGATCACATGGCAATACTGTGGAAGTGTACAGTCGTCCGTGAAAGTGTGAGTGTGTGCAAGTAATGAACGCCTACATGACCTAAAATAAAGGCGATGTAACTTAACGAAATGTGCCTTCATTCAACTTCAACGTTCAAAAAAATGTGGTTGATCCCTCTTATATAGGAATCGGTATAGAACACGAAAGTGAAACGTGTCTTCACAGAAGTAGTGTAATGTTTATTGCACATTGATATATAATGTCTATTGGTGTTTTGTGGCTAAAGCGCCCTTAGGCGTTGATGCACCCACGCTGACGCCTGGTGGCACGTCTCCTCCATCACGACTACCAACGTCGATGACCATGAGCAACCGTCGTGCATATGGAAGCTGCACTACGCTGCACACGCTAGCACAACGCGAAAGACGAAGCACGTAACTGACACACTAATACAACGCGCAAGACAAAGCACGTAACTGAATCGTCACCGAGTCAAATCAGCGCGTACAGCGCGTCGTAATTGCAGCCTCCGCGATCAACTTCAGAAACATTTTCAGAGCTAATTGCGGAGGCCACGCTCCGCTGTGCTGAGTACGGTGAACGCCACCTAGGTGGCGTTGGTAGTGCTTCTTGATGCCAGCGTCCCTTCGAATGCTGGCATCGAGGCGTCGTAGTGCTGAGACCACCGAAGCGTTCACTGTCGGTGCGCGTTAGTGTCATAATGCAGTACTTCTCTTTTCTGCTCGTAGGCGGCGGCACCACCCCGAGCAAGAGCGCGGGTACACGGAGGAGTGTTAGATATATAAGGCGCGTCTGTGTAGCTCTCTGCAAATGCGTTTGTGGCGCAATGGGTTAAACGCTCGGCGATCTATCGTCGCGGACCGAGAGGTCGTGGGTTCGATTTCCAAATTTTGCATGTTTGTGGAACTTTTTCTTCTGGTTTCTTTCTTTGTATTATGTTCTGTGACGTATTTCCGTGACGGAAATACGTCAGTGAAGTCTTGGTGGACCCCGGCATAAAACACTTTCGTGTTAAAAAATGCAATCCTAAACAAGCAATCAAATCACATATGCACCGCATCGGGTCGCTCAGCATTTCTTGGGTTTGTTGCGTAGTCGTTGGCCTTGGACTTTGAATTCGATTCAGTTTCGATGGAAAAAAGTTTCAACCATCTTTCCTTTAGAAAGAGGCTTTGATTTTTATTGGGACCCATCACGCCAACTTGGGGTTGATGTGACCGCTGGAGTTTACAGCCAGACTATCTTGGGTCAGGCAGCCCTTCTGAGAGGAAGCTAATTCATTACTACGAGTGGTGCCTAATGATATAGTGCATGAATTCTTGTTTGCTGAATCTAGCCCTTGATGCATGAGCCATGGCCATAGTTAGCTTTCCAAGGTTCACACTCAACATGGCTTCCACCTGCTGGAGAATCTCAACAGTCTAAATGGAGTCTGACCACTGACAGTGCTTATTTTTCTATCACTGCACAGGTGATAATTGGTCACGACATCTTCTCTCACCCTAAAGACAATAGTGTTTTGTGATATTCAAGAAGGTGGTGCGTTCGAATTTATGGAAGTGGCTGTCTAAAGCAACTAGAAAATGGTACGGCTTCATTATCTCCTGTGTCAAACTGGAAGTTGGTCATCATCATCAGCCTATATTTATGTCCACTGCAGGACGAAGGCCTCTCCCTGCGATCTCCAATTACCCCTGTCTTGCGCTAGCGTATTCCAACTTGCGCCTGCGAATTTCCTAACCTCATCATCCCACCTGACTTTCTGCCGTCCTCGACTGCGCTTCCCTTCTCTTGGTATCCATTCTGTAACCCTAATGGTCCACCGGTTATCCATCCTACGCATTACATGGCCTGCCCAGCTCCATTTCTTCCGCTTAATGTCAACTAGAATATCGTCTACCCCCGTTTGTTCTCTGATCCACACCGCTCTCTTCCACACCGAGCGGAAGTTGGTACTTTGAAATAAATGTGGTAGATGAGTAACGTAAGGGTTGATGAATACGATGTCAAGCCCGTGACCAGGCGGAATGAGAATGTTAATGTCTGTGGAGATTCGAAGCCATGACATACTATTAAATACTTCGTGCACGCGGTATGCGGTTCGGAAAATTTCATTGAGTTAGCGCCTTGTGCCTAAACATACAAACGCATTCTTTTTCAGGGTTAAACTACTGGCTCTCATATTCATTAGATTTCAAAAGTAAACTTTTCAGAATCAAAAAGCCATGAGGTGAGAACAGCGAGTAAATAGTACGCAGGTAGTAAAACTAGGTAGTAAGAGGCCGCAAATCTGTGATGCGGTTGTCGTAAGAGATGTCCCTTAGGTACAGAACGACATAATGCTCATTATTTTTTCTCTATAATAGTGGTAATGTGGTTTTAAAACAAAGGTAACAAAGATTGCTTTTGCACATATGAGTAAGCATTTTACCTAATATCTAAACTCGTTTACCATGTCGCTGCTCCGTAACTTTCTTTCCAGTAGTCAGCAGTGTATCGTTGGTAATAATTTATTTTCTTCCCTTACCGACGAATCATCTGGTGTGTGACAGGGCAGTTCCTCGGGCCCTACTCTTTTTCATTTTTTTATGACATGCTCTATAACATATCTTTCTGTAATAAAATATTGGCCGATGACTACATTGTTTATCGTCTAATCAATACAATAGCACAAACAACCATCTGGCATTCCAAAGGGACCTCGAAGGTGTTATTATTTGATGCAGTACATGGGCCATGACAGTAAATATTTTGAAACTTAATGTCGTTTACCCGAAAGCTTACCATTTCGTACTAATCCTATTGCGTCAGAAATTATACTGAATCAATGATCACACAACATATGCTCCCAGGAGATTGCGTTACATTGAATCTGTCTTGGTTCGTCACATTATATACATCTCAGTAAAGATCTGCAATACTGGTGACGATACTGGTGACCTAAGGTTAAAAATTCTACTTGCAATATTCGCACAGTGGTTTATCGAACTCTCGTGTGTACTTAGCTTGAACACGTTTGTTCTATTTGGTCCCCTCACCAAAATACTTAAATGACATGCTAGACCGAATTCATAATAGGGTGAGCTGTCTTATTTTGAATAATTGCAGCTATAAATCCAGTGTCACCTCAGCAGCCTTCCTCCCTCCCTCAGTCCAACTGAAATGTTTATTACAGCTGTTGAACACGCGCGGTTATAATTTTTTTTTTCATTTTACAATTCATGCCACTTTGATAACAGAAGCGTGTCTCAAATGGCCCTGCTCCACATCACACAGACTTCACAATCATTCCAGATGTGCCCGCTTTTACGCTTTACCACATCAATTCAACTAGTCTGCTCGTCCACGCGCTTTCTGTCGATGGAACTCTCTCCCAGACAACATTGAATTGTAGTCAAACTATGACACATTAAGCTATAGTCTAGCCAGTTATTCTGTTATACAAAACGGGCCGATAGTGTTTTCATTACCTACCGTAGCTTTCTTCGAAAAGTTGTGACTCTTTTTAACGGCACATCATGAGATGTTACTTTATTTGAATACGCGTGCTCGATCGAAAATACTAGGTGTTTATTATTATTATGATTATTATTACTATTGTTATTATTATTATTAGTAGTAGTAGTAGCAGTAGTTGTAGTAGTAGTAGTAGTAGTAGTAGTAGTAGTAGTAGTAGTAGTAGTAGTAGTTGGATGATCTCAAAATGGTTTAGGTACAACATTTACACAGTGACACCGAGTGGCACCGCAACAACATAGATGGCGGGCCGGGGCACAACTCGTCCTCTTTATCGTCTTCTATGCAACACCTATGCAGGATAGGTGGCTCATAATATTACCCTCCGGCGGCGAAAGCACCGACTTGGTGCAGTCCAAATGCGACGGCACGGGAAAGGTTCACTGCACACACTGGGTTAATCAGTGTCTCCAACATGATATAGCTTCAGGCGAATGACGTGCACGATGTCGGTGCGTTGAGCCGATGGGGACGAAGATAATGGAATGATTTCTTACGCTACGTCGTTCACTTGGCGGCACACTCGATATGCGCTGGTGCACGGGCACAGCTGCTTTTTAGAAAACCCCACATGGCGCGATGGGGGCCAGATGAGAACAAGGGACGCAGGGGCAAAGTGGGTAGTCCTGTGGTGGCTATTGTATCGAGAATGCTGGTGGAGCTGCGTCTCGCTGAATCGAGCGTGCATGGCCAGCACAGGCAACCGCCTCTCGAGCCCACTCGGTACAGGGGGTCGCGGAAGAAGGCGCCAATGTGTCCATGGGCAACGTAGGATGTAGGCCGAATGAGAGAAAGAAAGGCAAATAAGCAGCGGTCTATTTCTTGAAGTGTTATACGCGAATGTCAAAAAGGCAATGCAGTGTCCCAATCCTGGTGGTCGGCGGACACATACGTTGCCAGCACGTCGGAATTCGCTCGGTTTAGTCTCTCCGTCAAGCCATTCGTCTTTGCATGGTAGGTCATGCTCAGTTTATGTTGCGCAGAGCAAGACCGTAGAACGTCCTCGATCACCTTCGAAAAAAAAAAGAAAAAACAGTCTGCGCCGGTAGGTTAGGAGATGCCGAGGTGCCCCATGCTGGAGAATGACTCTAGCGGCCAGCGTCATCTTCATCGGCCGCATTTTATTTATGGCGCACTCAGGTCGCACTGCGCGCTGCGAAGTTACGAAAGAAGAAGAAGAAAATATAGTCTCTTCTGCTCCTGGGCCATTGGCCTCAACTGTTCACTGTTCTTTCGCTCGCCGAATCACGCATTGTTATAATGGACCTAACCTTGGTCCCTATAACCTTGGTCTCTATAATAAGTCCGCAACGTTAGTCGCAAAGCTTATGGGGAGAGCATGGGTGATGACGAATCGCGTCGCATAGTCTGTAGGGACGGCGACCCATCTGTGCCTTGAGGCAGAGGAAACGGGCCAAGTGAGTCGACGCCCATGGAAAAGATTGAGGAAGCAGTAAAACATGGACGCAGCATGAAATCCATGAGAATAAAACTTGGCATAGGACAAGGCAAGATGTGTGCACTGAAAGATAAGCAGGGTAATATCATCAGCAATTTCGATGATATAGTAAAAGCAGCGGGAAAATTCTATACTGACCTGTACCGTACCCAGACCAGTCACGCTACCTTCATTCGAAGTAGTGATGAACATGATACAGAGGCTCCTTCTATAACTAGCGATAAAGTTAGAAGGGCCTTGCAAGACATGACCAGGGGAAAAGCTGTTGGTGAAGATGGAATATAACACTCAATTTAATCAAAGATGGAGGAGATATCATGCTTGGAAAGCTTGCGGCCCTTTATAGGCAGTGCCTCACGACTTCAAGTGTAGCGGAGACCTGGAAGAACGCCGGCTGCACACTAATCCATAAGAAGGAAGACGTTAAAGAATTGAAGAATATAGACCCACTAGCTTGCTTTCAGTATTGTATAAAATATTCAACAAGATAATTTCCAATAGAATCAAGGCAACACTTGACTTCAGTCCACCAATAGAGCAGGCTGGCTTCAGGAAGGGATATTCTACCATGGATCACATCCGTGTCACCAATTAGGTAATCGAGAAATCTGCGGAGTAGAATCAACCTTTCTATATGGCTTTCATAGATTATGAAAATGCATTTGATTCAGTAGAGATATCAGCGGTCATAGAGACATTACGAAATCAAGGAGTACAGAAAGCAATACGTGAATATCTTGAAAATATCTATAAATATTACACAGCTATCTTGGTTCTCCACAAGAAAAGTAGAAAGTTCAAGTTCAAGAAGGGGGTCAGGCAAGGAGACACAATATCTATAATCCTATTAACTGCATGCTTAGAAGAAGTAGACAAGCCATTAGATTTGAAAGGCTTAGGAGTGAAGATCAGCGGCGAATATCTCATCAACCTTCGGTTTGCAGATGACATTGTCCTAGCTATTCAGGAACAATGGGGACGATTTACAGCAAATGATTGAGGACCTAAACTGAGAAAGTGTAAGAGTGGCGTTGAAGATTAATATGCAGAAGACAAACATAATGTTCAACAGCCTGTCAAGGGAACAGGGATTCAGGATCTCCTTTCAGCCTCTACAGTCTGTAAAGGAGTACGTTTATCTAAGTCAATTACTCACAGTGGACCGTGATCATGAGAAAGAAATTTACAGCAGAATAAAATTGGGTTGGAGTGCATACGGCAGGCATTGTCAAATCCTGACTGGGAGCTTAACACTGTCGTTTAAAATAAAAGCGTACAATCGTTACATTCTACCGGTGCTAAGATATGCGGCAGAAGCTGGGAGGTTAACAAAGAAGTTCTAGAACAAGTTAAGGACGGCACAGAGAGCGATGGAACGAAAAATGTCAGGCCTAACCTTAAGAAGCAGGAAGAGAGCGGTGTGGATCAGAGGGCAAACGGGGATAGCCGATATTCTAATTGAAATTAGGAGATAAAAATGGAGCTGGGCAAGCCATCTAGTGCGAAGAGTGGATAACCGGTGGACCGTTAGAATTACAGAATGGGTGGCAAGAGAAGGGAAGCGCAGTAGAGGACGGCATAAAACTAGGTGGGGTGATGAAGATAGAAAATTTGCAGGCGCAAGTTGGAATCAGCTAGCGCAAGACAGAGCTAATTGAAGATCACAGATAGAGGCCTTCATCCTGCAGTGGGCATAAATATAGGCTGATGATGATGATGATGATGATGATGATGATAATGACGACTCACGGGCCGACGGCGAGCGTCGTAGCCACTACGCTATACACCAACGCTTGCAGAACTCCGCTGTTTCACCAGATTTCACAAGAGTGGGACTGGCTTAAACTTTTTTCGTCCATAACAATATTTTCGCCCATAAAAACAACATGTGGCCCATAACAATATTATTATTATATTTGTACTTTGATAGTGTACTATCTTTGCCAATGTTGTAAGCCATTTTCTCTTACTACGTATGTTAGACAAATACTTATTGTACTGTCCTCCTTACTCAATGCCTCCCCTGAAGCCTGTGAGGTACTTTTGAATAAATAAATAAATAAGAAGACCCTGACATGTGATTCCGCAACAAAGGTTATTTCAGGCACGACAAGAATATTTAAGTGAGGCAAATCAGGCCATTCGGCGATCTATATACTCCAACCTAACCTCAGTTAGAGAAACAGGAAAAGCGTTTCATTTTATTTTGCCCTACTTGCCTCAATGCGAAACGGCTTGAATCTAGGATATAAAGGGGAATGGCAAGCTAGCATGGATGGATTAAAGTGGTTCGCCTAGATTCAGTCATTCACCTGCATTGAGGTGAACCTTCGCAGAACAAAGTAGGACCACAGTGGTAAGTGGCCTTTAGTTTTTTTTTTCTTTTTTTGTGCGTGTGCAACTAATTTATAAAGTCGCCGAGGAGATACACTAAAACCCTACCAATGCCACTAATGAAAGACAACAGGTGATTGTTCTCAACGCACATTCATAAAACTTTCTTTAAGTAAATGTTGTCCGCGATTGGCCGTGCTCGTGGTGATCCGGTCGACCCACCCATTGCTATAATTAGAGGCGGATGCCTGAACGCCAACCACTGCAGAACCGCTCTTACGTAAGTTATTTCTTTTGAATGCCAACCCTGATTGCTTCCCATAGTTTTAATTGTAATAAACATGTAGTTCTTCAGTTCATTGTATTCTGCTTTTATAACGTTAATTAGCTAAGGGCTAGACATTGGGACATCTTCTTATGTTGTATTTATTAGTACAGCTTCAAGGCCCACGATTCATTGAAAATTGAGTGTGTAGAAAACATTTGTCAAAACAAACAACATATGAAGTAGAAGAAGAAAAACAACAATGGCTGCTAGTTCAGGTTGTGGCCAGGAATTGTAGACTTGAATGACGTTCGGTCTTCTGTGGTAGCAAAAGGGGGCGGCGATTATATCACGCAAGTAGGTTGCGTGACAAACTCATGTCACAGTCCTTGATTATGAAGAAAAAAAAAACAGCTGTTATGAAAAAGTGAAAGAAGGGGGATTCTTCTTCTCATTACCAAATATATAGGAGGCCATGAGGTATTTCATGAATGTGATGCTAGCATTGCGATCGTAGGCCTTAGGGATAGAACGAAGTGCTTGGTTTTGAACTGATTATAAAATGTTATCTACATGGTTTGAGCTGGGCCCCATTTGGCGGAAGCCTATTCCAGCTTTGGGCGGTATAATACTTTATATAGAGTTTACTTAATGGGTGCGGCTGCTTGACGAAAATTTCAGCACAGGTTACTCAAAGTAAGACAAGCATTGTTCGTGGTGTAAGTAGGGTGTTATAGTGCCTGGACGAATTATTTGTTATGTGAATACCATGGAGTTTCTTACTGAAGTGTTCGAGTTTGATTCCATTCACACACTAACCAAACATCCAGAAGATTCGAAGCATGCGAGATCGTCATGCTTTCACACATGGTTGGGTTAAAGGTCATCAGCCAGGTACTACGCCATCTAGATATGCAATCAAGATAGGCTAGAAGAAGGTAGTTATAATTTTCATTGGTTATTCTAAACCACAGGGCACAATAATTAGCAAATAATTTTATGGAAGAGTTAAGGTGACCCGCAGCTCAGTAAGTAAATTAAAAAAAGTCGCAGTTTCGCCCGAAAGGCGAAGCATCCATTGCGATAGCCAATTAGTAAAGAGCTATACGGAGTAGGAATAGTAGCTTTATCGGCTGCATAAACTTGGACACATTCGCTTACTAACTGAATGAACAAGCATGGTGTCAGCGTGCACAAGCAAACTATGAATAGATCACACTCGATGACCGCACACAACCGCTGTCAAAACGCTGGCGTGAGCAAGCGCGCCAACAGCAGCGAACGATGGTTCGTGCGGTCTATAGCTTCAACGGAAACTGAGCCGCGAAAGCACAGCGCATACAAAGATAGGAGTCGTGTTGCGGATCGCTTTCAAGATACGGTGCGCGCGACCGCCCGCCGCTGCGCAAAGTTCAAGTATGTGGTTGCTAGCAGAGCAGAAGCCGCACCTCCTCCCTCCCGCGCTGCCTCCCCGCTTTCCTCCTTTCACCTGCGAGATTCCATTTCCCCTTGCGTCCGGTCGCAAGATACGCAGTTGGTGCCGCAGGACAACGTCGCCTCCCCCCCTCCCCCCTCCCTCCCTAAAATCCCACCCCGGCCTTTCGCGCAACGGAAGACGTCGCGTTTGCTCTCCGCCGCGCGTTCGCTCCCCGTGAAAGCGCGCATCCCTCGCGTGCTTTCACGCGCACATACACCATAATGCGCGCGGCGACGATTTTCTCGCTCTTGGACTTTATACGGGACCTCACGGAGACCGCGACGACGACGCCGACGGCAGAAATCCGCTTGGAGTGTCGATAAAATTGCTATCGCTATAAAAGAGCAACTGACCGAGTACTGCACCTCGAGGAACACCATTAACTGCACAGGAGTGTGAGAAACAATTATTTCATCCATTTCGACATGTTTGGGTGTATGTTTAATGAACTGAGCTTAAAAATTAATCCTTGGTGGGACACCTTATCAAAGCCTTTCGCAAAGTCTAAAAATATACAATCCGCTGGTGTTCCATATTCAAAAGCTAGAATGACAATTTGGGTAAACGATAGAAAATGAGTTTCGCAAGAGTACTTATTCCGTAAACCGCAGTGATCGAAGCTTGGTAAAAAAAAGAGTTGGATCCCAGAAATGTTATGAGGTATGTATATACTAGCTGCTCAAGCATTTTGCAGCACATACTCTATAAAAAATTGGTCTGTAGTCTACAGAAGAATATTGGTTACCTGATTTATAGAAGGCAATCACCTTCCCCATGCACAACCCAGCCAAGTAGCATTGTGCTGCACTCGAGAGGCTGCTTTAAAAATGCGAAAAGAATATGGAGGCGCACACTTTATTGTTCCTAATAAATTTCATGTTCATCTCATCAGTGCCAGTGCTAGACAACTTAGGTTTTCAAACTTGTCTCATAATTGCTTCAGAATCAATTACGAGGACATCCATCGGCATAAAGCTACTTCACATTTAGCGGTGGCACTGAAACGGTACGTGAATCGGAAGAATATTTCGAAAAACATAGTTTAGGGCAGAACAGCATTATTCTTCTTGCAGTGCACGGCCATGGGGATATGTATATGTATGTATATGTACACTGTACATGTCTTCCCTCCCATACATTTTTAAATGTCCGTGTCTCTTAAGCACCTTGATAATTTGAAACTAGCGACACTCTCCTCCCCGCGGCGCCTTTCTCCTCGATTCTCCTCACGCGCTGGCTGCACGCGCTGCGCACGGCACGCATTTCCCCCTTGGCTCCCGCGGACGGGCCGAAGCATGCGATGGAGGCGCATGATTTTGGGCCAGTTGCGCGCCCCAGTGGTGTAGAAAATTTTGAAAAATGGTGATAACAGCATCGAGAATGCTGAAGGTAATGTTTATGAGGAGGTTGGTTTCTTCTTAAAGCCATATGAATGGGGCATACTGATGTAAAAGGTGCTTTGAGGCGGATTCTATAATCCAGACTTTTTTTTTGCCACATGATAAGATGGTTCACTTTGTGCATCTGATCTAGCACTGCTTGTGGCACATCCATTTGTGTTTGGCTTTTTTCTTTAAGTTGCCTGTGTACGCATTTCCACCGCAGGTATTATATCGAGCGCACCTTTTTATTATTGCGATAGCGATTATATGGACACTCCAAAGCAGATTTTTGCCGTCGGGGTCGCCGTCGCCGTGAGGTTCCGTATGACGTCAACGGCGATGAAATTGTTGCCGCGCTCCAGACGCTGTATGTGCGAGTGAAAGGGCGCGAGGGACGCGCTTTTTCACGGAGAGCGAACGCACATTGGCGCTGAGCCGTGCTCCCTCAGAGGCTGCAGAAGATAGCGTCAACCTTTCCCTTTCCACACGAACCACTTACACACACGTCGGACAGCAAACACGCGTTCTGCACCGTGCTTCCGAAGCGCTGCAGAATTAGGCGTCTCTTTCCTCCTTTACAATCACCATATATAGAGAGCAAACGCGACTTCTTCAGTGGCGCGAAATGCCGTGGCGACGTTTAGCTGCGGCACCAAATGAGAATTTATATAAAAAAATTGCCACAGTTTCACCCGAAAGGCGAAGAAAGGCGAAGCACCACTTGCGATAGCAAATTAATAGAGAGCTATACGGAGTAAGGATAGTAGTTTATCAGTGGTATAAACTTGGACGTGCAGCAGCACCAGCAATGCGCAGAACTGTTGTCGACGCCGTCGGCGTTTTGCCCGCGTTCGCACCGAACGCGCGCGGCGTTTTTATATAAATACGTATTTGGTGCCGCAGCTAAACGTCGCCTCCCCTCCCTCCCGTCCCCCCACAACCTTTCGCGCGACGGAGAAAGTTGCGTTTGCTCTGTATATATGGAAAGAGGAAAGAGACGCTTAATTCTGCAGCCCTTCAAGGAGCAAGGCGCAGAACGCGCGTTTGCTCTCCGACGTGCGTTCGCTCCCCGTGAAAGCGAGCGTCCCTCGCGCACTTTCACTCACACATACAGCGTCCGGAGCGCGGCGACGAATTCATCGCCGTTGACGTCATACGGAACCTCACGGCGACGGCGACGCCGACGCCAGAAATCTGCTTTGGAGTGTCACTATAATTGCTTTCGCAATAAAACTTTGCGAGGTGAAAAGGTGGGTAAAATTTCCGACGTTGAACGACGAGCGTCCCATTCTGATCTCGTCGAAAACCTCCGAGCAGCCCCCAGAGACACCGGCAACAGTCACCAACGGCGCGCGCGTTCGGTGCGAACGCGGGCCAAACACCGACGGCGTCGACAACAGTTCTGCGTGTTGCTGGTGCTTCTGCATTTCCAAGTTTATACAGCCGATAAAACCACTATCCTTACTCCGTATAGCTCTCTATACTAATTTGCTATCGCAATTGATGCTTCGCCTTTCGGGCGAAACTGCGACATTTTTTCATGAACCCTTCACCAATGAAATAAAGCATACTTAACCAAAGTGCAAATGTACACCATAACCAAGATAAAATATCGCATTGGAAAAGGCAGAATATTGCATAACGTTTGTATGCACAAACCACAGCTGCATGTAAAACGCTATATGCAGCTGTAGCGCTTTTTTTATATCTGCCTTTACAGAATCGCCGTCTTCAAGATGACTGCGGACAAGTATCAGCCGGTTTTAATCTGTATATTTTTTGGTATTTTTGCGCTCTCGGTAGTGGAATCTAGCCGAACCAAAGCTCTTTACGACGTGAGTATAGACCTTGCTTACATTTTTTCAAAGTTTATTTTGTTAAAGGGGACAGAATGAGCCTAGAGACTTCAATGCATATTTTTGTATGTCCCACAAAGAACTCGCCATCACCCTGCAGCATTTTAATCCTTTCTCCGCAATACTGCATTCTATCTTCTGTCTTTTACTTTTTTTCTTTATGCGTTTCTTTATTTACGACCACAACAAATCTTTTCGCCCGGATTTCACACAGCGACAGTTGGTAGTGTTATTGCAGGGAATTTTCATGCCGTCTTTCCCCTATATAATCATTGTTGTCTTATATATATATATATATATATATATATATATATATGTGTGTGTGTGTGTGTGTGTGTGTGTGTGTGTGTGTGTGTGTGTGTGTGTGTGTGTGTGTGTGTGTGTGTGTGGATATAAATGGATTGGAAAACGTCGCCGAGGTAGCTCAATTGGTAAGTGCATCGCACGCCTAATGTGAAGTCTTCGCACACACACACATATACATACTCGTATATGTGTGTGTGTGTGTGTATACTCTGACGAAGGCTGGTCCATCAGCCGAAAACGTTAGGTAACTATGCCTTATGTCCAAAAAGTTCGTCGTCTCATTCCTGCATCGGTGACGTCGGGTTCAGCGCGTGCAATTTTCAAGAAAGCTCCTATATATATCATCAGCATCATCAGCCTATATTTATGCCCATTGCAGGATGAAGGCCTCTCCCTGTGATCTCAAATTAACCCTGTCTTGCGCTAGCTGATTCCAACTTCCGCCTGCAAATTTCCTAACTTCTTCACCCCACCTAGTTTTAACCCCCACCCTCCCATATATATATATATATATATATATATATATATATATATATATATATATATATATATATTTTTTTTTTGACGCAATGGTGCCAAAATGAAGGCGTTCTGGCAAACGAAAACTGAAAAACTATTATGCCAACAGTTTCAAGAGTACATTCGCTCGCTTCGTAATGGCAGTCTGAAAAAATATATATATGTACACATTGTTACTTAGTTGAAGGTGGGAGGACAAAGTAACAGCGTTTATAAACAGTGTTGTAATCCTGCGATTGCGCGTGTATCCTCTGAAACAGAGCGAAGATTTATTTCTTCACCTCCTATAAGGTGCCTAAAGACGCAAGGTGGCATTAGACCTCTCCTTCGGAAGCATCAACTCGATGCTTGAAAACGGCGCAACCACTTCCAGAGAGAGAGAGGGAAAGAACAATATTGAGAAAAATAGGGTTATGGTGGCCGGAGGGTGGGAAGTGTTGATAGAAACTGCATACACAGAAGTGCTCGTAGTCCCCTCAAAAGAAGTTAGAGGGAATGACGAGCACGCACACACACAAACTTACACGCACAAAAACCCTTACAATGAATGAGAAGAAATTAGAGAATACAAACCACTTTTGGAGATAGAAAGAAGGCAAAGTTCCAGATAAGGAGATTAGCTCAAGCTCGCTCTACGGTGAGAAGTAGGCCTTGAGGCGTGCAACGTGCACAGTTTCAGGACGAGGCTGTCGACCCATAGACACGACAGCAGTCCAGAAGGACCGCGTACGCAACGTCACTAACGTGTCTGATGATTTTACGTGGCCCGACATCGCGGATTACCAGCTTCTTCGACCAGCCTTGGCGGCCAGACGGGGGTCCCCAACCGCTCTGCTTCAACGCATTGACGTCAACATGGTTACGGCTCGGCGGCGCAGGTTGTAGCGCCAAGCATATGCATTCTGTTGCTGGCCGATGTCCGCCCGGGTCTGTAGGTGGGCTTCTTCAGCGACTTGAGCAAATTGCTCACCGTATGGAGCAAGTACTTCGTCCTTAATTGTCACATAGAAGCATAGAGTCAAGCATGGTTTGTACATTACGTCCGTAAACAGGGAGGGACGGCGTAAAGCTGGTTATTCCCTGCATTGCAGTATTGCAAGCAAACGTGACCTACGGGAGTATTTCGTCCCAGCTTTTGCCCTGGACGTCCGCGAACGTTGATAGCATATCAGCAATGGTTTCATTTATACTTTCTGTCAGCCTGCTTGTGTGCGGATGGTAGGCAGTTGTCTTGCGCTGACTGGTGCAACTTTGCTTGAAAACGCCCTGCAACATGTGCTGTAAGTGCCATCTTCCTGTCCCTGATCAAATATGACGGGGCGCCATGAATGAGGACGACGTGGTGCATAAAGAATTGGGCTACCCCTTACGCTGTGTCACGAGGTAGCGCCTTTGCCTCTGCATAACGAGTCAGGTAGTTGGCTGCGACTATACTCCATTTGTAACCTCCAGATGGCAAGGGGACTGACCCAAGGTTAGTCAGCCACAAAGTCGAATCGTATCCTGGGTAGTGCAAAGGCTTGAAGCAACCCTGTAGGCCTCATAGGTGGCTGTTGGCCACGTTGACACTCGCAACAACCCTCGACGAAGCGCTGCAGGTTAGTCGACAGTCGTGGCCGGTAATACAGCTTGCGGATTCGCGCGAGAGTCCGCGAAAGCCTTAAGTGACCAACGAAGGCTGGTCGGGACATGTGAATAAGGTATCGTCGCGGAAGACGGAGGGTACAACGAGAAGATACGCTTTGTCGCTACCACGTGGGTTTTTCTCATACATAATGCCCTTCCTGAGACAGAACGAGGAGATACCGGGAGAAAAGTGTGGAAGACGGCAGGCTGGACGGGCCTCTTGGGGATCAATGAGGCGCCGTGATTTATTATCAGCCCGCTGCCGGGCCATCAGGTCAGTGGCGGTGACGGCTCCGAGAAAGGCAATATTTTCGTCCACATTTCCAGCGGCTGGTTCCACTGTGGCGAGTGAAAATCAGTCGGCGTCTTGGTGTTTGCGGCCTGACTTGTTTACAATCGTTAGGTCAAATTCTTGCAACCGCAGACTCCACCGAGCAAGACGGTCAGACGGGTCTATGAGAATGGCGAAGATCGTGTGCTTCTTCGTCTCCTATATGCTGCTTCATGGCACCACGTGGCAATATATACAATTATAATGCGAAAGAAAGTGTCGAGAAAGACCGCCCCCACCCCCCCGCTCTCTTACTACAGAATTGTCAAGGACAAGTATGTGTTGTGGAAGCAGAGTTTTGCTATAGCTCTCCGCCCCGAAAGCTCCCCAATGTTGACATTGGGTCAGCATGAACTCTGGGCAATCCACGGTCTCGTTAAAAGTCTTGGGATTGCCATCCACAGTTGAAATACGGGGCAATTTTGGACTATAGACTGAGCTCAAAAAGCAATGGCCCAGGCTCTTGCACACTATAAAGCGCGTCTCTAACAAGTTCGGCGGAGCACGGCAGGCAGCCTGCACCATCCTCATCAGATCCATCGCAACTGGTAAAATCACCTATGGAAGCACAGTCGTAACGCCATCAAAAACAGCCGAAAAAAAGCATTCAAGTACTCTACCGACAAATTCTTCGGACAATTACAGGTCTCCCGAAGTTCACGAATATACGCAAACTGCAAGACTTAACGCCCCTGCCACCCATCGATGACATAATCAAACATGCTCAGACATCACTGAATAATCGACTGCATCTCACGACACAGGGCCAGGACAAACTGCTGTGGGACACCCGACGCGTCCGCATAGAATCACGGAACACTGCAGGCGAAGACACCAGCCTTACTTTTCCTACCCTTTACCCCTCCAAGATGTCTACGCCATTCGCAACAGGGGCCACTACGGCCATACAGCGCCTCTCTCACCGACACAATCAGTACGACACCAACGCAATATTTGCTGACGCCGCACTCGATGGCGACCGCATGGCTCTGGCCTGGTACAAACCCTTGACCGGTGACGCCAGGCGCTATATTTGTACACTAAACTACGCTACACCTGCACAGGCAGAACTTTTGGCCATCTGGACCGCCTTACAAGACAATGCAGCGCCATCCACCAACTACACCGACTCATTCGAAGCTTTAAAAGACATTGAGGACTCAAGTGTGGAAGATATCACTGCTCTACGCATCCGCCATATTCTACAGCACAAGCAGAAGAATGGCACTGACGTTAGGGTCGCCTGGACGCCTGGACACGTGGGGGCCCACGGGGGAGGTCGCGAGGTGGCGCATGCTCTTGCCACCTCACAATCTGTTTTACCTTTTCGTCTCCAACCTCTCCTACGCGGGTCTTCCGACCTTGTTGACCACCGCAATGTGGATTTGCCGCCAAAGTCTCATTTCGAAATGGCACGAATACGTCACTTCCTCAAGTACGCTAACCGGGAGAGACTCAAACATCTCACTCCTCCTCACATGTTTAAGGACCTCGCCCTCAGTCGATCCCAGGAAATATTCATAAATAAAGTGCTTGCCAACACAGCTACTACCCCTGACAAAATTCACAAATGGCAGACGTTGGCTGACCAAAAGAAGGGCATTGACGCCTCTGACTCCCCCCCCCCCCCCCCCTACATTATGCACCTTCTGCCACTCCGTATGCGAAGCCAACTTGTAGTAGCTCATTGTACACTGTCCCACGGTAAATATTTATCGAGACGACAGCAAAATCTTTCTGCATTGCCACATTGAAGCTTTACAGCACGACATTCTCGAAAACCCCGATCACCTAGTAAATTAGCCCACTTCGGCATTGCTAGTGGCCTGGATCGCGCGATCTAGTGGGTGTCTACCTCTCCTCGTATGTCTCTCCTCCTCCACCAGCGACCTTCGGTCCTCCCTTTTCTTAATAAAAGAATTCATTCATTCATTCATAGCTCCTCGCCCGAGTTCCAGCTGCAAAGGTCACCCGTTCCTCAAGTTACAGATTCTTAACCGCTGCTAAATTATGGTATTTCGTACAATTGTGGCTGCGCCGGATGAGTCTCAAATGTATTATTCAAAATTTGTATATATATATATATATATATATATTCATGTCAGTACGGAATGTCCGAGCAATACTTCTGAATTAAAAAATAAAATGTTCGTTGTAGAGCAAGATGTGATTTTGTTTGCATGCATTTCTCTTCCGCGCTTACAAGACGTCCTGTTTTGACATGCTTGCTTATTATGTTTGCACTTCGTATTTGTGTTGATGACAGTAAGTTGCCCCAGTACGTTTTGTCATTCAAAAATTATCAGTGGATGATTTATCTCAGCTAAATATTAAGTGAGCTATTCGAAGTGCTTTGCAACGAAATTTGCTGTCTTCGTCGCGATGGTATAATTTCTAACAGAGCATGAAGCAAGCGAATAACAAAACATGAGAACTTGAACAACAATGAAATAATCAATCAACTGCTTAAAGTGCGGTAAATTGAGCACTTTTGCGCTTATATTCCGGAAATATGAAAAAGGAAGCTGTTGGTTGAGCTCAATGAGCTAATGAAGAATTTGTTGTTTTGTGCCGCATTGACCAAGTCTGGTAAGAGAGCGCAAGGGACACTCTTAATGACTTGACAATGCAGTAGTGAATTTTGAGAGTAAGATGTCCCTGTAAAGTAAGTCAAATATATACGTAATAAAATAATGGAGATCACTAATGAAGCTTACTATGAACAGCTGATTCAACGGCAGCCGGTAATGCTCTACGAGTGCTACCGAACGGACGGAACAATCGAACCTCCAGATGCGGTTAACGTTGCCGTTCTGCTTGATGGTACCAAGCCCAACGACAAGCAAGTGCAAGGTACCACGTGGTATGAAACACGTGAGGAGCTGGACAGTTACGTCACGTGAGTAACTTCCTGCGAGATGAAGAACTAAAATATTTTTTGACGGTCAATACGACCATGTCGTGTGCAGAGGTCACTACATTAGAACTCTGTTATCGACAGGGAAAAGCTGACCTTGTATGTAGGGTAAAGAAACGCATCTAGGTAAAAATTATTCCGGAGTCTCCCACTACGTAGTGCCTCGTGATTAGATGGTGGTTTTGGCACGTAAACCCTAGATCCCAATTTTTTAACTGGCCTTGTACTAACATGTTGAAACGTCTCCTCATTTCATGCTCGACCGTGTGTGGTTGGTGCATTGCATTAATGTGTCAGATATATATTCTATACTACCTTTTGGTACCGCACTGGGACACATGGGCTACGTAATCGCTCAGTCAGTCAGTCAGTGATGATACTGCTGCTCTGCACTTCGGAGCCTGAATAACCTGAAAATAAGTATAACTAGACCGGGTGGAAAAAGCTGGTTTGAGCGGACGAACGTTCCTATAGACGTCGTCTTCCCATGGGTAGTCGTAAAGCCGCAGACTTGAGAAACAGATTCCGCCATTATCACAGTAGCCGGCCGCTGGCTTGATGCAGCGCAATAAATATTTTATTTTAGAATAGGAGAACCATTCTTTTCATAATTCAAGCAAGTTTCAGTCTGCCGGAGTCCAACAAAAAATATGGACCGATCCCGTCGTTAGCGCAGTCTGAAAATATGGGGCTAACCTCTTCTCATTATATAAAAAATATGTAGTTTATATTTATTCAGTGCTGGGCGGAATCGCACCCTCTTCACATGGGTTTTAAGCACAGTACTTTTCAAGTACTCCACAGACGCTTCGTTAAATGGCGCAGCGTGGCGAGAGAAAGCGCGCGCGAGCGCGATAGAGAGAGAGTAAACATTTTAGTACAAAATGAAAAGGTAGTAAGAGTGTGGGAGGGACGCCTAGTCCGGGGTCCCTAGAACAATCTCAGCGACAGCACGGGCCCGTTGAACTAGGGTCCGGCGGACCTCGGTAGGCCCGTCGCGGAGGGCATCCTCCCACAGCTCTTTGGTGCGGAAGGGGTGCAAGATCACTGGCAGGGGAGGGAATAATTTTGCGGTGCACTCCACCGTGACACGGAACGCCATGGGGGAGCTGCTACAGCCTGGGCAAGAGTCTGCGTAGCAGTCAGGTTAAAATTTATGTAGGGAGAGGACCTTGGGAAATGTTTGTGTTTGGAGTTGGCGGAGTGCCACCTTTTCCTCTCGCGAGAACGACAGCGCCGGCGGACGCATGGTGTGTCTAGTTCGTGTGTAGTATTTTAATACGTCTCTGTATGTGAGTGGGGAGCCTACCTGATATGGACTCTGATTCTCGTCATGCCGGGCAGCTCGGAGGGTAATTTATCGAGCGACCGCGTAAACGCGGTCATTACCCGACAGTGAGGCATGGCCAGGAGTCCAGAGCAAGTGAATGCGTTGTGGGGCAGATGTATTTGGTGACTGGTGTATGATGTGGAGAGCCACCTTGGACAAGCCGCGTCCCATAAAAAGGCGCGGCATGCTTGCTGGGACTAGGTTGGGATATACACCTCCCCAGGAATCTGGAGAGTGTGTCGCGCAGCAAGCGCTATTCCAAGGACTTCTCCGTGTCCAGGTGTAGAACCCCGCAAGGAGGCGGCCGTAATAAATGTTTTAGCGCCATCCAGCACTACCGCGGAATACCCGTTGGAGCACCGAGAAGCGTCCGTGTATAGGTTATTTGTCTCTGGGATGTCACCGAGCATGTGCACTAGGTGGCGTACACGAGCGCGCCGGCGTCCCGCGTCATGTTCAGGATGCATGTTTCGTGGTAGTGGGTGCACCTTTAAGGCTGTACGGACCCAAGTCGGAACAGTGATGGCGATGTCCTCATCATAATTGTGCGAAACTGGATGTCCCAATCTCGAGAGCAGGTAACCGCTCAGAGGGTGTGAGCAAAAGACGTTGTCTTTGACTGGCCCACTGAGCTTCCAGTACCTCACCGAGAGTGTTATGCGTCCCTAGGGCTAGCAGACGTTTCGTGGAGGTGTAGTGTGGGAGGCCGTGGGCGAGCTTGGTCGCCTTTCGCAGCATCTGTCGACCCGTATCTGCTCCGACTGCGTAAGTATGTGGAAGGGAAGGTGGTAAGTAATGCGACTGGTCACACAGGCCTCCACCAGGCGCAGCAGGTCCCGTTCCCGTAGACCTGAACGCCTGTTGGAGACCCGCCGAATCAACGCCAAAGTCTGTTCGGTCTGTCGGGACAAGAGAGATACAGCGTAGTTCGCCTTCCCGTTCACCTGAACGCGTAGCCCAAGAAAGCGAGCACGGTCCACCTGGGGGACAGGAACGCCATCCACGTGCACCGCGATCTCAGGCAGAGGGAGAAGTCCGGCTGCAGTAGACGACTCACACATGACGCGTTTTGCACAGTACCTTTGCACCAATTGAAGAGGCTGACAGTCATTCACAATTTCTCGTTCTCTTGCCCGGATTTTGAACATTGCCTTTTCTTCCTCATATAAATGTTAACACCTTTATTCTTTAACTTTGCCATCTAAGGTTATCAATCATCTGTGGCAAGTCATCTCCCCGTTGAGGATGAGGACAATCTTAACTTCAAACCGCCAGGTTGATGACATGTTTCTCGCTGATCCTCAGTCCTAATCCTTCCCACACTAACAGCTTGAATACTTCTTTTAAGCCTGAATTGAATAGCATTACAGAAATTGTGTCTCCTTTTTAGACCCCTTGCTTAATCGGTAATTTATCGTTTTCTGCGGGCAGAAAATACTGCTGGTTAACCCTTTCATGTTTCCATGCCCCTCCCCCTTTATGAATAATTAAGGTATCTGTCGAGTCTCTCTAGATTTTAGCTAAGACATTCAAGTATGCTTCCTGTACCCGTGTAATGCCTAGATTACTTGCATGAAGTGCCTTTGCGTAATTTATGAAAGGCACATACAGAGGCGGCTGCTTGTACCAGCAGCAATGCGCATCACCATGTCGGATTCACGAACAATTCTTGCAATATGCAACTGTTGTGTCAGCATTGTTTATTCAAGACTGTTTATACTCGAATAACGCACGCACTCGACACCAGGTGAGCATCTGGGATTGTAAAACAAGTTATATCGCTTTGTATTGAGAACACTTCCAAAGGACATTGAGAGCGTTTTCTTGTCGTGTAATTGAACCTTAGCTTTCTGATAGCAGCAAAGCAACCAAAGTGGCATCCGTTGTCTCAAACGAGCTTTATTCGAGAGAGGGATGATAGATTTTGAATGCTATTATTCTGGGTTTTTGAAAACATTATTTAAGTTCACCCATGTTGTTTTCATTGACTTGAGGCTAGCTTAGCAGGGCTGTTTGAGGAATTATCAGGCATTGCCTGGGATATTACTGGCCTTAGTGAGGTTAGAATAACTGGTGATGCTTGTACCCGTCCTCTGCTACATAGGTATTCCAGATAAGAGATAATACGGGGTATGATTTCTAATCCATTAGGACATAGCGGGCAACATTGAAGAATTCTACACAATCAGTGTCGTCGTAATAAAGTGAATAGGAGATGTAGAACAAAAGTAGTACAAGCCTACGCCCCAACTTCCAGTCACGATGATGACGAAATAGAACAGTTTTATTAAAATAATGAATTAGCGATGAGGAAGGTGCAAACTCAGTATACTGTATTCATGGGCGACTTCAATGCAAAAGTGGGGGAAAAACAGGCTGGTTAGCACGCGATTGGCAACTATGGCATCGATTCTAGGAACACTAGAGGATAGATGTTGGTAGAATTCGCGGAAAGGAATAGGCTTCGAATAATGAATGCCTTCTTCAGCAAGCGTAGTAACAGAAAGTGAACCTGGAAAAGCCCTAATGGTGAAACAAGAAATGAAGTAGATTTTGCACTCTCAGCCATTCCCAGCATAGTGCAGGATGTAGAAGTGTTAGATAAAGTAAAGCACAGCGACCATCGGTTAGTCAGGTCTAGGATTTTTCTCAATTTGAAGAGAGAAAGAATAAAGTTAGTCATGAAGAAACAGGCCAACTTAGATGCAGTAAGGATAAAAGCAGACCAATTCAGGCTGGTGCTCGCAAACAATTATGCAGCTTTAGAACAGGAAGATGAAGACAACATAGAGGTAATGAATGAAACCGTAACTAGGCTGGTCTCAGAAGCAGCAACAGAAGTGGGAAGTAACGCACCAAGGCAACCAGTAGGTGAGCTCTCCTAAGTAACAAGGACTTAATTAAGAAACGACAAAGCATGAAAGTGTCAAACTCAGGGGATCAGATAGAATTCGCTGAACTGTCAAAACTGATCAACTAGAAGAAAGTACGGGATATTCGAAATTATAACGTCGAAAAAATTGAGCAAGCCGTAAAATATGGACGGAGCGTTAAGTCAATGGAAAAAAAAATTTGTCATAGGACAAGGCAAGATGTATGCACTGAAACTTTAGGTGGTTAATATCATCAAAAGTTTGATGACATAGTAAAGGCAGTGGAATAATTGTATACTGACCTGTACAGTTCCAAGAGCAGCCAAGCTACTTTTATTCGAAGTAGTGATGAACAGGAAACAAAGGTTGGTTCTATAACTAGTGATGAAGTTAGAAGGGCTTTGCAAGACTTGACCCGGGGAAAAGCGGCTGGAGAAGATGGAGTAGCAATCGATTTAATCAAAGATGAAGAAAGCATAAGCTTGCCGTCCTTCATATGCAATGCCTCAGGAAGTGTACGAGATAACTGGAAGAAATCAACGCAATACTAATCCATAAGAAGAGAAACGTTAAAGAATTGAATATTTATAGACCTATTAGCTTGCTTTCAGTATTGTATATAATATTCACCAAGATAATTTCCAATAGAATCATGACAACACTTGACTTCAGTCAACCAGGAGAACAGGTTGGCTTCAGGAAGGGATATTCTACGAAGGATCGTATCCATGTCATCAATCAGGAAATCGAGAAATATGCGGAGTACAATCAAACTCTCTATATGGATTTCATAGATTATGACAAGGCATTTGATTCAGTAGAGATACCCGCAGTCATAGAGGCTTTGCGTAATCAAGGAGTACAGGAGGCATACGTGAATATCTTGGCAAAGTTCTACAAAGATTCCACAGCTACCTTGGTTCTCTACAAGAAAAGTAGAAAGTTACCTATCAAGAAAGGGGTCAGGCAAGGGGACACAATCTCTCCAATGCTATTGACGGCATGCCTAAGAGAAGTATTCGCGCTCTTAGTCTGGGAAGGCTTAGGAGTGAGGATCACGGCGAATATCTCAGCAACCTTCGGTTTGAAGATGACATTTGTTTATTCAGCAACAATGGGGACGAATTACAACAAATGATTGAGGACCTTAACCGAGAAAGTGTAAGAATTGGGTTGAAGATGAATATGCAGAAGACAAAGGCAATGTTCAATCCGATCACGGCAAGGGAACGGGAATTCAGGATCGCCAGTCAGCCTATACAGTCTGTAAAGGAGTACTTTTGTCTAAGTCAATTACTCACAGGGGACCCTGATCATGAGAAGGAAATTTACAGAAGAATAAAATTTGGTTTGGGTGCATACGGCAGGCATTGCAAAATCCTGACTGAGAGTTCTTCACGGTCGCTGAAAAGAAAAGTGTACAATCATTGCCTTCTACCGGTGCTAAAATAGGGGCAGAAACTTAGAGGTTAACAAAGAAGCTCGAGAACAAGTAAAGGACTGCACAAAGAGTGATGGAACAAAAAAATGTTAGGCCCAGCGTTCACAGACAGGAAGAGAGTGGTGTGGATAAGAGAGCGAAAGGGATTAGCCGATATTTTAATTGACATTAAGAGAAAAATGCGGAGCTGGGCAGGGCGTGTAATGCGTAGGCAGCATAACGGGTGGATCATTAGAGTTACACAATGGATACCAAGAGAAGGGAATCGCAGTCTAGGACGGCAGAAAACTAGGTGGGGTGATGAAGTTAGGAAATTTGAGGCGCAAGTTGGAATCAGCTAGCGCAAGTTGGAATCTGCTAGTGCAAGACGGGAGTAATTGGAGATCGCCGGGAGAGGCCTTCGTCCTGGAGTGAACATAAATATAGGCTCATGATGATGATGATGATTATGATACTGTTTTCTTTGACATAAGCTGTATTGGGTTCCTTAAAAAAACGGCAAACGTTTTTTTTTCTGCATAAATTATTATTTCATGCAAAGGTTACAAGGACGAAATCAATCATTTCAATGGTCGCACAGGAATTTTGATGCACCAATAACAATATTTAGTTACATAAATGGGTAACTATATGGTGCCGGTTGATAAGGAATGCAATTACGAAACCAGATATTCGTATCATCTTGCCAAATAAAGCGACGGGAAGCGCGGTCTATGTATCTTAAAGTATATTTGTGCACTACATATCTTGTAACGTGGAGTTTGTACTTGTGATGTTGACGGTGCTAGACAGGCGAGAGACTGTTACTCCATATTCGCGGAGAACGGTCACGGTGAATCGATTACCGCAGCCACAGTAAAAACAGCCTCTGCCTCAGAGGTAGAAGAAGCCGCCATCGTGCTGACCATCTCAGCTCAGGCAACTAATTACATCTTGAGCGACTCTAAAAGGGCACTCACAAACTTCATGATAGGCTGTACTTGGCCTATAGCGACCAACCACTTTAAAAATAGCAAATTTAGCAATAAGATATAACTTGTATGGGTACCCGCTCACGCGGGGAATCCGGGGAACGTGGCTGTCCACGTGGTAGCCCGAGATTTGTACAACCGGGAGGTGGATCCCTCGACCCTGGACTTCCCGCAGGAAGGGATTACCATATATAACAAAATTACCGCCTAATATAGAGACAATCGCAAAACATACGCGAACCCGCAGACAGAACTAACAAGGGAAGAGGCTACGATCTGAAGACAAATCCAAACCGATTATATCCCCAGCCCCCATCGGTGATTCAAAATCTACCCTGATGAAATCCACCCAAAATACCAACATTGCCACTGCATGAAGGCTACCCAAAATCACATTATTTGGGAATGCAAGCGAAACCCTCCTCCACAGACGATACTGCCAACTCCATCCCACGAGACATGGGTGTCACGCCTGTCGGCGGCTGACTACCGAATTCATGCAGAAGTAACTAACTGGGCTGAAACAGTCGTGGCAAGCAACTGGCCACCACGCTTCGGACCACCGGCAAGCTAATTTAACAACCTCGTTATGCCGTAAATACAGTTGTTTCTTTATATTTCTCTGTAATAGTGCCAGAATGTCGTATTACGATAATGTATCAGATTTTGTTTGACTTTCAGTTTCGTAGTGTTCGATAAAAAGCTGCAGTTTCAATGCATTGCAGCGAGAACTTCACAGAGGTGTACGACGACAAGGCTGGAGTTGGAGTGGTCAAGAGCAGTTGTAAGTTCTCGTTGATAAATATCTGCGCGTGTCTGCATGTGCCCTCGCGTATCCTGTGTTCAAGATCATCCTTAGAGCGTAATTAAAAAGTCGACCTTTGCTCTCCTATCAGTAGAAGGGAGTAAAACCGCGCGAGACAGGCATAGTGCAGTATTACACTTGCTGGCCTCCACAAAATTATGCGACGAGTCTGACGGGATACTTTCTTTCCCGAACACTGAGTGGTCGCTTAATCGCAAATATCCAAACGGCGCCTCGGAATTTTACATCTCCCAGATAATATTGGCGATAACAGTGAGCATTTTTCGATATGGCTTTGCTTTAATAGCAACTGCTTTGTGCACGGGCATCCTGTTAGCCATATTAAAAAGACAACGCTTTGACTTCCTTTGTTTTGCGCACACTACCCTGCAGTGTGTCACCTTCGAGAACACCCGATTACCCGCTCGTTCAAGGGCATCCGTATCCTAAACTTAAATCACTGCATGGTCTCAATATATTCCTTTATAGTCATGAACGAGAAGAAAGGGAACCGAGGGGCCCGATTTTTATTATCATATCATAAGAAGCCAACAAACAATGACACCAACGATGACATAGGGGAAATTACTTGTACTTACTAATTGAATTAAAGAAATGATAAATTAAGGGGAATGAAAATGGACGAACAAACAACTGTCTGCAGGTGGGGAACGAACCCACGTCTTCGCATTACGCGTGCGATGCTCTCACCATTGAGCTACCGCGGAGCCGTTTTCCCATCCGCTTTCTGGGATATTTAGGTTTTACAACTAGAATTAACCCTGGGAGTGTTAGCCAGCGCCACCACTCACAAGCCTAGGGGCGGATGTGGAACATCCTATCTGCCGCAGTCGTCACGAGCACGTGATCTCTTTGGGTGATGGCAACTGGCAATAAACCCACATATGCTACCTTAAGGTGTCAATGTTGCCGAATTCGAGCCCTCGTTATGTAATGAACGAGAAGAAAGGAAACCGAGGGGACCGATTTTTATTATCATATCATAAGAAGCCAACAAACAATGACACCACGGACAACATAAAGGAAATTACTTGTACTTACTAAATGAATTAAAGAAATGATAAATTAAGGGAAATGAAAACGGACGAACAAACAACTGTCCGCAGGTGGGGAACGAACCCACGCCTTCGCATTATGCGTGCGATGCTCTCACCATTGAGCTACCGCGGAGCCGTTTTTGCATCCGCTTTCTAGGATATTTAGGTTTTTCGTCCGTTTTCATTTCCCTTAATTTATCATTTCTTTAATTCAATTAGTAAGTACAAGTTATTTCCCCTATGTTGTCCTTGGTGTCATTGTTTGTTGGCTTCTTATGATCCTTTGCAGTCAATCATTCATAATTTCGCTAAATAATTTCGCTGCCTTATAGGAGTGTATGATTTTTATTTTGCAGCACTGACATATACCGTGGAAGTTGTACTGCCTCCTTATAACGGTGCAGCTTACTACTTCAAACTCAGTGAGTACATTTTACTATAGTCTTGACGTAAACGTACGATTCCGCTGTGCGGGATAAAGTAATTCATAATATGTGAAACTAGTAGTGTAATATGTGAAACGCAATATGCGTAAGCCTACAGCCGCAGTGCTGAGATACGTGCTGACAGAAGACTGGCCGCTTTAAAGAAGCAAAGCTGAGGTCTAAACGTTAAAGAAAGAAAAACTATTTACTCGAGAAAATGAACCCGCAGCCTAATAGCGACGAAATGAAATTCGAAATTTGTTGTTCGAATATAAGTATTTAACGTTCTGTATCTTTCATATGTACGGCTTATAAATCCACCCGAAAGGTTGGAGAAGGCAAATTCCTATTGCTGGCTTTTCTTCTCTCTCCATTTCGTCTCGATAAAACACACATTTCTTGACAGACATTTTCTTATTTTTTTTCCACCCAGCAATCACGAGTCAAAAGAACCGCGTGGTGTATAAGATGTACGACACGTCGGAAACCTGCGTTAACGCGGCGACGTTGGTCCCCATCACGTGCTACAACGCACTGGACGAGTGCTACAGCCAACAGAAATCCTGCCAGGGCCAGGGGGTATCGCTGGGCGAACCTCGCCAAGACCAGGGCTGCCCGAACCTACAATTCTCGCGATATCCACAAGCCGAACCGTTTCCTTTGTGTGCCGACTATTATTCCTGCACCTAGTCGCATGGCGCACGTCTCTGACTGTGTTGCATGTCGATATTAAAAACAAAATATATGCATCGATCTTTCAGTTGTGCATTTGAATGACGTTTTTGAAGCCTATTTGTTAATAACGGTTGAAAGGGAGCTGTGCTAGTTGATCGGTTTGCATCATGGGGTGTTGTGTCCTACTCTTGTGCTTTGTTTTTGTTGCGATTTTCAACGATTCTTGGTTAAAGGGATACGGACACAAAATCAGAAAATTTTACGAAAATGCTGAAAATAAATTCTCAGTGTGCGATTACACCGAAAAGAACTAGTCACTTAGCTCATTTTTGAGCCGATGACTTTATTTTTGGCGTGTTTGTGAGCGCGCGCCACGCCGCCCGACCCGCGGGAGTTCGAAGGCGTGACGTCACGACACCCTCGTCAGATAGCCAGACGGCCGACTGCGGTCATTCGAAGTGCGCTGAAGCCGCCATCCCGAGCATGAATTCGAGTTCTGGTGCCTCTACCAGCGATGAATACACGTCTGAAGACGAGGGCCATTCCAACTTGGCAAGAAATATTACCGCTTACAGGTTACGAGCCTTCCTCGTCAAGCGACGAAGCAGAGCAGGCGGCCGTGGACGTGCCGGTCAGGTTTTCGCGAACCGTAGCGCGAAGATTTCGCTCTGCACCATAGACTTGTGCAAGTATTATTTATCAGTTCCTCTGTAAACTTGCTTTTTCAAGAGCACACGCAGGCGAGGCAGCTGCGGGGTACTTCAGCACTGCGTGGATGACTGAATAGTAGTTTATTTCGTCTGTGTGAGCAACTGCACAAGACGGCTGCAAGTGAACGAAAACAGTACCGACATCTTTTCGCCTCCTCTTTTCAGGCGTGCCACTGATCATTTCTGCCTTGCGTCTTCGTGGGAATACTGAGGGCACAGCGTCAGGCATTAGGCGTTGCCTTTTGAACGGCATGCCGAGGCTTTTCAGCAAAGTCGGGTTGGTCACATAATGATCGGCGACGAAGTGGTCCGCGTAAATGAAGTAATTTTTTAGAGGTCTCCAGGCTGGGTGTGATGGCTGACAGGCAGGTATCCAAAGTTTACGCACCTTCTCGTCTCTAGGAAACGTGTGCGATGGCGTGTCACGACCGACGATGCTGTTATAACAGCAATGGCTTGGCAGAGTCCTTCCGCCGCGAGGAACGCGTCAATACCGAGCAACGACCGCGGGAAGGCACATGTAAGACGCACCACCTGCGTGGAGTGCCAACGGGGACAATGTTTCAAACGGACCACGTGCGAAGATCGCCAAAAGGGATTAAACAAACGCTGCAAGGGACCGACACCCCCGGAAACACTGCGACAGCTGTGGCTGTCCTTGGCCTCGCTCGCGCGCGGGTGGTTGTTATGACGTCAAATTTCAGCTTCGGCCGGCGGCCGCCTGGAGGTAAGGTGCAACAGAAAATCGCAAAAAAAAAAGATGTTTCTCGTTCTTTTCTTTTTTCAAAGCAGCTTGTTGTATTCGTCATTTTCAAAATTTCAACTTTTGTTCCGACGCAAAAAACCACCCGCCAACTTTTGTGTCCGTATCCTTTTAAGAAGGGAAAGCAAAGGCAACTGGAATGTTCTGACTTGAATGAAGTAGACCAGAACAAGCATGAATGGTGAGTTTGTTGTCAGATCGTTTTCAAGTGCACATATTGTGTTCAGCTAACAAAAGTCACAAGTCTAGGCAAACACATGCGAGAATTTGAGTAGGAAATCCAATAAACCAAGTTCGGCTCCCACTTAACGTAGCGTATTCAAAATAATCTCGATCATAAAAGAGCGAAAAAGCGCCTACATGAAAACATTTCGTTGCGTTTTGCAGGACTGTTTGCTGCCGTTCTGTGGCGCATGTGGGGTTCTAATGCCTAGTAAAAGGTGTTGGTTGTTCATGTCAGCAGAGTCATCCCTACCTTCTTGGTGAGGCATTCAATACTGGCCATGTAGACTTAGGTGCACGCTAAAAACACCCATACAGCTAAATTGACCACATTCATGCACTGCGGTGTTTCCTATATATAGAGCCAATGTAGTCTTCTGGCGTAAAATTTACTAAACTTCTTTTGAATTTTGACATTCGCATTCAGCCACTTCCTCCTACTTCTACATTTTTCTATACACTTGCCATTCTGCTAGACAGCAGTTAATGTCATGAATATACGATGACTTGATCACTTGAGAGAGCTCATCTGAAAAGTGCAGCTAATTTGACCTTGCATGATTTTCCTCGCAAATAATCTGCGCGTAATTGGTGTACAAAAGCTCTGGAAACAACAGTCTGAGTCTACAGTAAATTAGTATAAGTCACATATATTGTGATAACGTGCTGGTGCGGGTAGCTTAGGAAATAAATCATTCGAGGCATTTTAAAATATAGTGCTACTTTAGGTATTGTGGTTTGTTGTACAACATATCTACCAAATTTTATGTGTCTCTTGTTACGACCGGCTTGTGGGATGAACAATCTGTGTCACGCCATGAAAGCCCCGGCGAAAGCCCCGACGTTTCAAAAAGTTGCAGTCCTGCGCGGAACATGCAGCACAGTCGCAGCGTAAGCTGAAGGACCGGCTCCAAAGGAGCTCAACTTTCGGCACCACGCACTGCAAGGTCTTTGCGGCGAAATCTTTCTTATTAAGATCGCTTTCGTTAAGATCGTTTTCAAGAGATCGATCTTAACTGTCTTGCCGGCGTCGATGGCGAACGGCAGCTTCTGCTGCTGTCTGCACAGCGGTCAGCTGAGCCGATGGTGCCTTGTTGCAGCTGCGCGCGTAGCTGGACGACTCGCGTCTTCAGCAGCGGTTCGCACCTTGCGAGGAGGCGCCGTAACGTGTGCAGAAGAGTAAACACAGGTATACAGACTGCGCGGTGCACATGTCACATCCTTGACCCGTGGCACGACACGTTGCTGTTGATGACGATGGTTTACTGGCATCACCTTTGAAACGGGGGCGACAAATAGTCCCCTACCCTAGCCTGCTTGAGTTAATCAGGTATGGCTACATGCAGCATGCAACATCTATACGCAACTGATACATGTCGAGACACCTAGGGGAATATAACGAAACTGCAATGCAAAAATTTTGCGTATCGACGCTAAAAGGCGCGCCTGTCACATCACGGGTCAAATGGCACGATACGATGCTAATGATAATGATTTAATGGCATTCGCTTTGAAACGGACCGGTGACATAGACACCTAGACAGCTTGATTTAATGAGGCACACAATATATTTTATCAACATTCTTGCAGACATCTCCTTAAACTTTTTTCTCCCTCAAGCCAACTTTGACTTACTTGTACCGCTACCTGTGCATCTGCTACATGGTGTTCTACCTGGTGTAATAATAAGCAACTGCAATGTAAAGGGCGCACGTATAGACGCTATGCGGCCCATCTCACATCGCAAGTGACGCTCGTGGTCTTCCGTAGTGGTACTGGCAATTAATATATCATCGATGTACGCGAAGACTGCAGGCAAAGCCCGTATCACCTCAGCGATAAGGCGCTGGAATGTTTTACCGGCGTGGCGCAATCCAAAAGGCATGCGCACAAACTCGAATAAACCGAAGGGCATCATGATGGCAGTTTTTGGAATATCATTGGGCTCAACTGGTACCTGGTCGTACGCTTTGACGAGATCGACTTTGCTGAAGACCTTGCCAGATTAGATGTGAAATCTTGGATATGTGGAAGTGGGTAGCTGTCACGCTGACGGGAGGTTCCACACGGACGCCAGTCATTCGGATCCTTCTTTGGTACCAAATGCCGCGGCGAAGCCCAAGCATTGGAAAAAGGACAAATAATGGCTGAGTTTCAGCATATGCTCAAACTCCCGTTTAGCGACGGCGAGAGCTTGCCGAACAAGCGGCGTGGACGGGAAGAAGCTGGGGTACCATGTGTGATGATGTGAGTAACCGTGTGGTTAGGAGGTTTGTTCAAATTGCAAGGTAGACAGCGTAAGCTGTTATGGGCTCATTCCAATAGCAGTTTCGGTTCGCGAAGGTGTCCGCCGCCGCTGCCTCCTCTGCCTCCGCCGACGACGTCCGGCGATCGTAACCGCTATCGCTGGAAATGCGAAAAAGGTACCCGGTCCCCGCCGGGATCGAACCCGCGCCCGCTGCGTGGGAGCCAGATACTCTACCACTGAGCCACGCAAGCACTTGCGATCGGGCACCGGAAAAATGCGCTTTAAACGCAGGCGTAGACGATCCGAACCTCCGCCAGTATGGTGACGCCATTTAGTTAAGGCGCCTGCAAACGCAGCGTGCGCATGCGCAGACGACGAGATGCAATTCAGACGAGGCGCGCAATAATAAAAAAAAAAACGCAATCCCTATCCTCCGCGAGTATGGTGGCGCCATCTAATTAAGGTGCCTGCAAACGTCACAGGCCTGCGCGGCCAGGCATAATCGTGCTCAGTAGACTGCTTTGCAGAGAGCATTACAAGCCGCAGCTCGCTGTCGACGCCGGGCTGGCCGTTCAGATCGTTCTCATGAAAACGAGGCGAAAAGAGTTTTGTCGCGAAGACCCTGGTGTGCGTGGTGCCGAAATTCGAGCCACTCTTGAGCCGCTCCACCAGCTTACGATGTGACTGTGCTGCATGAGCCGCGCAGGCTTGTGACTTTTAGGGGCGAAGCACCTTAGGGCCGAGCCTTGTCCCTCCCTCGTCGCCCGTCGTCCGTAGCTCTGGTTTGCATGGAGTCCGCTAGGGGCGCTGCGGTGCACAAGGGCGTTCGTTCCCGACGTGCGCTCTCTTTCTCTCTTCAGCCATGGATGATAAAGGTCGGTGCACAAGGGCGTTTGTTCCCGACGCGCGCTCTCTTTCTCTCTTCAGCCATGGATGATAATGGTCGCTTCTGATAACGGCGCGCCCGCTATGGATGAAAAGGCGAGTGTGGCGGCTCAACTGCAAGCGGAGTCGAGGGCTCGCAAAGCTGCTGCAGCACGGCGACGCAGACAACAAGCGGACCCGGAATCTAGCGCGCGGGAAGCTGCAGCAAAATGGCAACGCCGGCAAGTGAACCCGGAGCTGAGGGCTCGCGAAGCTGCAGCAGACCCGGAGCTGAGGGCTCGCAAAGCTGCAGCAGTATGGCAACGCCGGCAAGCGGACCCGCAGCTGAGGGCTCGCGAAGCTCGCGCTTGGACCGAGCATCGGTGCCACCAACCTCAGGCAGAGAACGCTTCCGGCGTTTTGCCGCCGCTTCCCGCGCTCTCGCCGCCTCTGGGTCCACTTGCCGGCGTCGGGGGATTCACGGTTAACCGAATGATCCCCCGGTGCTTCGCCCACTCATCATCATTCACTTCGTGGATATGCGGTGATTTTTTTTGTCACCTCGCGTAACTCGGCCAAGATTCGATAGAAGTCCAATGATCGACCGAAGAAAGTGCCATTCATGAGCCGTTGGTGCCGCATGCTTACGTCAAGGTTGTAGATGGACAAGAAATCCGAACCGGTGATGGGATGGACGGCGTCAGCGATGACGAAAATTGAGCGGAACGTGCGGTGTAATCCGCGGTCAATGGAAGGTGAAGCAAACCGGTATGCCGCTATGGTCAGGGGCGTAGCCAGGGGGGCGGGGGGTGGGGGGGGTTCAAACCCCCCGAAATTTTTACGCCCCCCCCTTACCCACCCTTTTGTCTTGTCACTTCGCGCTGACATAATTCAAGAAACCAGTGCTACTATCACAATTTCATTCCTGGGCGCTTCTGTTTGGGTTAGTAATATACCGTGAATCATGTTTGCATACGGAAAAATGTGTCGCGGTGTTTTTCAATTAAGGCTTTGGCACTCTGTGAGGTTTTGTGCGAGAAGGCGGTGGCCGCATTTTACATGAGGGCGAAACTACTCGAGGCCTGTTTACTAAGATTTAGGTGCACGTAGAAGACCTCCAAGTGGTCGAAATTTCCGGAGCCCTCCACTACGGCATCTCTCATAATCATATTGTGGTTTTGGGGCGTTAGACCCCCACAATTGACAATTAAGAATTGTTTTTACGAATGTTCAAAAAAAACCAATCCCGGAATAATTTCACTTAACTTGCTTGCTTGATTTTCAGCAGGCGCCTGTGGTTCATGCTACACATTCAGCTGAAGCCGTCTACGTTCCCAGTAGAGAACAGAGAGAACGTCTTCCGTGTGGACTCGAATTTCACGGTGGATGTTTAGAAGGGCGATGGCAACCAATCTTTTATTTGGGTTTGAAGCTCTCAGGTACGTCTTTAGGTGTCTCAGCGATGAAAAAGAGCGCTCCGCTTCAGCTGCGCTCACGGGCAGAGTAGCCAGAATCTTTTAAAGACGGTGCACGTTGGGAAAGAATACCACTGGGCAATTGGCAACCGCTGCATTGCAGACATGTTGGGCGTTTCTCGCTTCTCGCTCTTCCATTTCTCATCCCATACTGCCAACTCCCCTTGCTGTTCCGAAGCTGAGATTACGTTTGAGTACAAAGCTGCAAACTCTTCGGCAATGGGAAGAGTGGCGGCTTCAGGTATATTCTGTGGCAGAAGGGAAAAAAGCATCTACAAGGTGTGCCGATGCCTTTTAAACCGCTCGTTTAACTGGCTTATTAGGTAGTCCAGAAAAAAGCAGAAACACCGAAAGCCTAAAGTGCTCCTCAACGCTAGCCACTGACACGATATCGCGATGAAGCTGCCTACCTGTGACCCGCGGCATTCTCATTTCAACATGTGCCGCCTCGGCAGCCTTTACAGAGGCGTCGAATATATCATTAAAGCCAGACCCCCGCATCTGGAGCACCGCATACTCAACGTCGTCGACACACATCAAGGCGGCAGCCAGGTCATCAAGGCGACAGCCAGGTCCAGTGAGCTAGACTGAAGCAATCTCGAAAGCGGAAGCGTTAACGAGAGTACTTTGGCGGCGATGTGTACACTGACAATGAAAGTGGAAGTGAAAACACAGGTGAGCAATTGGTGTGCTTTTGCGGATGTGTCACCGGGAGCTCCATCCTGAAGAGTTTCAAGGGTTGAAACAATTGGATTGAAAAGCTCCACGAACGTTTGCACAGCCTCGTGACGCTGCGTTTTCGAAGACTGGTCCATGCAGTGGCGCCATGAGAGGCCGTTGCTCCAAACGCCCACTGTACCTGTTGTACTTACTGTATTTTACTGCGCTTACTTTACTTTTTACGTAATTTCTTCACAAGCACACGCGCACGCTTTGGAGGGGGGGGAGTCCCATATGCCTTTGATATTCATGTATAGAGTCTGCTCAAACTACCCATATTTATTATCGATCACGTCACGTTGATGAACACTGACGCTTGGGATAGTGGAAGCATGTGTCGTAATTGCACATGTATATGGCAAGAGATACAAGAGAGCCCGGCTTCGAAGCACGGCGCCGGCTTATTAAACACGATTAATCACACGCGCTTCTATTTGAGAGACTACATCGGCAAACGGGCTCAGTGTCGGGGTCGCACGACCTTGCATCCTCAGTGCGTCTCATTCAAGAAAACTTTCTTATATATCCACTAGCTGCCAGTATTGCACACAAAGATCAATAAAAACCTTCAATTTATGTTTGCACTCATGTGTTGTTGCTTTCGTTTCTAAGAGCTTTTTAACGCTACTGAGTGTACAACGGCTGTGGGAGAGCGTCAGTATTAAACCTGTTGCCTACAAGTCACCTAACGGTAAAATTGCGCATAGGCATGCCCGACACTCGGATTTCTTAAGAACTGAAACACTCAGATAAAGAAAAGGAGCCAATGAAACGCCCTTGGAAACCACATGGGTCCAAATAACCAACAAGAAACGGGGTGTGCGATCGCGTCTACTAAGACATTTCATGCAGAATACCAAAAACCTGACAGGGCGCGACGCCCTCAAATAACCAGGATGCTGCCTTTTCGAAGCACTGATGTTCCGTAATGGCCGAGCAACCAGATGGGAGCGCGCGTTTATTTTGAAGCGGGAGGTTCTACTGGTAGTCCCGGCCTATGTCACGAAACCCAACTGCTAACGCATGCTCTGCTACAATGTTGTATACACCTGATGCGGAAAAGGAGCGCCCGCAGGCCACACCACACAATCCCATATTGAGGCCTCTTTCTATGTGAGTACATACATCCGCACGTTACTGAACCCAATACCATAGGACCTCTATCTTTTCTTTGGAAAAATCAGTGACAGGTGGTTTGATCGCCATGGATTTATTACTCAGAGGCTCTCGTATAGGAAGCAGATATTCTACCACGAGGCTGTAGGTGCACTGAAAGAAAGACACGATGGTTCCATGTTACTAGTTTCCAAAGTTAGGTGCATCCCAGAGAAACATACATTACCTCTATTTGTTTTGTGGACGAGAGCAGCTTAAAATCGTTAACAAAAAAGTCACTTCAGCTCTGCTCTTGAAATCGAAAAAATGCCCGTCATTCTGCCTTCTACGGTAGAACGTCTCGGTGTATCTGCTCTCTTCCGTTGTACGTTGCGTGAAAGCCAGGGAAGGTTGGCGCATTTGCTGCAAGAAGAAAAAAAAAAAGGGGGGGGGGGGAAGAAAAAAATGAACTAAAGAAAGCATATATAAATACTGCTTCTCTCTCTCTCTCTCTCTTTGGATGCTGCACATTCTGCAAACGTTCCTCTTCTAAGCTTTGGGTGGGCCACAGAACTCTTACTGGTATAGCATGCTGAAATAGATGGGGGCATGCCTTACCGCCTGATTAAATTGTGGTAGTACTCCAGAGCTTGAAGTAAAGAAAACCCAAGCCATATTCCTAGGTAGCCGCCAACGTAGCCGAAGACTTCAATTATCTAAGCAAAATATAAAGAAAACATATCACTTAGGCCAGGAAACGTAAAAACGTTCCAGTGGAGAAGTAGAATTTAACCGAGAAATTACTTGACACGGTCATAAACATTACGGAACCCAGATTTCACCCCATTGTTGAGTGAGTACAAACGTAAAGAACGATTACTGTATTTGTCACTTAGCCACTTCAAGGACCGATACCGGAAACACTTACATTAAGCCTGGGTTGCTCCGTCACAAGCTCTAAGCTGTCTGTGGCAAATCTTACAGTGAGCTCGTATGCGGTTCTGAAAATATTTTTGGATTAGTATAAAGATAGGAGCACATTTCTTATCCCAATTAGTGCACTTACTCCTTAGATCCATTGGATTTCTGAAACAAAAATATTTCCAATCAAACAGCAATGCAGAGAAAATAGCGATTGAATTGCACCCAGCTTGCACTACTTACCGGAATAGGCCGTATACCCGTGACACGGCTGTCGTAAGTGATGTCCCTGAAGTACAAAGTGATATTGTGTAATTTAATATTCAATGGCAAAATGATGTTCCACTCGCTTGTTGGCTCATGGGGAGCAGTGTTTGTTCAGAAGTCGTCGCAGATTACCATTCAGCTGCCTTTTCTCAGCTACCGCTTGAATTGCTTTTTGCATAGTTGTTATATAATGTTCTTGCAGCGAACTTAATTTGTGTCGCGCTGTATATATTATATTGAATCTTCTTTTCTATTCTTCTTCACACTCCTGTAGCATTCCGACAGCGCTAACAGTATTGTAAATAAAGAATAACAGAGTACTAAAATAAGGGTAGCAGAGATATTGCTATTCTTTTGTTTTATATTGCTGAAGTATACACAGAGTCAAGTCACTGCACGTATGTATAGTTATCAGTGGTGAGCGGTGCCTTGGCTGTCATACGGTCTTGCCACGCACCCAGAGGTCTACGAAGGCAGTGAGGGGTAAGCAACATTTTTTTTCTAGTCACTGCATCCCTGCTCTTGTACAAAACATAGTAGCGTAATGCTTTCGCGAGAACACATATTTAGTTATATATATCCTGCTGTTCTTCCTGTATTGCCTACGATAGCGATGATGCTGAAAATTTAATGGCATGTTACCTACAGTTCCCAATGCGTGAATCCCTTCAAATTCCGTTAGGATGTGCTGAGTGGTCTCGGGATTTTTGATGCAGCATACGCAAGCCTCATCTAGTTCTGAATATTTGCCCCGGTATGTCATTGTCCTTAGGCAACCGGCTCGAGCCTCCAATAGCAAGGCACTGCCATTTGTGTTATCGTACAGATTTTCCCTTCTAATTTCTTTCTTCTCATTCTTGGAAATCTTCATTGTCCTTTTTGTTTCCATTCTTTGCATCCAATTAACTGTCTCTGCTTCTCTCACTTTCTTTCTGATGACTTCTGATTGTCAATTTACAGTTTCAGTCACCCTGTACTTGGTTGCCAATTTTCTTGACCTATTCCTCCATTCTGTGTCCACACTTTTCAAGTACAGATACTTGTGCACTTTAGCCGCCCATTTATTTTCATCCATGTTCCTGAGTCTTTCTACAAAACTAATTTTCCTATATGCTTCTCTGACTTCAAAAGAGGCCCAACTTATGTCACCCTGCACTGCCTCATTTGTGGTCTTACGGTGGGCTCCCAAATTTAATCGGCCTACTGATCTTTGGTTAACTTCCAACTCTGGCAAGATATCCAATTTTAAGCATAGAATGGCATTTGCGCTGGCACTATTACTCCTTTCCAGATTCCATGCACCACCTTGTACTTATTGTGGTCCCACAGTGCTCCGTACTTCTTTATTGCTGCATTTCGCTTCCCCTTTATTTTCAGATTATCTTGGACGGTGGTTGGGTAATTCTTTCCATCGTTTAGGTATACGCCGAGGTACTCATATTGCTTGACTATGGGTATGACTTTTTGTTGAATTGACACCACGTATTTCCTCGTCTCTTCCTTAAAGATCTCAATTCCCGATTTCTTTGGGCTAGATTGAGGCCTAGATTTGTCGTTGCGTTGTCACAGGTATTTGCCAGTGTCCCTAAATCGCTTGCATTCTCCGCTAGTAGCACTACCTTCTACGCACACGTCAGTCCAGGGACCTTCTGTTGCACCATTTGTCATTTATGCACGTAGGATAAATCAAACCCTAATTCGTGGTATTCCAATCGTCTTTCTATTTCCTTAACATAAAGCATGAACAACAATGGAGTCAGAGGACATACTTGCTTCCGTCCTTGGTGAATTCCCACCATTTCATTACCGTTTCGACCTTCCCATACCACTTCGACTTGGTTATTTCTATATATCTCCATCTGCAGCTCCGCAAAATCGCCTATGCCTTCGTGCTTAAGAACGTCCCTTAACGTTGTCATAGACTCCTTTACTATCTAGAAATGCTATCGAAAAAAAGTCTATTCTGAGCTACTGAAATCCCTATGCACTGAGTCGCGCCTGGCGAACAAAAGCTGAACGATGATAGTGAGGATTGCGTGTCGCGTCGACTGCTCGCCAACACTTGTTTACATGTGCGCGTACGGCGCACATATCTTTTAAAGTCTGCCGTAAATGGTGGTACGCATTTTTTACGATATAGATACTCCTTCCGCTTTACGTTTGTCGCCTTTTCACTGAAATAAAATTAGTGGGTGCACACATCGAATGTGCGATGTGGGATCGTCGCGCCCTCCGTTCGCCACAATCGTTTGACTTTTATTTCCGCATTCTGATTTAGGCACGTCAAAAAACGCTTAACCTTGCACTTGGCCGCGCAACGCTTGAAACAGCCAAGCTGGGCGATCGTAACCCAGCATTTTCCAGAAGTGCGCGCGAACTTTTCATCTTATTACTCATGATGATGATAATTTCTTTTCGCGTGTCTCAGACTTACGGCCGTCACTGCGCGTTGCATAGCGCAGCTTGCAACACCGACACCGCGTTCCAGGAGACCCGGTCCGTGAATGCGCCTCTCTGGCGCTCTCATAGCACGCAAAACCTCTTCACCTCGCAGAGCACGAGCGTGCGAATACGCCAGCTGTGGACGAAGACGACGACGCTCGAACGCAATCATATGGTTCGCATAAATGCACGCTCTGCAGGCGTGGTTGTATTGCCTAGTGGATTCGACGCTCGCTTTGGGACCGGGAGTACGCGGGCTCGAATCCGGCCTCAGCAAAAAAAAAAAAAAATTAAATTATGGGGTTTTACGTGCCAAAACCAGTTCTGATTATGAGGCACGCCGTAGTGGGGGACTCCAGAAATTTTGACCACCTGGGGTTCTTTAACGTGCACCTAAATCTAAGTACACGGGTGTTTTCGCATTTCGCCCCCATCGAAATGCGGCCGCCGTGGCCGGGATTCGATCCCGCGACCTCGTGCTCAGCAGCCCAACACCATAGCCACTGAGCAACCACAGCGGGTGCGGCCTCGGCAAGAAAGTTTCTTTACTTTCTTGGTAGTTTCTTGCTACGCACCACAAATTACGGCTGGCTTTAAACAGCTTCGTTGTTAAAAAAAATTACTGCGTTTTAAATAAATAAAATGGTTGCTGCGATACTTGAACGCCGCGCTTTAGAGATTCCTTGTAGCGATGTGTTGATTATTACGGAATCTTTGTGATACCACGAAACATGAACGAGGTGGCGGGAGACCACTCACTCAGGATTAGCAGACACATTCTTAAGCGCTCATATGATGTCGGAGATCTTAGAAGTGTAATTGCATGACTGTCGCTTTGTGGTTACCCGACCATCGTTAGCTGTTCCTGAGGAGCCCTTTTATTATGTCCATATCACGCAAATTAACGCAGAAATAGTTCTGCCTCGCGGGTTAATTTTTGCGCTTTGGTACTTTGATTACCGGCTATAAAGGAGAAGCGGAATTTGATTATTACAAGAAGATCATGTGTAACATTGGAGGGGCGCTAGACACAGTCATTCGTAAAAATGAGTTGCTGGAGGCTTATATATTGCACTTTTTAGCGTGATGTCGTTAGTTTGACGGAAGGTAGCGGCTATTATTTTCACAAATAAAGATAACAACGTATTATGGTTGCCTCATAAATATAGTTGACTATGATTCGTATGATTTTAGTGCATGTAATAATTCCAAAAACATAGCTATTGCTAAAATGCATGGAGGAAGGAAACCCCAGGAGAGGCCCTGGCAAGCACGGACGTATTGGAGAAGATGTGTCGGAAGTCCCGTGCTGTTATTCGCAGAGGAGCACTGGGACGGGTACCCCAAATGTCAACGTTGCCATAGCAACCGCGCTCCTGAAGCTTTCGCTGCTGCTCTCGGTCTCTAAAAAGTGAGATAAGATTTTTCCGCCGGTGTCTTTCTCGCAGCACCTTTTGTTCGCGAAAAATGCTGACTTTGGGGTGTGTTGCGTAAGCTTGAAAGTTGTGTTTTGGGTTTGTGAGTGTGAGTGTCGGCCAGCAACAGATACACTCAAGCGATCACGACGCGGGTCTTTGTTGTCTTCTTCAACGTGCCACGGAAAAACACAGGAGCGCGTCTGCTTCCCTAAAACTGCTACAGAAGTTTTGTAGGCTTTGTTTTGACGCGCGTCAGGAGGACACACTTCCGGCGGCTCGTAACAATGCAAGTTCAAAGTTCGCGCCACTCTGTTCCGGCGAGCTGCAGAACCCCTGATTGGAGGCGCAAATAGAGGTGGCACACCAACATGGCTGCACTTCCGGCTTCAAAAAGGTGACGTCAGGGCCTCTCCTGTTTTGTTTCCTTCCTCCATGCTAAAATGCTACGTTTATGCTGCTGCGAGAGAAAACAACGTGTGCGAAGCCACATAGCGTTCCTGCCTCAGAGCAGTCACTCATGGCGGCAAAACTGGTTTGACTGAACTCAGTAACTATTTTGTATTCGATAGAGAACTGAAAATGAAGAAAAAGCTAAGTATGTATATGTACAATCGGGGAAGTAGAGTCACAAAAACTAGCTACGTTGACTTCATTGTACAGCAATACAGACCATTTTATAACCACTGGGATAATAGCACAAAGTTGAGTTGCACAACAGCAGCGCCAATAGCATGGGCAGAACGCAAATCAAACACGAACAAAAAGTAGCACGAATGTACAGGAACAGAAACTGCGTTTTGCGCTCGGTTCACATATAGTAGGAATGTTCAGTGCGTTTCGTGCAAGAATGTGAAATAGCAGATCAATATATTATCACTTCGCTGCAATCAGTGCATTTCATTGCCAAACAATAGGCCCAAATCGGCCACAACGAAGCGCCGCCATGCACATTTCAATGAGCGCACAGACGGTCCATCCACACTAACGCGGCGAAGGTGCTGCTCCATATAGCTCGATCTCGTGACCAATATCTTCGAGTGATTTATGACATGCATTCTAATCAATTTCCGGCTAACTGAATTTGTGGTTCGAGTCAGTAATGCCAGTAAAGTGAACGTTTCTTTGCTTACTTTCCCCGAATTTGGCGTGGCTGCTGTCTGCTGGATTATCAGTATCTCGGCGGATATTTTTGTGGCTATATCTATGAACGTCATATGTGTAGCGAATGCTAGTGCCAGCGAACCGGCTTAAATAGCGCTTGTACGCTGACCGACACTGTAGTGCGAGTAAGCTGACCTATGTTCTGCAAAACAAAAACATACAATTCTACACAAAATCCTGAACAAATAATGTCGGCTCCCAGGTACCTCTAAATCCCAAGGACCTGTCAATGGAATGACGCGATGTATTGAATGGATTGTTTGATTTACTTAATTTTCGTTGATTTGTCAATTGGGAATGGCCATTGGGTGTGTGCCTGCTTTTGGTTCACCCTCCAGAATGAGTATGTGCCACTGTTAAAAAAGGGTTGTAGAAGCTTTACAGGTAGCTAGATAAGTGTGGAACTTCTGTGTGCAGGCACTTGTAACACCAATTCTTTCCTCGAACAGCGTCATACATCGCATTCGTCCTAGTGACATCATGACGTAGACGCCTCACACTATGCATCCGCCTAACTTTATGTTTTCATTTCGGCATGACTTGTGAGCGGTGTAGACCATAAAGATGTAAAAGAATCATGATATCAAAGTTATTAACTTTGTGGTGGATAAACATTTATATTGCACGAGGTTTGACGCTCCGTAAGGTGAAAGTTAACAGATGTGAGCGAACCACCCTTAGCTGTAAAGCCCTTTCACATAGATTCCGAAATCTGTGTTGGACCAGCATTTTTTTTTTCTGTTTCACAAGTGTACCGTGCAGTTTCCAGTAGGGTCGAAATGAAACAAGGAACGTAAACGAATGTCTTACTCGCACGATGGTCGACATTGATCCATGCACGATTCAAATATGTTCGCTGTGTATGCAGCAGTTCCAGCAATTTTCTGGAACAAAAGTAAACACACAGCCGATTAAAGGCCATAGCGATTCATCCTATGTGCACTTTATTGCTTATCATATAAGCAATATTGTCGGCTGATTTGGGTGCTTGTAGCCAGAGTAGTCCAGTTCTTGTAATATTAGGGTAGGTAATGCAAAATTACATTTATATGTCTTCTTTATCCCTGTGGTTTCAAGAGTAAGGTAAATTACATCTGAGCAAAAATAAATCTAAGAAGGAAATGTGAGCACTCACGTCTGAAACTACAAGGCGTAAAAAGATATATTGAAAATATTGCCGCAGAAAAGCCTATTAGCCTAACATCATTGCAAAAAAATGTTTCAAAAATCGAGAATAACGTGAGGCGTATATCGGGTGTCACAGTTACATACGCTGTCGCAAAAGCCGCAGGCAAGGTGACGACTCCTACACCAAGAAATTAATTTTGTATATTGTTGCGTCATTTCCGAAAATACATGTAGTACATTGTTCATTCTTGATACTACCAATTTGCGGTAATGGTAGTTGATATTTCCTTATTGAGAAACTGATCAAGCATAGAATTATAGTTGTAAGTATTTTCTTAGTAAACTTACTTGGTAAATTTACTAAGAAAATACTTACAACAAAAAATAACTTAGTAAATTTACTTAATAATTTACTAGTAAAGAGCTTTAGCAATTTTATTGTAGTTTTGATGGAACGCCTAACAGAAGCAATTCAAATCAACAAGGAATCTGTGCACCATTAGGAATGGTACATTGTGTGGCTATCAGTATTCCAGCCCATTATACCAAGAATTAGAAGCTAGTAAATTGCAGGCAGCCATTTTTTTCGAACACAACGCTTTACATAATAGGCTCACATAACTGCTTTGTCTATGCGTTGAAGTGCACAAAAATTTTTAGGCGTAAAGGAAATTCTCTAAAGCCTGAGTCACTTACTTCCTTCAACTATGTTGCATATGCGCCCTTTGAACGTGGCCGAGTATTCGTGATCCGACATGTGACAGCTGCACAGCTCCATTTCTTTTTTCATCAAGCATGTCTGAGTGCATGACTGAAAAATAAAGCGCCAAGGAAAAACTTAGTGTCTCCATCCAAACTTAGAAATGTTTGCTCTAGCATAAAATGCAGTTTCCTTGCATAACTCTCGCGAGAAAAATCACTCTAATTTTTGCTCTAAACCTTCCTGCAGGCAATATTTTACGAATATCAGCATTGCAAGAAGTCATTTCAGAATTCTTATACCGGAAGGTTGAAGCGAAGTACTTCTTTAAAGCAACGTTTTAACAGCGAAGCTGTTTAAGCGAGCCGTTTTTTTGGTGCGTAGCAAGAAACTACCAAGAAAGAAAAGAAAATAAACTTTCTCGCCAAGGCGGGATTCGAGCCCGCGTACCCTCGGTCCCAAAGCAAGCGTCGTAACCACTAGGCTATACAGATACTTTTTTCCCCCTTTATTGCATGGAAATACAGCCACGCCTGCAGAGCATGCATTTATGCGAACCATATGATTGCGTTCCTGCACCGCTGGCGGGTTCGTACGCTTGTGCTCTGCGAGGTGAAGATGTTTTACGCGCTATGACAGCGAGAGAGACGCATTCACGGAGGGGGTCTCCTGGAACGCGGTGTCAGCATTGAAACGCGGTGTCGGTGTTTCAAGCTGCGCTATGCAACGCGCATAGACGGCACTAAGTCCAAGACGTGCGAAAATAAATTATCATCATCATGAGTAATAAGATGAAAAGTTCGCGCGCACTTCCGGAAAATGCTGGGATACGATCGCCCAGCTTCGCTGTTTCAAGCGTTGCGCGGCCGAGTGCAAGGTTTTTCTTATTGACAGATGCACTATAGTGTATGCTGTAGAATAAACAGCCATGTCGATTCTGCTGTGTGAACGAGAGATAGACGCCTTCTAGAAGAGTGGAATTATGCCATAGAAAGATTCAGGTTTATCTTGTTGCATACATAAGGAAATTTGGCGTTCAACGTTTGCGCTCAGTGAATGCGTTACTTAGTTGCTCACGCTCTCACTTAGTGAGTGAGTGTGTAATGCGTTAAAAAAACTGAGTGAGTCCACTGAAAAAAAAAAGCTAGTTTTTCGAATTGGAAAATGCTTTAGCTATGGTTGCTCCTTCCGTTATCAAATTGTTGCGAAATGAGGTACGTTTGCATATTACCTCTTTAGATGAAAATCCGTAGAACTCTTCCTTCACGCCTTCACTGATGTAGTCTTTACAGCGTGAAGTGAAAGGAGGCGGCAGACGTCGTTTCGTTTGCTGTAAAGAGTAATAAATCCTGATTAAAACAACTGCAATACTTCCAGGCATAGATTTATTCGTACGAGGCAGACACTGAACCATGTTATGGTTTGTGGATATTAGCCTTGAATCATCTCTTTTTACCTTTACTACGTTTCAAATCTCAGTGCCGTCGGGTTTCGTACACGTTAACAACGGCCTGAACGACACAAAAAACGTTGCGAAGGCTACGTTGCTGAGAGGCCTGATCTATAGCGTTGCTCAAAATTAAGCTTGACTGTGAGAACCTCCGGCAACCTAAAAGACCTCGGCCTTTTGCCATTTTCGTATGGTGCGTTAATGCAGCATTCGCTTGCCGCGCAAGAGGAAAGAGCGTGGAGCAACCTACGTTGTTAAGTAGCCTTAAAAAAAGAAAAAAGACAAAAAAGACAGATTTTGCCTCTATAAAGAGGTCATAATGCTCACATCAGTGCTGAATGCAATGTCATACACGCATTTCGAATTTTCAAGAGTATGCTATGGACACGACATAACTATAGGAACAGCTACTTGTCCTTACAGATAAAGAACTCTGGTACCTCGTACAAGCGCAGGGGGAAGGGGGGGGGGGGAGGTGTTGCTAACGAGATGACCAGAATATCTGTTGCGTCTGCGTGTCCTATAGGTCTTTTAATGAGCATTCGTTGGAAGTAATGCAACGTTTGTTCTACTTGTTCTTTTGCTTGTGGCCTCTCTTCAGCACACTTTTGCCATGTTAGTAATTAATTAACTGTCCATGGCTGCCTAGCCGGTAGAGTCGTCGAGTATACAAGGAATTTTTTAAGCGGGAGCTATGCGAACCAATGGAAAGCAATACGCTCATGTAGCAGGAGACCACTCGCTCTGTAGCACATGCTGAGAAGGTACAAAATGAACAGATGTATTGTATTTAACCATTTGTCCGTACAGTCTTTAACGCGTTAACGTACACCGGAGCGCACCGTATCCTAGCACTCTTTACAGACAAATGTGCTGGGGCTGTATATATTTGTGGATGTTCTACACCCGCCAACTCTGACTTTGAGCAGCACTGGCTAACATCGCCAGGGCTGGATCTGCTAAACATAAATACACAAGTTAGTGGACGGATTCATAGCCGACGCCTTAGCACAAGTGGTAGCATACAACGACCGCGTAATGTGGTAGTTGTGGATTCGGCTTACACCGGCGGCACGTTATCTTTTCTTTCATATTGTTACGTTGCGGAGGTCACATATAAAGGTGTACTTACAATATAGACAAGAGAGGCAACGATATATAAACAAGATATATAAACAAGCTGGCGAGACCGATTATACCTCTACACGTCAAATCGTTGTCTTCTGACTGGCGCCGCTCTTGGTTGCAGCGTAACATAAGCCCCGCCTGCAAAAACGTCATCTCGGCGCTAACTATAAGGGAGGTTAAATAGTAAGGTTTCAGCCGGCACACATGCACAACGTCAGTGGGGCCACGCGAGTCCAGCGGAGCGATCTCGTAGTTCAGATCGCCAAGCTGACGCAATATAGTGTTGGGCCTGTGTAGCGCGGCTGCAGCTTTTCAGACAATCTGACGCGGCAACATGGTGTCCATAGGAGGACAACGGAGCCAAGAGAAACTCGAACGTCCCGATGTCGACTGTAGTACCGGATCTTCTGTGCGGCCTGAGACTCAGTGAGCCGGGAGCCCGTGTGAAGACGTCTTGAGCATTTCAGTGGGAGTGTTCGTCGAGGAAGGAAGCTGTGTGTCAATGGGCGAAGCAGGGTGGCAGCTGAACAGAAGTAAAAGGGTGAAGAGCCGGCGGTCTCACGACGGGACGAGTTATAGGCGCAGGTCACGTGCTGTCCCATTTACTGGGGCTGTCAGAAATGTACACAGACAGCACTTTGTCAACTTGCGATTGAGCCGCTCATTTCAATTTTAACCATAGCTAAATTCCCCAATGCTTTGCTTGGCTTTAAATAAAGTTTCTTCCTCCTTCCTTGACTACATTATCTGTCTGCTATCAGATAATGCAGACAGATTATATATATATATATATATATATATATATATATATATACAGTGCAAATGAGGGTGGTCGACCCCGGACACTTCGCCCCTTTGCACGACACTTTGCACTGTGGTGAACGCGGTTTAAATCACGGATCCAGGACCTCAAATAGCTGTGGCGTAATGCTAATGGCATTTATCTCACATTTACTGCTAAATCCCCACTGAATTTTTCGCATCCAGGTGCCATTGGAATGCAGCCGCTGCGGCCGGGGTCGAACTCACCACATCGCGCTCAGCAGCGCGACTCCATAGCCACTGGGCTACCGTGGCAGGTGAGCACTCTAAAAGAACGCGAGCAAATACATGTTGTTGGCTACTGTATGGATCAAGTAACACCACTTTATTGCGATAGCAACTATATGGACACTCCACAAATATTTGCCGTTACCGACGCCGTGATGTTCCGTATAAAGTTCAAGTGCGATAATATAACCAAGGTATACGGCCCCGCGGGCCGTAGCTGTGGTTGCGAGAAAATGCGTGTGAGGGTGAACCAAGAAGGATGGTGACTTGACGAGGTCCGCTTCCCACACACCCTGTGTTGGAAGTTACGTGATCGAGCGCACGCGAGGGGATGCAGATGCGCGAGTCTGCTCGTCTAGGCCGGCGGTGGCTGAGCATGGCGCGGCTGAGCGCATACGCGGCCCGCACGCCCTATCTCGGAGATAACCTTCAGCGGGTGCAAAGTTTGGGCTAGTACAGATGGCTGGTGGCTTCATGTGTGCGGTTTTCGTGCACTCCTACGTTGAAGATAGCGTAATCTCATGTTTAGAAGAAACTTTGAAGCGAAAGGAAGCACGAGGCGTTCAGTCAAAGCTGCCGGCACTTTTTATCACGCCAGCGTTGTGACAGCGATTGCTCGTGGTCATCAAATGAGATCACTTCATTCTGGCCTGTCTGTGCGTGACACCACGGTTGTTAATATGTTTAGCAAGCAAATGTTTACTGTAACTTCTACGGCTTATAAAACAATAAACTTTATCTCGTGTGGCAGTCTAACACTTTGCTATCGCTGTCAATGCTTCGACTTTCGGTAGAAACTGTGACATTTTGTGCTGTGGCTATCACATAGTTAGTCAAAAATAGTTATAACTTCGCAAGTAAAAGTTTTGTGACAAAGGTGACAATAATAAAGCTCTACAGCATTCTAGCAAACCTCTAGATCCACAGCTTTGGGCTTTCTAGATGTTACGTAGTCACATTTTCTGCGTCCTAAAGAAAGCTAGTGAAATACGAAATAGAAGCACGTGAAATACCCGCCTGCACGCAATGATTGCATTGCTCTCTAACGTGCCATTGGGCTAAATTCTCGGTTCGTTCCTATGTGGCACGTTTGAGAGCACTGCGATCGCTGCACGCAGGTGGGCATGTCACGCGCTTTTTTTTAATATTTCGCGTGCTTTATTTAGGGCGCACAAAAAAATTGAATAATCAGAAGCAGGAAGTTCAAAGCTGCAGAATTTGATGTTTCCTAAAATGCTCAACGACTTTGTATTGGACGTTTTGCCGCAACAGTAATAATTGCGAAGCTAGTTAAATAATTTTGACTAGTTCTCAGTTAGGCTGAATACCAAAAAATTGTGTCACTTGCCCCATACAACAGCCAACAACATGCATTTGGTCGAGTCCTTCTACAGGGCTTCGGCGTATTATTGAACTTGCGCTAAAGTTAGCTGGAATATCCTGTGAATAGTTCGCAAGCTAAAGAAAAGCCTGTGTATTAGGTGTCCCTATTCCCGTTCTTCATTCCTTTAATGCTGTTTTTTATTCCATCCTACAGATGGAGTAAAAATAAAGACGAAGAATCTGAGATAGCAAAGCAATTTCCAGGATCCCCTAGGCGTCGTATTTTGGACCAACCTGCTTAATGGCGATGTCATAGCCCTGCTGCGGAACCAAGGCGATGGCGGCGTTGCTCTCGGGCTGGCACAGCTTCGGCCGCTGCACGAACACTGGCAACGGCAGCGTGGTCATCAAGCGCAGAGTGTTCTTCTCGATGAAGCGCAGGCGAATGCGTAGGTCTATAAGGCAGTGCGTAGAGAGAAGGCGCGATCAGTATTTTAATGCGAATGCCAATCTTAGCCTATTTCAGCTACTTTGGGTCTGTCTATCAATCTAGCCTTGTTACGCCGCTCTTGAAGAAAAAATTTACCAGCCCTTCCCCTGTCGAGAAAATGGGGGTAAGCGAAGCTTGTCGAATGTGTATCGGACCTTCGTGGTGGTTTTCTTTATTTCTCTCACTCTTTCTTTGTCTCTCTCTCTTTCTATCTCTCTGTCTCTCATTCTTTCTTTCTTTCTCTGTTTCTTTCTCTCTCTCTCTTTCTTTCTTTCTCCGACTGATGATATTGTTTATCTTTCTCTGTCTTTCCCTGCCTCTTTCTGTCTCTCTCTTTCTCCCTCTCTCTATCTATCTTCCTTTCTCTCTATTTATTTCTTCCTTGCTCTTTCCTTCTCTTTCTCTCTTTCTCTTTCTCTCTTTCTATCTTTCTATCTCTCTCTTTCTTCCTCTCTTTCTTTCTCGCTCTCTTTCTTTCTCTCTTTCTCCTTCTTTTTCGTCCCATGGTATGTGACAATGAGCATGGACCCTTTCTGCACTATCGCCAGGATCGGCTCACTTTTCTGCGTGACACCACCCCACACACCACCGCCGAAACTTGTGAGCCTACAAGGCTTCGCTTAAAAAATATTCTGAAATTTCTGCGGTGCTGGGCGCGCAACCGAACCCGTGTGACACGGGTTAGTCCAGCACAGCAGGCCGACGCTTAGCGCTGCGCAACGAATGCCTGCGGGTAGCGAGGGATTCATTCTCAACGTACGCACGCACCGGCACAACTGGGACGTCGCAAATCTCGGAGGCTTTGGAAAAGAAAGGGACTGCGCGTGGACTACGCGGGTGCGCTGCTTCGTGTCAGGAGGGAGGTGCGAGAGAGACGCACGGATGCAGAACAGGGGTGATACATGAAGCGTTTCGGCGGTCGAAATACGGTTTGTCGCTACTTTGCTCGAATGTTAATCACATTAGCGGCGACGTTCATCGTGAGATTGGTTCTGCCGGAATTTTCTGTATTTTATTATTTACTCTTCTCGGCACAGCCCGCAGAAACTGTAGGCACTAGCTCTTGGTCTTTTTTTCACCTAAAATACTTCGGTCGAAAAAGTGAGAGTATTGAGACAGAAAACATGGGAGGCAAGCAGGTTGAATTCCAATAAATTGGCGCGGATATTTGGACCGGTTATTGAATAACAAGTCGCGCACATCTTTCGTTGCGGGCTATAGATGTGCTATTAATTTAGACAGGAAGTGTTGAAAAAAAATGTGGTTGATCCCTCTTATATAGGAATCGGTATAGAACACGAAAGTGAAACGTGTCTTCACAGAAGTAGTGTAATGTTTATTGCACATTGATATATAATGTCTATTGGTGTTTTGTGGCTAAAGCGCCCTTAGGCGTTGATGCACCCACGCTGACGCCTGGTGGCACGTCTCCTCCATCACGACTACCAACGTCGATGACCATGAGCAACCGTCGTGCATATGGAAGCTGCACTACGCTGCACACGCTAGCACAACGCGAAAGACGAAGCACGTAACTGACACACTAATACAACGCGCAAGACAAAGCACGTAACTGAATCGTCACCGAGTCAAATCAGCGCGTACAGCGCGTCGTAATTGCAGCCTCCGCGATCAACTTCAGAAACATTTTCAGAGCTAATTGCGGAGGCCACGCTCCGCTGTGCTGAGTACGGTGAACGCCACCTGGCGTTGGTAGTGCTTTTGATGCCAGCGTCCCTTCGAATGCTGGCATCGAGGCGTCGTAGTGCTGAAACCACCGAAGCGTTCACTGTCGGTGCGCGTTAGTGTCATAATGCAGTACTTCTCTTTTCTGCTCGTAGGCGGCGGCACCGCCCCGAGCAAGAGCGCGGGTACACGGAGGAGTGTTAGATATATAAGGCGTGTCTGTGTAGCTCTCTGCAAATGCGTTTGTGGCGCAATGGGTTAAACGCTCGGCGATTTATCGTCGCGGACCGAGAGGTCGTGGGTTCGATTTCCAGATTTTGCATGTTTGTGGAACTTTTTCTTCTGGTTTCTTTCTTTGTATTATGTTCGTGTACATTGTAAGCTGACGTATTTCCGTGACGGAAATACGTCAGTGAAGTCTTGGTGGACCCCGGCATAAAACACTTTCGTGTTAAAAAGCAAAATGTTCTTGAGAAAAGTACAGAACTCAGTAATTAGGAAATGAATGAGCGGTAATAGCTCCTTACGTCTTCATCATTTAGCCAAGCTGGTAATCAGCATGTTTTATAAACCGTAGTATTGGAATTACGTTCTATAAGCCAGGTAAGAGTTTCTGAGCGTCAAAGGTCTACTAACTCTGCTCTTAAGTGTACCGGCTTATCCCAGAGATCAAACCACAAAACTAGCCACTTTAACCTGATCTACTATCCACCAGAGGATGTACAAACAAGATATGACAAAATTGTCTGTCGGCGATTACCAGCGCATCGCAGCCGAGTGGCATACGTGGTCAACTTTTGAGCCATAAATAATACATCCCGTTACGTATACGTAGTGTAGGCGCGGTGCAGAGAATATGAATGTTTCATAGGAGTTCATTGCCGCGCAGAGCACCATACTGTAAGCACTACCTAGAGTTTAGCCCATTTGTATCCTGACATCGCACTATGTGAAGTATACGTGGCTTACATGGAACCTTCTCTATTTCAGCTGTTTAACAAACTGGCTTGGTCATTTAGACTCGGCTTACTTATGTTGGGTAAAAAAAATACTCACCGTATAGCCAAGGCGTGCTGCACTTCTGAAGCATGTTGTCAGGGCCTCCGTAAAGCGTACTGTCTATGGTGTAACAAAGCATGATAGGCAAACGTAGAAATGTGATCCGGATGCTGAAATCAATAAGCACATATTTTTAATCAAAAATTTATATTTTTCAGTGTTTTCTTAACATTAGCCCTGTGACATTTAGCAAAAAAAAAAACAAATTATTCTTTTTCTCTGCTATGTGCAGGGTCTGACAACATTCAGGGCATATACGAAGGCATACCAAGCCAATAACTTATACGTTTAAACAAAGTACTGCAAATATACATTAATATAATCCTCGAGTTTAGTCACATGGCTGTAATCTGTTCTTTTACAAGGCATTTTTGTTTTCGGCTGTTTTGCTAGGATGTCTGTGCTCTAATATACCTGCGGTCAGAGATTACAATGCAAGAGCTGAACTTCTGCAAAAAGAGCTTCATACGATGACCCGCCCTCAGCTGATACGTGCTAACTCGGGGCTTCCTGCACATCATTCAGTCTATCTATTCGAACTCACATTGTTAAAGGGTTTTTTTTTATGCGACCTCGTTTGTTAAGTGCATATATGTCATATGACTTCAAGTTTGAAGTTTCAAGTTTGAAAAAACTGTGAGGTACTGAACTCACAGCCTGCCTGGCGGCGCATATTGTATAGGACCCAAAGTAACACATGTGGAGACGTTCTATAGAATGTCTAAAGACATTTGTTTGAAGTTGGGCGCAGGCATCCTTCTAACAGGACATATATGTAGAAGGATTATGTCTTACCTAATATGGCAGATATGGGAACCTATGGCCGCTTGCTAAAACCTAAAAAAATGTAACGTTCTCAGCGAATAAGCGCTTTATGCGTGCAGTATAAAAACGAAAAGACGCTCTATGTTGATAAGAAAAAGAGGTTCATCAGAAAAAGAAAAGCTTCTTAACTGGTATATTTGATTAGTGTCCGTTGTCATGCAAGTTATGTCGTGCATGTATTTCGTACGATCTTCTTGCATTACGCAAGTGATTGGAGGTCAACGATGTAACTCGTTTTTGTTATAAAATGGGGTACTACAACCGCCATTAAATTTCGCCCTATCTTCAGATTACATATATCTATATCATATTAGACAATGAATAAGCACTTTAGGACAAATTTGTCACCAGGCAGTTTTAGTCACCTCCACTAGCTGCGCTGCCGTTAGTGGTGTTCAGGGAAAAAGAAATTGATTTAAGTGGGTAATGTCCTTGAACGATCTCAAAAGGGTCTCTGGTAGTAATAGGAGTGTCATTGTTCAACAAACTACGTCTGTAGTATTTTCGAACATATTTAAGATACTTACTGGTCAACGCAGCTGAACGACCGGCACTCGGAGCTTGTTGACTCCATGCGGCATTCAAAAATTTCTTGCGGTTTATATCCGACAAGTTCGCGCATTTCTGGTTCGTACTGGGCCCGGAAAATTCCAAACGTCACCTCCTGCCATAATTTATAGGAAGCCAATGGATTAGTATAAATATTTCTTGAGTCTTCAAGATAGCATAAAAATGAATCTAGTAGATTCTGTCGTGCACTTTGACCGCCGCATCATGTCACCATATAGATCCGTCGTTGCACAAAGTTACTTATTAAACACGACTCCTTCGACAACGCACTTAACTGAAACAGAGTGAGAACAGGCACATCGCGAATTGCTGAGGATGGAGTGGCCTTAGTCAGAGTTTCTTTTCAATTAGTATGTCGGGCTACACTGAGCTGTAAAATTCACACGAAAAATGCTTAAGCATACCTGGCCAAACCTGGTGCAAAGCTGAGGAGTCTGGCGACACGCCTCAGACTGTTTATTGACCCTGAAAGAAACGTCAACAATTTAAGAATGACTTCGGCTATGATATTACAGTGATTATATATTTCCACAAACATTACACAGCTCACGCTATTTTGTGTGTGTTTCTGCCAATAGAAAGCTCAAAATCTCAGCGTTTCTCACAATCCAAATTGTATCACTCCGAGAGTTTTCGTCAGGGTCGGATGTGACGCTTGCAATAAGTTCAGAACGTGTGGTATATATATGAGAAAGCTGCCGATGCAATTACGTCTTCACGAGTGCAGTCGGAAGTTCTACTGAATAATGTCTGGTAAGGCAAAGTTATTAGGAAACAAGCAGGTCACTGGCCATAGTCAAAACAAAATGACGTTTCGACTTCCGTGTGGATACCGCGTTCACAATCTTCTGGTGTGCATCGTCTGGTGCTCGGTGCGGCTATTGCAGTTCATACAATTACTCTCACTTACCAACTATTGATGCAGACCGTCACTGACGGGAACACGAGATCCCGCCTTTTCACTTCTGTCGCTATAGACTGGTGGCCGTATTCACGGTACCTCCTGACCTGCAAACCAGCCTGGTACATAAATGTAGCCGTGCAAAGCACGATCATGACTGAACTTAGCAACCAAGAAATAGCACAGCGCCTTCGAACCTGGTTCATGCTTCAATTTTATCACAACTCTATGCGAGAACTGAATAAGGATTCACAGACTGGCCTATAAGCTGCGCAGAGGCGCCTCCGTTCACAGCACGCTCAGCCGACGAGTGGAAGAGCTACCTACGCTCGTGTGCTCTTTTGCATAAAGTTTATTCTCTCTCTCTCTCTTTCACTTAGCCGACTTTCCGAGTCTTTCTAGCGAGCGTTCTCGTAAAATACATATAAGGGTCTCGAGGTACATCAATATTATTAGCAGGCAATGTTCAGAGATCCTTTTACTATGTGTCTTACATTGTAGAAACATCGCGACACTCCCCGAAAAGCTTACACCCCATGTCGGAATCTGGCGCCACATACTTTAAAGCTAGCTGCTCTGTACTCTCCGTAGCATGAGCGAGGAGTCTATTTCGTGGTGTACCAATTTTTCACCCGTCACTGAAAGGAAAAGTTGACTTTCGCGAACCAGTTTCCTTATTGATTAGCGTGTGTACGGAGGTCCTAACAAATATATTGAATGATAAGTTCCTCTGTTTTGGGCCTACGATAAAGCTTACAAGGCCTGGACAATGTTCTCGGCTTAAAGGATCGTTAAGCGCTGTGATGTAGAACGTTGATACGCAATTAGGGAATGCAACCTGAGTTTCCTTCGCGGTGAAAAATGTGACGTGCCTTTTAAGTGAGTGCACCATCGAAAATTGCTGACACCGAGATTCTACGATCTTTCATTCAGCGCACACAGAAGCGGACAGGGACAGATCCTTAATAGCTTTTTACTGATGGCGTAAATACTAAGAATACTGCAGGAAAGTCAGTGTTGCCATCGAAAACCTAATAACTTCATGATGAGCCGTAATTATAGTCTTGCGCGGGATTAGTGGCGGCCAACATAATTAACGAAATTCGGCATATGGGAAAATGGCACATCATTTCGAAACAAAATTGGAAGCTATTCTTAGCATGCATTTTGTACAAACAAAATTAGGGCTGATATATTAGTAAGTTCAATGCATAGCTGTCGTAATCTGGTGTCTCATCCCCTAGTATATAGCATATTTGCTATCCATCGTGCTTTATTTATTTTATATCGTATTCATTAACGGGCCACTTGCAGTGGCCTTTTTCCACATTACAATCAACGTGACATTTTATTTTGTTAGAATATTTTGCAATAAGAGCACATAAGATAACAGAAATAACTCCCCTTAGCCCTACGGAAAACCTATGGCAATACCAAGTTCTCCAACCATGCAATGAATCACGTATTCGTCTGACGTTAGCGACATTGTAGTCATTTTAGGGGGCTAAGGGGCTAATAGATGACACAACGTTGTTTTACGCATTGAAGCAGACAAGTAATTGGAACGCCAATGCATTTCTCACAAAGTTCTGGAATTAATATCTCGAACCTGGTGCCATCCTGAGAATTCGTTCCAAGTGGATTCGCCTTACCAACTCCACGGCACTGATCTGTAAATTGACATATGGGCAATAAGGTAATTAGTTAAAAATTAGTGATTTTTTGTGGATTAGTCGAATATGCATTTCCATTTTTTTTGCAAGTAACGTCCGCCTCTTCGAGTAGACCAGTTCATGAATTAGAATTCTGCTGTCTGCCACATGCAACCTCGAAAATTTTTGAGAGTGTTCGCTGAAACACACGGTGTATACATAAATACAAACATTCAATGAACGCTGCGTAAATACTTGACATCGTAGAAAACAATTTATCAATAGGTTATCCAAGCTGGGAGCCTCATTTTGAATTCATTCTTGCTTACCAAATCATTCCTTGAATTTATCCATCACCGTCATATTTTTACAGTGACGTGGCCATCCTTCGCTGTAGATATAATTCTGCATGTTAGCGCTACCTCTTGTCAACCAAGTAAGCGAAATCATTCTCTCGCCATAGTTGCAGAGACGGCTGGTGCGACAACGATTCTTGGAGGCCATGCGCCTGTCCTTAAAGTACCGGCCACGCTTCCGAGATGGCGGTAGTCAATCAGAAAACCGTGTGTCACTCTCGTTTTGCCTTCGTCGAGCCTCATTACCATCTCTTGTGGTCGTGAGTGCCTAGAGTTGTTGAGAATGGTACAAAGCGCAGAATTTCCATCCGAAACTTCTTTACACCTAGTTTAGGGAACAAACACAGTGTTCCTCTGGACGACCTCTCCATCTTTCCCATTCTTGGTTTCTCTCTCTCTACTCCCAGTCACCGATACTGAATCACTCGCTGACTTTTATCCAGCCGAGACGGCCACGCACGAAGTGTAGCTTCCTTCAGTAAAGCACCAGTGGCTGCACCAATCGGTTTGTCACAACATTATTTTTCAAAATTTGACGAAAGGCAACTCCCACTGCTGTTGTCTTACGATGCACGCAGCCGTCAAGCAGGCCAATGTGATATTTTGTCTAGTTATTCCGAGAACTAGTCTTTGGCTGCGAAGTACTTCTAGTGGCACGTTCTTCGAACAATGTCCTCGAAAGCTCTCAGAATAGTTGAGAAACACCATGTCCTTAAAGGGTCCCTCACCAGGTTTTGCCACTGCCAACAACCAAGCGCGGTGCACAATCACGCGCTGAAGATCTTGCCTTGAATTATCGGACCGATACACGGTGCAAACACAGCTGAATTTTAAACTAAACACGTGTGTCATTCTACAAATATAGACGAGGTTGCAGAGTAAGAGGTCAAGTTGCGCTGGAGCTGCAATATATTTTTCTTTTGCAGTTTGATTGTAAGCACACTGGCGAAGCGTTGAAAACGTTTAGTTTACGTGGCAGATGAAACACTTTGTGTTCAGAAATCACCAAAGCATTTTGGCGCGTTAGTTTATTGAAGTTCCTTTCGTAGTATCTCTCACCCAATAGACCTGCCACTCACAGGGCAACATTGCAGGTACTTTGGACATGCACAGCCTTTTGCACAATCCGAAAAAAGAACGGCATATCACCCTGACAAAATATAAGAGACAATGTACTTGGAAAGGCTATAGATGATTTGCCACAACTCTATAGACCAAGAACAAGACAGAATACTTAATTGTAACTTGTACGTAAACATGCGGCTTTGAACATGTTGTAAACTATTGTCCGAATTCCACAAGACAACCTCGCTGAAAGCCTGGGAACCGCAATGTATAAAAATAAATAGCCGGGATTCGCTGTGGTAGTCCAGTTTCGCTGCCGAGTGCAAGAATTCATGGGTTCAATTTCCTGATGCTGAAATTCGATGCTGACGGATTACAAAGGCACTTGTCTGCCAAGCTTTGGTATTTCGCTGCCTTCCAATACTGCATCTCTCAGTCATGTGTTACTTTGCGGACTCAAAGGTACACTAAAGGGAAATCCTAATAATTTTACACTGCTAAAGTATTTCTGTTTTAAAAACATATTTTCGTAAAATGGTCATGCTGACTGCATTATCAGAAAAGAAAACGACGGTAAAGGTTTCATTTTTTTTTTGTATTCACTGAAACCGAACACCGACATGTCAGCATGATGTCCTTGTTTTCAAAGTGTCTTTTCGTATCAGACCCATTGTGACGCATTAAATGTTCCGGAAACTTGCTAACTTCCATCTCCGGCTCTATTGGAATTCAGTGTTAGTGCATCATCAACTGACAAAAAATAACTAGCGCCGAGCGACTGTCACCACCCGCCTTCCGTTCCTGGGCGTTTTCTGGCTCACCAAGCCTCTTCTCACGATAAGAGTGGCTTTTGGGGCCTTCCAGAAGGGTACTTTACTATCACAGCTCTATTCTTCGCTGTAGTGTTCCTTTAGGTTCCATCAATCAATCAATCAATCAATCGATGTTTATATTTGCTACTACCGCTTGAGTTGTGTGTGTTGTTTCTTTCTGCCGAACTTCAGAAGTTCATGAAGGCGTAAGTCACTTGCCACTCCTATATTGTGTAACTCCTGATTGCTTCTCGCTCGGCTTTTTATTGATGTACCTTACTATTACCATTCATATCTTTAATTCACCTGTACATGTGGATCCCAGACTGTACGCATGTACAGTCTGGGATCCACGTAATAAACACAGTAATAATGCACTAGAAATGATTCAACGGAAATCAGTTAGGTTTATTTTTTTCTAAGTACCGTATAAGCGACTCACGAACAACTATCATGCGCAATCAAGGTATACAAACATTACAACTACGGCGGAAAATTCTAAGGCTTAAATTTCTTTTCCTCTTCAAAAATAATAAACTCTCGATCGATCCTGCTCCATATGTACTAACATTAACTACAAGAGTAACCAGACATCTCCACTCTGAATCTTTAACTCCCTATCAAACAAGAACTAACACTTTAACATTTTCCTTTTTTCCCTGTACTATTGAATAATGGAACGCAGCACCATTATCATTGCTAAACAGCACTGACTCAATAGACCTGATCAATTTCTAATGTGTTGAAATCACAAAATAAATGTGAGCGTTTCGGTTTGTTTTCTTTTGAATGCTTGTATGCTTGTATTGTATTGTAATTCTGAATGCTCTGTTGTAATTTTACCCCTCCTGCTTGGGCCCGCATGGGCCTGCAGTATTTTGTAAATAAATAAATAAAATAAAATAAATGTTGCTCATGTGATCTGAGCTCAGCTTTCTCACTTTGAGATTTCGTTTTGCAAAACCTGTTCACTGATATAACATAACTACCATGTTATGACAATAGTGACAGTTATTGAACGAAGGATGAATCAAGTGGATCTGCTAACACGTTTACCTAGAGTTAGTGTTCATACCTTCTATATTGACCTGACGATTATACAATTATGTAAAGCAGCATACTTTTATACCGACAATTTACAGCCTAAATTTATTTTTATGCACTTTCTGACGTTTTATGACCAGTGAAACCTTCGGCAGCGACAAACTGTTGACACAACAGCACAGCTGAGGGGCGTTCTTTGTAGCTAAGGCAATAACTGCGTAAGAGTTCCTAACAACAATTCAATGAGAAGAGGCATGTCTTTATGGGTGCAAAAGAAGACAATGGTTCGCAGGAAGTTATAATCTAGAAGTTATTAACAGTTGTAGAACAAGGAATGTCACTGAAGCTGACATTTCAACATTCCTTATTGTGACTCTGTTAATGTGCTTTTATATATCGTACGCCGGTGGACGGCGCTGTATAGTTAACTATACGACTCAAGTAAACAAGGAAACAAGTCGATACTCTGATTAAGGATCGCGTCGTTCCGGGCAGACACGTACATCTTGCTTTCAAACTGCTCAGAAATGCCATATTAATGAGCGCCATAGCAACTTTTCGTTCAATCATTCGTTTTATTCTGCGTACAAGGAGAAGAACACCTCTTTGAAAGCTTGATCGGTCGAAGTTAAGCTGCACTTCACACTTGACAGTAATAAGGAGCTGGGTGAGCATGGTAGTAATATGAGGTGAAGAAACAGCTCAAGAACATTGGACCATTTAAGGTACGCACCTCTCCTTGAGTTTCACTTAACATGTTTGTCGCGCTCATCTGAGAGGAAACGTTGTTGACGGATTCCTGGCTTTTCATTCTACAAGAACGTAGAAATGAAAAATAACTACAAGAAGAAAACACTTGTATGAGCGTTTATAACAATATGCCAAGCAAGAATGGCGCCCAATGCAGCCCACTGACCCGCTCGGGTTTAGTTATAGCGTTTGCTTTTTCTAATAAAAGCCACAGCACATGCCCTTAGCTTAGGAGATGGCCGAACCATGGCGTTGTGCTTCAGCTAGAAAGACGCTTCAATATTGAGGCAGGACAAAGGTCTGGGCCAGAGTGTAAATTGCTCAGTATTGATATGCGTGCCTGCGCGCGCGTGTGCATGTGCGTGCACGTGCGCATGTGTGTGTGTCTGTGTCTGTGTGTATGTGTGTGTGTACACTTGTGTTTCGGCTCTATATATACGCACTCACACAAAGCTTCGCTGTATCTAACTTCACACTCAATGGATGTGATGCATTTTTTTCTTTCACTGGTATGCATCGTGCTGCGTTGCAGAACAGGCGGTGTTGCAGCTTGGACACTACCAGAGCTGTTCATGATAACGTGCTATGCTCTGCAATAAAAAAAATGTGATTTATCTTGTCTGAAGCGACAGTAGTACATGCAGTACGAAGTAACAAGCGTGTACTCAACATTTCAGAAATATTACAGAACTTCTTTGTGCTCAGGGATATGGTCACAGCACACGAGAATGGTCGAATAAAAAGCACAAGTCTAACGCTAACAAGAGCAAACAGGCGCGGCAAACACCGCAATGACACAGATACCGTAACACGGTTTCGCGTTCGGGGCGCCAAGGAGCGCCTTGTTGCTTCTCCATCTCAAGATGAAAGGCCGTCTGCGTTAAAACCGTTGAGTCTGGGTCAATATCCATTCACTGACGTCAGCTTAGTGTGCATGTATTATGTACCCTGGACCATAGGATCAGTACCAGAGCGCTACATGAGTGTTCGAGTCCGGCAAAAACTAAAGCTGCGCACACCCTGCCTGACTCGGCACTGTCGCACTCTAGCTCTGAAGTATGAGTGCTGCATCGCAGTTCCTGCGCCGACTTGAGATGGAGTGTGGGACAAGGTTTGAAGCATTGAGCTCGGACAGGCCATGAATCACGCGTGTATTGTCCTTCGGGATAGCCTTTTTCTCTTCAAACATGCCAGAGAAGACCACACCGGAAACGCTAAGGTGATAAATCAAACAGAAGCAACGTTATCTGCCAGAAGCAAGGTGCCTACCACGCGGGGCTCGCGCGCGAACGTAAAGCGAAACTACGCGCGAAAGACCGCAGCCCTCCATGCGACGAGCCGCAAGCCCATTCACGAAGCGGACATTTGTCGCTATTTCGAGTTTCCGGTGGCATCCGAGAAAGGACAAGACAGAAAAACGCTTCCAGTACGGTCTAATGGCTTGAGGATGCAACGCGTCTTACCGAGGAGTAAGTGGTTAACCAAGGGAGAGCAGCCGAATAAGCAAACGGGGAAAGCTCTCACGGGCTATTGAGGCGGACAGGTGACGGCGGAGTGGTGTGAGGGACTGTTTAGAAGGGTGAATGCATGGCTGCACAAGAAGCAGTTGCGAAGGAAAGGGTGCCATTATCGCACCGCGAAAAGAACTCGGCATGAAGGGGCCTAGAAGAGACCCATTAGTATGCATTTGCGAGGCCTGATTAAGATGGCTTGAGAAAGCGATGCTGGCAGTGCGACGTAATGAACAAAACTCACAGAGGCAGTCGTGTGGTTTAGGAAAAACCTACAACTTAAGCTTACCCGCATTATGCACAAGACAGCTAATGTGCTTCATCTCGTTTCGCTGGCTAACACGCCTCGTGGGTAGCTACAACATAGCATGTGTATCGTAGAACATAGGCAAGATGTAATCGCTTTGGAGCGCAATGTGTGGCTAAGAACCCCGCAACAGACCCATCGTTTCTATACTTAGTTAAACAATAAAGAAGCCTTGATTTTTCAACCATTCAATCATTGGATCCACTTAGTTTCCTTGTAGAAACGGTCCAATACAAAATTTAAAAAAAATACATTCATGTGAAATTTCAGTTCCAACGCAATAGCACAAGTGTATAGATGCGGAAAACTCTTTTATTTATTGCTAGGGGAACCAGCGCCTCGGGCCTTTAACTGCAACATCAGTGCCCGCTTGCTTGCTTCCTGTTTATCGTGAAATGCCAGTTATGTCCCTCACAGTGTGAAGAAGCCGGTGACATATTTGTTAATATTGTCGGCTGGCCGGTTGGTCGGTCGGTCAAATGCAAAGCAATCCGCCCGAAGACGAGCTCTTGGAGTTTGCGGCGTGCGCTCGCAGCCTCGCTCCTGATAGCGGCAGCGGTTGCCAACAGACGGTGTCTATAGTACCGCTGAACACGCACTCACATGTGCCCATTAACAGATCTAACAGGTATTCGAAATATTATAGTCCATGTGGCCAAAAGTGGGTGGCATCACCCCTCATCAATCATAGACCTGCCAGCTGGCGTGGCATGCCTCCGTACACAACCTCTTACGGCAGTCACGTTTGCCTCGGCTATATCCGACAATGGAAAAAGAATAGTGTGAAGCACGTATTACGGAGAAATCTGTGGTGCATCTTGCGAATGCATCAAATTACACAGGTCAAAATACAATACAACTGACGCGCGCCATGAAGTAGGAGTAACCTATCTAGAATGGGGAGGTGTGAAGAGAGCGGCGAGTTTCCACTGGCGAAGGTAGGTTACTCTAGCGAAGGTGGCTCCTCGTGGCACGCACGCCACATGGGGAGAACGTGACGCTGCAGATCCTGGCGTGCTGGCCGCGTGCTGCCGTGCGCTACGGCGCAGTTGTTCCTTTTTGTGTGTTTGCTTTGAATTAGGTCAGAGAAAATTGAAGTTTTGCCAGTCATTACATTTAGCATGCCTTCCATTTCCAACGAATGTGGAGTCGCTGTCATGCACAGCTCTTTTGGCACTCTGGGAAACATTTGGATAATGGCCGTATGACGTTCTGGGTTGGAACGCTTGAATAGGCAATTTTCTACAAAGGAAGCATGCATCACACGTGAGACCCTCGCCATTCCCGTAAGCTTTGAATTTTTTTACTCGTTCGCTTCTTTGAGGACATTGGGAAAACTTCCTGCAGGGTTCCTAATAAACGCTTGTAGCTGTGGAACGCCTTTAAATAATTGGCCGCAAAAGTAGTAATGAGCATTCCCACTTGTTAATTTGGGTACACATCACAAACACTTCGGCTTTCTTCCTCTGCAAATATAAAAACTGCTACCACCTCGGGTTCTTTTAGGCCAGCGGGCCGACAGTTGAGCCAGGCAGTTCACACCTTGCAGCCAACCATTCCCTCTATATATGTGGTGAATGAACCGGAGATGAATGAACCGGTTCTTTGAGGGCGCCATGGAAATAGGTATTTAACGTTTTTGATCTTTCATACTAAGACTGACAGCTTCACTATGAAAGACAGAGCAGTGCGTACGAAGGTTCGAGCAGCAGCACATCCTCCAAGGAGTTTATAGACTTCTGGAGTGGAAGTGGCTCTCTAAAAGGGAAGCCGGTCGCCGCCATCTTGCTAGAGGCAAAACGACCGAGCCGGCGTAACCACCGTATAGCGCAGCGCGGTAACCGTTAGTCGCACTTATTGATTGTACGCAGTCTGAACACTGTTTAACTTATTGTGGCATGCTTTCCGGGGCATTACAACATCTTAATTCGTCAAGGCTGCACCAATCACGTACCGTAGGCACCCCTGGTATAACGTTCCGGCTGCAACACAAGCTCTCGTTGTTTGCTCACGAGCGGATGTTGTGCGTACTTTTGGTTCAGTTGGGAACGGTTAGTATTGTGCTCGTACGTACTCGTATGAAACTTAGGTGTCAAGTAAATTTTATAGGCCACTTAACTCTGCGTAGTATTACACTTTTGTAATGCAGCTGGCTCTGGTTGTGACGAGCGATGCGCATTTTTCACGACCCCCTCTTTTTGGTTAGCACGTATCGCGCAATGCCTGTGCTTGTAATAGGGAAACCAGTGAGACGTGCGCACAAGAAGGACGAGCGCTCGATTTGTAAGTAACAAAGAAGGAAGGGTTGAATTTGTTTCTGACATTGTCGCAAGGATTGAAGCGCTCCCTTATGTAATGCCTCCTGGCCTTTAAGGTGAAAATAAAAAAAAAGTGAAAAGTAGAGCGTTCATCAAGCCAGAACTATGTGGTAAATAAAGAGAACTGAAATTTAAATACAGTTCAGTTCTTGCTTTGCGCACGCATCTGCGCATTGCCGAAATTATTACGCTTAAATGAATAAGAGACACACTATACAAACTATATGGCAGAAATTAGGTCCACCTTTTCACGTCATGTCTTCGAGAAACGCCTTAAAAATGCATAAAAAAGGGGGTGATTAATGGGTTAAAGTGTAATTAATTTTAGAACGGAGAATATTGAAGAAGCGCCACTAGTGCAAGGAGCCCGACGGCGCGCGCATGGTTTTCGAAACTTTACGCACAATCTAGCCACCAGAACCACTACTCTATCATCACGTACGTCATATAAAAACGTAATACGACCAGCAAGCAATTTTTTAAGCGCAAATAGCAAAAAGAACAAAGCGCGCACGGCCATGTTGAATGCAGATCATGCACGGGGTCTGTTCCTGTAAGGTGTTTACTAAGGGAACTTATTTGCACGAAATCACATTGATGGTAAAGAGACTGCAATACTCTCAGAACGCAAAACCACAAGGTGGAGAAAGAAAAACGGTATCCACTTGATACCGCATAAATATATCGGATAGGATCAGTAGCGGTTGGCGGGATTTATGTGGTCTCGAACAGTTAACTGCGAACAGGTTAATTGCAGATGTTGCACAAATCACAACATCAAATCATTATCACAGGCTAGAATTTGTTCCAAGCAGTACAGAAATATACGGAAAATATATCGCTTAGTACTATTAATGGACGTATAGCATAGGCAAAGCAGGAAAATAAATATCAGCATATTCAGCCCAACAGAGCAAGAAATAGATATTTGGCACCACAAACGAACATCTTTCCAACGATGTAGACACAAATTAGTTTATTCAGTCAAGGACTGTCTTTAAAAGATGGATGCTTAAGCGCACGGGTTTCTGAAAAAGAAAAAAAAAAGAAACGAAGAAGAGAGAGAGAAAGAGAGAAAGGGCTAGACAGCGTGCTCCTCTACAGTATTCTTTATATACAGGGTGTTTTATTTTAGCTGCCCCAAATTTTTATGTAATTCGTAGATTGAAATACCTGTCTGTGCTCTAATGTAATTAATTAAAAATAATTAGCATAATTATGTTAATTATTCAGTCAAGCATTTTCAATTGTCGTGGAAGTAATGACAGCCTCATCGAGTAGTTTAGATCAAGGATTAAAATTGTGCAATCGGCCACAGGCAATTCATTACAGCCGGCGAGTTGGCAAGGCGTTTCCACTGATACGCCTTGCGAGATAATAATGTTGATATCAATATAGATATTAGGTTTCGAGATATTATTTTCAAAGTGTCCGATGAAATGCAGTGGCGTTCCAGTTACCTTTTTGAAGAAAACACTGTTCTATGCTTTGAAGCGCGAAAGTAACTGGAACAGTAATGCACTTTGTCGGACACTTTGAAAAATAATACATCGAAACTAGCGTGGCCCAGAAAACTTGTTCGAAGTGGATACACCTTGGATAAATCACTAACTACGCTTTGTAGGTTTAACATATGGGCCGTAAAATAATTAAAGAAGTTTATTAGCATAATTATGTTAAGTATTCAATTAGTCATTTGGATTTTTTGTCATAGTAATGGTCGCCTCATCGAGCAATTTAGATCAAGGATTAGAATTGTGCTATCTGCTATAGGCAATTTTTTTTAATTTGTGAAGATAAAATAAAACACTCTGTATACATTTTATTGACCCTTTTCGCGAAGCAGTTTGCTCTAGAAGAACGAGATGGCGCTTTCGGCGGCGCGCCATACGTTGCCTCAGCGAATGCGCACGAATACGATACCATTACTGCTTCTGCCCTGCTACTGTGCGATCAGCTGTCGGAAATGCAAACTGGGTGTTCGCTAATTCACTGTGCCCAATTCATGCTGCAAAATATGTCACGATAAAGGAAGACGCGTGCGGTAGTACGGTGCAAAAATAGTGATTCACATATAAAGGAATGGAATCAACGTGTGTCGCCGCTGCTATATAAGGACTGCCTGTGTTGCCGCCCTTCGCGATACACGGCTTTCCTCGAGGATCAAAAAAGATAATTAATCCACCAGAGGTGTGTAGCTAACCTCCAAAAAAGGACTTAACTCCGGAACGTCGGCACTTAAGGAGTACCGCTCGTTACTAAAGGAAGTAGCGCCACTTAGTGGCAGAGTAAGCTTTTCGCACGTTATCTACACACATTCACGCCTACTCGCACGAAAACTTACGCCCACCCTATCGCCAACGTATCAATAATAAATGAATGGGCGAACACTTGAATCAATGTGCCGAAGCATGAGTGACGGCGTCTACACCGACAAGACACGAATGTTTGAAGCTGAACGTATCGTGACGATCCGCAGTAAACGAGGGACTAGCAATAATACGTCTTTGCTACAAGCTACCGCAAAGTACAGAACATATACATTTCAAGGCTTGTGCGCCGCAAGAACAAGTCTATTGCAGCAAAGCACACCCACGAGCGACTAGGCTGAAAAAAAAAAAAGATATGGGTGCGCGGAGGAACCAAGGAACTTTACTGAGTCAGAAACATGACAAGCCGCTGCTTCAAAATGTTTGCCAAATAAAGAAGGAAGAGCACATTGATCCCGATTTAATTGATATGCGGAAAAGTTGGACAGCTTGGAATACTTTTGTAGCCCCGCTTTTAGTACAAGCACCGTATACGCTGCTCGCGCCGTTTGGACAAGGCGTAATGAGCTCTAAAAGCACATACATGTCCTCCGTGGCTGTGGTCAAAGCTTCGTGTCGTGCACAAAGCCACCGTCTACGATATGTGTCGAAACGGCGGTTTGCTGCGCCGCACGGGCGCCACGCGGGCGCGACGCGCTTGCATTGTAAACGCGGAGGCAACGGAGGCACCTGAGGAAAGCAATGAACGCGTCACCACGTGATCAAACATGGCAGCGCCCACGGGAGCGCCGCGAAAAGGGTCAATAGTATCCATATAAATGGTGTTCCAGCCAGTGAGAAAGATAGAGAGAAACTTTAATGGATAAAATGAAATTTTAGATTCCGTGGTTGGGGTCCCTAGTCCAGGGCTCCACTGGCACGAGCGGCTCGCTGGGCTTGGTCCAGGAGAGCCAGTTGGCTGTCCTGGTCCTCGTCCGCAAGCCGCGCCTCCCACTGCCTGTTAAAATCTTGTGTTTTAAATAGTGTGGAGTTTATATGTGTCGGTCTGTTTACGTATATCCACGTCACTTGGCTTTGCACTCCGCCCCCAGTTCAGTGCAGAAGAGACAGTGCAGATGATCCAGGAAATCAGGCATCACATAATGGTGTCCGCAATTCCGAAGAATATGAGTCCGAGATATCATGCAGGGGCCGGAAGGTCCGAGCGAGAACCTTGCACCAGAGGTTTAGAGGACAACCGGACGTGTACTACACAGACGCGAGTCAAACGGACAGGGACAAGTATACGGTGCTAGCCACGAACCAAAATCGTGTGATAGCTGCATCGGTCCGGGCAAAATCTACCAGCACAGCAGAAGCCGCAGCGATTGCACTTGCAATTAGGGACGCGGAGAATAGGGACGTATCTGCTGCCATACTCACGGACTCACAAACCGCCGGTCGCCTGTATCTCTCCGGGACGGCGCCACGCTTAGTATTAAAAATTCTAGGGAGTCAAATTACCGGATTCCACAACCTCACTTAGTGCCCCGCATACGAGGGCATGAAGGGCAACACAAGGGCGGACCGGCTAGCTCGCGTACTAAGCATCCGAGCTGCGGACCGACCCAGTGACGAGCCTCCCTCTACACCGCGCGACATCCTCGAACACCAAAGACAGGAGCGGAGGTGATATGGACGTGTTTCAGCGAACACTTTCAAAATTGATTTAAGGTTGCTTGTGGCAGATAGCCTAATTGTAGTTAATAGGCTTGTCTACTCGAAAAGGCAGACATTCCTAGCACAAAAAATTGAAATGCATAATCGTATAATCAACAAAAATTCACTAATTAAGTTTTTACTAATCACCTGATGGTCCATATTGCAATCTACAAATTGTAGCCGTGGAGTTTGCAAGGCGGATCCACTTGCAATTATTTCTCAGGATTACACCTGTTTTCGAGATAATTCCCGATCTTTGCGGAGAAATGCATTGGCGTTTCAGTTAATTTTGTGCTTCAATGCATAAAGCGACGTTTTGTTAAGAAACAAACTGGAACGCCAATGCAATTCTCCGCAAAGTTCGGGTATTATTATCTCAAAACTGGTGTCATCCCGAGAATTCGTTCCATGTGGATCCGCCTTGCGGACTCCACGGCTACAATTTGTGAATTGCAATATGGGCCATCAGTAATTAGTTAAAACTTAATTAGTGAATTTGTGGTAATTATTCGCTTATGCACATCAATTCCTTGTGCAATTAATGTCCACCTCTTCGAGTAGACCAGCTCATGAACTAGAATTGTGCTTTCTGCCACAGGCAACCTTAAATAAACTTTGAAAGTGTTCGCTGAAACACCCTGTATATGCTGTAAAACATACTGAAGCATTCACTAAATTTTTTTCTTGTAAACGGCTTTTCACAGATACTCTATAGGGTTGTACCTTAGCGCCGATATAAGGGTTGTTCGAATGCCGTATTGAAGCTTTGGATTCTCAAGGGGCTTCTCCGAAGCTTGAAAAATATCTCCTGCAAATTTTTTTTCCAACACAAAGCTAGCGGATCTGGCCTAAGCATGTCCTTTTTAGCCTGTGGACCTCAATTCGCAGGACCGTATCCAAACTCAAGCTGAATGAATGCAGTTTAAGCTACTAACACAAACGTATTTCGAGCCATCTATCTTTACTCATTCAAATGCATAAAACTTTGTAAAGAGTTACGCAGGAGCGTCCATTCTTATGTGTTTCTAATATTTAGGCATAGATCACTAAAGAAGGGCAGCATTAATCAGCTTTTGAGATTCCTGGAGTGGCCGAGAATGAAGTGAAGCGAATTTGGCAACTCTCTGGCGGAGTTGAACAGCCTTCGCGTTTTAAGCGGCAGCAGCAGCATCTGCAATATACGAACAAAAAACACCGCTTAAACCCAGCAGCGTGAACAGCGCAGCGTGATGCCAACTCCGGCACTTTAACGTTCTTTTTCAACTGTGCCAGGAGCCACAATACCTTGGCTTAAACTGAGATGTGCAAAAAATATCCTCATGTATACATACAACTACATGATACGACGAAAGAGATACTATAAACGTGAGAGCTATTTTACAAAGTAAACATATAGGACTAAAGAGAAGAGGAGAAATCCGCCTGTATAGAAGCGGTGAGAAGTGCTAAGTACGTCATTACTGCGCATGAGCAAAAGTAAGGAAGGGGAACGTGGTAAAGGGAGAAGAAAAAAGAAATAATCTCTAAACGTGGATTGAGGCGGCGCGCAAAAAAAAAAAAAGAGTTTAACTCGCAAAGCGTCAGCAAAGCCACCCGAAGGCTCCTTTTGGTTCAGAGACGCTTGGCTTTATCGAGCGTGCCACCGTATTTCATTTCCGGCAACTGCGGCAGACACTTCGCGCCTGCTGTTTTCTGTTCTTTCGTTTGTGTGTCTAGACTCATCTTCGCTTAACTTTGGAGACTGAAAGCGGGGAGTGGGCGAGATTACACAACGATAAGGCGGAACTGGCCAGTCATTTTCCTGCCTACAGCTCGCCAGCTCTGTGATTAAAGTACAACAAAGGTATAAAAAAGACTCAACAAAAACGAAGTGCATATGTGAGAAAGCGTACGAAATAAGCGAGCTATAGACGCGCATGCAGTTGTACCACTGGGAAATATTGTACGTAGACTTTATGGTCTGCCAACGAAAACATAGCCTAAAAACCACGTACGCAGTTTTTCCAAATGAAAAAAAAAAAGCATTTCATTATTTGTCGGGAATGCGCTCACAAATCTAGCCCACTTGTACTAGTTCGATTGCATGTGATAACGAGGACGGCAAGCTTTCCTTCTGTGCTGTCGCAGTGATTATGGATTCGCTGATGTGTTTGGCAAGATGCAACCCCCACCAGACTGATTTTCTCGGTTTCTATTTTATGGCAGTTTGGGAATGATAAAACAGTGAAAAAAACATTACTGATGAAGACCGTGAGTACACAGGGCAGTATCAAGCAGTATCGGCGCGACCTTGCTGCGGCCTAATCCACTTCGATCGCAGCGCCGCCCCAGTATTTTAGGGGCGAAGCACCTTAGGGCCGAGCCTTGTCCCTCCCTCGTCGTCGCCCGTCGTCCGTAGCTCTGGTTTGCATGGAGTCCGCTAGAGGTGCTGCGGTGCACAAGGGCGTTCGTTCAAGACGCACGCTCACTTTCTTCAGCCATGGATAATAACGGTCGCTTCTGATAGCGGCGCGCCCGCTATGGATGAAAAGGCGAGAGTGGCGGCTCAACTGCAAGCGGAGTCGAGGGCTCGCAAAGCTTCTGCAGCACGGCGACGCAGACAGCAAACGGACCCGGAGTCGAGGGCGAAGGAAGCTGCAGCAAAACGGCAACGCCGGCAAGCGGACCCGGACCTGAGGGCTCGCAAAGCTGCAGCAGTACGGCAACGCCGCCAAGCGGACCCGGAGCTGAGGGCTTGCGAAGCTCGCGCTTGAAGCGAGCATCGGCGCCACCAACCTCAGGTAGAGAACGCTTCCGGCGTTTTGCCGCCGCTTCCCGCGCTCTCGCCGCCTTTGGGTCCGCTTGCCGGCGTCGGGGGAGTCACGGTTAACCGAATGATCCCCGGTGCTTCGCCCACTCATCATCATTCACTTGGTGGATATGCGGTGATTTTTTAAATGCGAAGCATTTCTTGCCGGCGGCTCTGTCCGTCCCTCCCGCGGCGTCCCACACCCCACAGCGCTTGCGCGTCCCCTCCCCCTCTCACTCTTCTCCTACGCTCCCCCTTTCTCTCCTCTAGGAATCCGGAGCGGCGCGCACCACAGGTGGTGCGACAGCTGCATACTACGCTGGGGGCGCCACGGTAGTTCCGCGGTATGAAAATGACGGAGCGCGCGCGCCTCATTCTCTCTCCTGTGCAGCGCCGCGATGAGTGCTCGGGCCGCTGCCGCGAAACCATCTCCCGCTCAAGCTAACCATCTCCCCGCTGCTTCGCATCCACACATGGCTCCCTTTAGCAGGAGGTGGAGTAATTTTCTTTTTTTCTACGTCGGGCGCCTCACTGCAAAGCATGCGCCGCCCCAGCCGCTCGTCCCACTCAACCGTATTCTAGTAAACTCTAGTGAGGCCGTCATCTATGTAGAAAGGCCTAGGTCTCACAAATCTGCCGTACAAAAATAAAGTTTATTCCTCCTCCTCCTCCCTAACGCCTTGCGCCACGTGAAGGGCCTGCCCGGTCGGGGTAGTTCGGTATGATGCGGTCCGGGATGATTATTTCCGCCACCGACGCCTAAGAGCCCACGCCGACACCGACGCCGACGACTGAATTTGCTACGACACGGGGCCCTTTAACACTCTCGCGTTAAAATATAGTTCGTGGGTAGCATACGCTGCTGTGATCATCTCAGCCAAGTTTTGCTGTCGCACGCGGTGCGCGGAGCTCGCAAGTCACCTTTGTCTCAAACGCTCTCGTTTCAATTTGCTTCAACAGAAGCCACGATCCTCACTCTTTTCGGTGTGCTTTATTTCGTAATAAAGCACATTCCAATACGCGGCTGCTATTGGTCGCTGCGGTCGGGTACACTGTGGCTGCCGCGTGGTGCCGTCGCGAGCTCACTGGCTAAGCGTGCTGCGGCTCCCTGAGGACAACCGCGTTTGGCTTAAGTTTAGCGCGTCGTAGGCACCAAAATCGAAAGTCGTGGCGTCTACGGTAACATCCAAAATGAAATTTGAACTGCGCGAAGGCGGAGCGTTGTGGCCACGCCCCACTCCGCCGAAGCCTTCGCAGTGCAAGGCGTTGAAGAAAGAAGGGGGAACATAGCGGAGGCCGTTTTTGATTGCCAATAACTCCGCTTCTGCAGAACGCATTGAAGTACTTTTTGCGGCAAAGTATTTCTGAAATAGCCTATTTTCACTTCAAATTTATTTCTCCACTTTGATAAAAAGTGGTTCAGGGCCCCTTTAATGACAATTAAGGAGCTGTGCTTAGAAAAGGTTTGTAATAGTTACCGAAAGGTAAAATGGCGAACTGCGGTTATAGCCAAGCTACTGATATACTCAAGATTTTCTCTGGTCCCCCCCCCCCAAAAAAAACGAAATATTACTCTATCCTAGAGGGCCTGGAACAAATCTGCGCATCTTATAATGCACTATAACCAGGTCCCCTAGCAAATATGCTTATTGGTTGCTACATAGAGGCTGCCTCAGAGTGGAATTTATCTAGTGCTCTTGCGTATAGTGCTACTACAGCTGCTGAAGTTATGAGATTCTTGCAATATTTACGTTGCTTTTTTTCGTTAACGTTGTAGCACCTAGTCTTCAGTCATAAGCATGAGACTTGGGGATGAAATGGTGACAGCAAAGGGGGTTTGTCTCCGTAACTTTTCTTTTTTCGAAGTCTCATTAGCCGCATTCAGCAGTGTTTTGTTTTTATTTATTTCATTGTTTATGTATGAGCCTTTGTTTCCAAGGCGAAGTACGTCTATTAAAGTTTACTACTGAGGCGTTACGGTCCTTACGGTACCCGACGGCGGGATCATTGTAGAATCGGCGTGGATGGTCTTCTGACAGCGATACTCAATGATACTGATCTAATTTTGGGTTAATGTATTGTGGGAGTGTAGACATAAAGGAATAACTGAAGCCGGTTGCCAAGTCCAAGCAAGCACTCCTTGTGTCACAAACGGACCGCAAACACATCCCTTTTAAAGCAGGAATTTCAACAAGGTTACCTCGTCTCCAAACAAGGTTACTGTACGTGCCTCTGCATCGTGCAAGATTCTTCTGACGTCGTGTGAATTACGTCGTGTGAAGTGCAAGAAATAAAAAGCGTCAAAATAACAAAATTGTACAAGGCACGAACACCGCGCCTCGTGAGCGCCCATGAAGCACCGAGGTCGCTAATTGAATTGCGAAAAAGAAGACGTGCCAGCGAAATTTCTGAGTAGTCCTCGGAAGATCGATTCGGTGCACAGAAAAGCAGGCTAGTAAAGGCGGATTGAACAGCTTCATGTATTAAATAACCCTATGCTGGCCTGTAAGCAACAAAAGTATTATATTACTAAACAAAAACAAGAAAGTGTAATGTTTTGATTTCTTATAATTATCGTTGGAGTTTTCTGCGGTATACACTTTTTCTTCAATTTTTGATGCTAGTGAACATGTCAGTTATTAAGTCTAGGATTCACAATGCACTTCACGTGTCTTCACTGTGCAGTTTACGTGTAAATCCTCCCCATCTCCACCCCACCCTTTTGCTGCCGACCACGACGTCGTATGCAAAGTGAGAAAGTTTATCCCGTAATTCTACGGCTTAATTATATGTTCCTATAACTTTTATTGTTAACTTTATAATCCTTCAGTGTATGTTCTATAAATGCTCAGCTGTAAAGCGCAAAGAATATGCAGCGCCTAATATGCTATAAATAATGAGTCCAGTAAGCTGCATACGGTCTGTTTTTGTGTTGCTTCTGGTCAAAAAAGCTTCACTCATGGGAATACTATCCAATTCACAATTTCCCATATGTAATCTCTCAGCCTAGCTGAGCTAAATATTTTTTTTTTATTCTTGACCCTTTAAGCTGCAATGGCAGGTACACTTCGAACACTGAAATTCGCCCGCCGATTTTGCTTCTATATATATGATGTTTAAGCAATAAAGTGTATCGATAAAAGAATAGAAACCGAGGGTCGAATTATGCAAGGATTATTTTCATCTTTCATTGTTTTCGCTCAACACCATTGGCCACTGGAAGGCAGGTCTTCGCTATCGCCAGTGTCGGCCTCTGGCTGCAACGCGTGGTAAGAAATGCGTAGAATTGAAGGACAAGCATCATTACATTATAGAGCCCGAAACAAACAAACAAAGAACACAAGCTGAAAGCAAATTGTATACACAAGTTTTACTTTGCACCCGAAGGTCCGAAGGTCACGCCACTTGTTTTAGCTGACTGCAGTCATTGGTTCTCCATTTAGTGTCTCTGATTCTTCAGAGGCTTTGAATTTTCCACTGCGAAAAAAAAAAAGCAAACGAAGGGATAAGTTAAGAGGGAAAGGTCTTGTAAATTATAGGGTGGTAGAAAATATAAAGATAAATACGAAGCACTTTCTAAGCGGAATGCTTAAATTGGGCAGCCATTAGGCGAAGTAAGGTGGCAACATGGGCTTTACTCTCCCATCGGTCCTTTGCGTTTGGCTGCTGAAAAAATTATAATGAAGAAGATGAAAAGAAGAAAACTCATGACGCTGACGGTAACGACCTTTGCGTTGGCTCTCTGGAAGTAGCGAAGAATAATCGTTTTATAAGAAGGATTCCCCTTGAGCGTTAATTTTTCTTTTCTTTATTGGTTCAATGCCAAACTACTTGTAGGGACCAAGAGGCCCTACTCCGTGTTCGGCAACAGAGTAGATGAACCGACGGTGCTCTCTTTCCTCGTGCAGTGCTAATGACTGAGCTTGCAGTGGAACAGTCTTATGTACCCTTTATACAGCCGTTACTCAGTCTAATTGGATTTCAGTGCCAAATTTTACACATTAGAAATGCTGGTAGCAGAGACAAACAACTTGCCGTTCAACAGCTTTTTACGCGAGAGTTCTGCATTGAGTTCTATTCGCAATCAATTTCTACATATCGAAAGTACTCAGCTGTGTATGCCCTTTCATACTCCTAATGGGCTTCATAATAAGCTTCCTAATGAAGTGAAGCCCATAGGCTGGTCGTTCATAGTTGCCAAGTTTAGGTTATACTCTGTAGAATTTGGAGTGCTAAAATGAGGGACAATCCGGAGCGCCGCATTTCATGCGAGTCACCAAGCGCGCAGAAAGGGAATAATCTCTGACAATTAAAAATGCGCCAATGTTTAAGTCCCCAGCCGACGTAGCTCAACTAAGCCGAAGTCCAACGACTTCAATCTTTCCCGTCGAATGGTGCGTCAATCTTTCTCGTCAGAACAGTGCGTCAATAGTCAAACCATGCATGATATCTCATTTACCAGTTCATTTTATCGTGCACCCTATACTTGTGAAGAGCTATTATCGATTGTGCTTTGCTAGGACATTAACGAATGCATATTACACGACCAAATAATTAAGATTGATGGTTTTATCCTGTGCCTCTAAACCGGGCTTTTGGCAATCGCTTTAACGAGACATCACTTGCTTTCTTCCTAAATATATCTATAAAAACAATAGTACCTGATTCCCTTGGGATACGTGCACTGTGTTCCAGGGAGCTGCGATGGCTACTTCGTGCTAGAACATCATAGGTATACAGGGCTGTACCTTGTTACTCAGCAGTCCTTTGCAACGCAAAGAAGAACTCGTCTATTCTTTAGGATGCACTGCTTGCCAATTTAAGAAATCTTACTTTTTTGTTTAGTTTTTGCACTGAAACACTCTGCATGCTTATTTCCAATAAACTCCGGAACCCTATCTATTATTTCTAGCGTATTTTATTGCAGGTTGTAGGTGTTGAAGGCACCAACACTATCACACTGTTACACGCAACATCGCGAAGAAATCCTGAGCGCCAGGAAACAGAGGGGACTGGAAGATCCTGGGTTGCGGGTGCTCAGAAACTTTCGCAACATGCAACGACTTGGGACTAAGGTGTTAATGGGCGCTCGCTTCGGTGGTCCTCTTTCTCGCAGGGGAAAAAATTATGCGTGGCTCTGCTATCGCAAACACCAGAGACTAGGGGAGCTGGGGAAAGCCTAGTAAAGTAGTGGCACACCACACACTTAGTTTAACTTTTGCTGGGCTTGCCACATCTCCGCTGGTCTCTGGTGTTTGCGATAGCAGAGACACGCATAATTTTTGTTTTCTTTTATTTTTTTTTGTCTTATTCTGTGGTACGCCACCCTCGTACGCAAGTTACGCATCGGGACGATGCCTTCTTCGGAGGGACGCAAATGCCGTGCCTGTACTCCGATGAAGACGAGGACAATGCGAGTACGCATGAACGTTTTAATCAAGGCGCAGTGAAGAAGAAGTCACGGTAGAGCGCAGTATTAAAAAAAAAGGCGACCTGCTGCTGTTCCTCTTGATCAGTGCTTTGCGACCTCTGTTTTGGACGTTGCGACAATATATATATATATCGAAAGAAAATCAATGGTCTCAGCGTGCTTCCGTGTCGTACTTCATATTTTACCAGGCTTAAGTCGCTACAATACGTCACCCAGTCTTACACATTGTGCTCTATTTTCAAAGTAATTACTAAAGGAACAGTCAAGCTAATTTTGAAAGCCCAAACAGCGCACCTTTTCTGACAGTAAATTGGGATCTATTGCGTCAAATGCTTTGTCCCGGTCTAGGAAGACTGCCAGAGCTACGTGGTTATCTTTTAATGCATTGTTGATTAAATCTGCAAATTCGTCAAGTATGGTGTAATCGCGATTTTGTTTTTGTGAATCCGAAGTGCGATGTGTTACTTAGAAAAAATGTGGACGCATGGTAGACGCGATGTGTTTTTTAGTGCTATGTGCTATGATAACATTGCGATTGTCCTGTAGTTTGTGCACTCTCACAGTTTTTCAGTTCCTACATAATTAAAAAAAAATCACATCATCTCACCCTACGGGCAACCATGGTGGGATGCAAAAGCATCGCGGGGGGTGCGCATCGAGTTTCCGTTTCGTTTCACTTGGCAACACAACCCAATGAAAGTTAGAGTGAGAGAGTGTATTGAGAAGAGAGTAGACGTTTGTGCGGGGTTGTTGCGTCTTTATTTAGAGATCGTACGTGATTCCTAGCGTCGGTGCGCATGGTATCTTGAAGACGATCCCGAAGTTCGGGGTCCGCTTGCCGACGCTGACGTTTACGTTCGGCTTCCCGAGCCTTCCTCTGCTCCGCGGTGGTGGCGCTGCCGCTGCAACTAGCGCCGACGTTGACGTTGTTCATGGCGTTTCGCACATCGTTGGACAGAGAGAGAATGACGGAAGCACAGCGAACGCGCGCGTTATACTGCGCCGCGACACTTGCGCTGCCTACCGGCGTACCCTTAGAGAGAGAGGGAGAGAGTTATATGCAATGATTTGCTGCGCCGCACCTGTGGCGGAGAGGGGGAGAGGGGAGGAGGAGAGCGCACACCTGCGTAGGAGAGGTGAATGAGGGTAAGGACGTGTTTTGGGGCTAGTTGGTTCTTCATCATCAAGTAATAGACAGCGCCAGAATATACACGGGACTAAACGACGAGTAAACGGGACCAAACGACGGCGCCCTGTGTCTGTCTCGTTACTCGTCGTTTGGTCCCGTGTATATTCTGGCGCTGTCTATTACTTGATGGTGAATGAGGGAGAGTTGCGCATGCGCAGTATGGGTGCGGACGCCACAGAACGGACACTGCCCCGAGCATAATATGCTCTCGCATCTAATAAATATGCAATTCCGTTTATAAATTACGCCGTAGTTTCCGACCACATAAAAAGCACTCTAAGTACACCTAACATACTCACAAGAAACGAATCGCAACCACTCGCTTAATTGGAAAGGGGAAATGTATATCACATATCACAACTTTATACAGGGCACGCTGCTTGGTACCAAATGTATAAAAGAAACATTGCTGTGATCAGTCGCATCTATGCAATGATGCAGAGGAAACCAAATCCGACTTGCGCTCACGGGAGCCAGGTAAAGCAGTTTATAGGGATTTGACTAAGTGACATTACGACTTTTGAACAGTAATAAACACACACTGATTCACTCTGGCGCATAGCTATCTTATAAGCAGCTGAAGACCCAAGACCCTTATTCCAAAGATTAGCATTGCGATTTTATGTGACTGAATTCTCTACTTCACGGTGTGGTGCAAACTAATCGTACCAAAAAGCAAAAAGAAGGAAAAGCGTAACAGTAAACAAATTTACCAATGTAAAAGCTGACAGTGCTCGAGCAGTTGACACCCGAGAACCTCCTTAAATGTTTACTAACCTTCTTGTAAATAGTTGGGGATAGAGGTGAAGTGGTAAGAATGACATCCAAACGAGTGTTCAAGCGTTTGCCAATATCGAACGCAATTTTTTAAGCTAGACTTTTTTTTCTTCTTCTTTGCAATACACGCGATCAACTGAAAATTCTGGATTTATAACATAGCTCCGTATACACGAAGCCGTAAGTACGCTGGCTTTGAGTGTCTTTTCGTCTTCTTGACTCAAATGGTGCAGAAATCTCGGCGGTTGAGGACTGTTTTGCTGCTCATTTCTCTTCAATATAAAAACTTCTGATAAATAAACGATGGTACCTATCAGCAGCGGGCTTCAGGTTGCGGTGTCTAGTGCAGTGATTTTCGATGAGAAGCTCACCCATGAATGCATCCGATGTTTGAAACCCTCATTCTTTTGTGGTCCAGATGACATTCACTCGAACATTTTAAAAGCTTAGATGAACATATTTGCGCCGGTAATGGCATCTAACTTTAATAAATGTCTAAATTCTTCCGCCTTTCCACGCATTTGGAAAACTGCTCGTGCTTTCCCTCTATTTAGGTCTGGTTCCCAGAGAGATGTCTCGAACTAAAGGCCGATTTCACTCCTCAGTGCCACATATAAGATTTTGAAGATTCCCGTTTATACCATAGTGTCTTGCAGTGTAACGAGCTTCTTAACTCCAAACCAATACGAATTTATATGTGGTCGCTCAACAGTCACCAACCTTGCGAGCTTCATGACACAGATCTCTGCGCCAGTATTTCAGAGGGGGCAAGTGGATTGAAGTGGACTACCGATGACTGTCAATTTTTTTCAATCTTACCTCTTGTCGTTTTCAGAACGGTGCAAAAATAGTGGTCTCAGCTTCAGCGCTTCTAAGACCAAAATTATGACCTTTACCCGCAAAACCGAAAGTATTCTGCTCCCTTAATCTGTGGATTCTTTTCTGCTAAGTAGGGTTGCTGAGGTGAATGATCTGGGTGTACTCTTTAATGCCTCGTTGAGCTTTTCATCTCATACTGCACGCACTGCTATGCGTGGTAGGCGCTCTCTAGGTTATGTTAACCAATTCTCACGTGAATTCAAATCTCGCACTCCTTGCCCAATGCTGTATCAGGCTATACGTCTTTCCCAACTCGAATACGCATCGGTATTATGGAATAGAACTTCTAAATCCCACAGTGATAGACTAGAAAGACTTCAGAAAATGTTACCGCCATTGTTATTATGCTGGAATTGGTCAATATTGCAGCACTTGCGCTTTAGCCTCACCACCCTCTCTTACCGCTGACGTATTCGCGCAGACCTTCTGTGTTTGTATAAGCTCCTTCACGGAAACCTGAACTGCGCTGAGGTAATTATGTCGTGCTTCAGATGCCGCAGAAGGAAGCAATGACCATTTTTTTTTGTTTCTGCTTCTCAAAGCAAACATTCTGTTGTGCATATAATTAAAACTCTGTATAATACCTATTTCGCTCATGTTTATATTTTTCATCAGCTGCTTTCGTCGTTCCCTTCGGAGCTTCATAATATCGTGTGCTAGTTTTTTTCGATCTACGTGCTTTCTTTCGCCGCGTGATTTAGTACATTTTCCGTTTGCCTGGTGACATGTCTAATGTTTCAACGGCGTTTTTTTCACACATTTAATGTTCTTGGTGGATTGCATTTTCATGTATTTTACATCAACCATTTCCTCTTTCTTTATTTACTTTTCATTTTCACTTACGCTTGTATCTTTAGCTCTAGAGCTTCTTTTTCTATTGTACTTGCTCACTAATCTTCTGTTTATTTTCGACTTACCTTACCTGGGTCGATAGATAAGAGGTTGTTTTAGCAACTTTCCTTGTCCTTATTTGTGTGCCAATATTATGCCCAAATGGCTTTTCTGTGCATGCATCTTTCTTTCTTTTTTCTTCTTTTTAAGCTGTGCATTACCTTTACGTTAGATAACCTATGCGCCAGTATTAAAACCTCATGGTTTTTCCTGGAAACCTATTCTAAAGGCTGGATTGATTATAAATTTATTTTATTTATTTCCCTTTTTTTGTCGTGCACCAGCGCTAGGACGTTAGGGTTGTTCCTGGGAACGTTAATTAAAAAATTGATTGAGGGCAAGTGAATTCCTTCATATTGTATTTCTTTTATTGTTTAGATAGGTGTTTAGATGTTTATTAAAAGTTACAATATTGAATGGGTGTATAGTAAACGTATCCTTTTCAGAAAGCACATAACAATGCTTTGTACGGCGTCCCGGTGGGCTTCTTCTTCAACAACTTTCTAGTCAAAGTTTTGGACCACCGAGAATGAAAGTAAAAGAAAACAAGACAAGACAGTGTAATCAGTGAATGCATGCAGTAGAGGGGGGTCTAACCATTCCCTCCGGTGTAGCTGGGTGGCGAGGTCATGGGAAATAGACGTGACCCGGGACCTACTACAAACCGCGCGATCCCCGGAGACGAGGCGTGGAAACTTGCGTTCGTTTCCACTCTCTGGAAACCACGAAGTGAGCCTGCGCCGCTCATCACTGGCACCTGCGCAGCGTCTTCTTCGCCCCTCTCTTGATGACCGGCCGAGACGAAGTCATCAGAGTGTACGTTCGTAGAGCATGTCTCCTATCGTTATTGCTGGTGTTCGTTACAAACGTGAGGGTCCTTTATTTTATTTTATTTTGTGTGTGTGTGTGCGTGCGTGTATGCGTTTGTTGGCTTGAGGAATGTCGACGCGCAAGTAATACCTAGTGTGAAAGCGTGCACTTGAGTCCCGTATTGGTTATTAATACGCTCTCATAGGATGGCCAGTTTACTTTCTTTTTTGGTTGTTGCTGTTGTTGAGCCGTGTTGCTTTGCGAGGTCCATTCTTGCGTGCGAAAGAAAAAAACAAGGAGAGAAAATACAAGGAGGTTAACCAGACGAGCGCCCACTTTGTTACCATCCACTGGAATTAGGGGAACAAGAAAAAAAAAATGTCGCACTTACGAGGACGCACAGGTGGAGGCAATTTGTGGCACGTAGAAAGGCCGTGCAAATTGCTCGCCGAACAAGCACAGTGCCTTTACATAGAATAATCTACCCGGGACAGAATCCACAAGGTTGTTTATTCGTAAGAGCAGTTTTGCCGATGGTCGGCCGCCTAAGATGTTGATGCATGAAATATCACGATTGGTTGCACCTGATCTTACAATCAATTTTGGCACAAAAGCTTTTCTGTGAATGCCTACTCGGGCTCGTATTATCGAAACTTTGTTTGCCTAAGCTGCCACCCTCGATTGGCCATTCTCTCAGCGATCGCCCTGTAACCAAGCCGATTGCTGTCGTTAGTAGCGGCTGCCTCAACACCAAGCAGAGAGGAAGTGCTCTTGGGTAAGAGAAGGCGCACCGGTTGCTAAAACACCCTAAATTCCTTTAATATTACATATTTATTTAGCTTGCGCACTGTTTTTGTACTAATAGTTCTTTGAAATTTGCGCCAACACTGGCCATTGCAAGTATGGACTTTCTCTTTGCATCATTACCTCTGCTACTTTATTTTTTTATTCTTTATTTGGGAGATAAAAGGCTTAATCAGTCGAGTTTCAGCCAGCCCTCCCGCTTATTTCCGTTTAGCATCGGACCTTATATCAAGAAAGTCAGGCGAAATAAAATCAACCTGACAGCATTCTTCGGGGCTGCTTTCATGGTGAACCGGAGCTTAATAGAGCTTATCGCGGCAGTTCACAGCCCAGGCTATAATTTATGGGATACGACAGACTCCATAAGCGTGCATGTATACGACGGTTGAGGAGAGCCGTAGCTCATAAATAACCAGCTTCGAGGAGGTCAATCACAGAGATGAGATCATGCGCTTTGAAAGACCTCTCCAGAGGCATTAATAGGGCCCTGAGGCACTGTGATTATTTTTTATACCATTCAGGGATATGTATATCAGACGCAAAAAAAATAATCTTATAACCAAATTTAGTACGCTATCTCGCATACAGATTGAAATGGGAAACGCGTCAGAATTCTGCACGAAAAATAATGGATAGGTTGGCACACATCCGCCTTTATTGCGACATTTTTTGCGCTTGCTTTTAAGTTCTTGGAACGATGGAACAAAAAATCTTAATACTAACGTTAAGAGACAGGAAGACAGCGGTGTGGATCTGAGAACAAACGGGGATAGCCGATATTCTAGTTGACATTAAGCGGAAGAAATGGAGCTGGGCAGGCCATGTAATGCGTAGGATGGATAACCGGTGGACCATTAGGGTTACAGAATGAATACCAAGAGAAGGGAAGCTCAGTCGAGGTCGGCAGAAAACCAGATGCGTTGATGAAGTTAGGAAATTTGCAGGCGCAAGTTGGAATACGCTAGCGCAAGACAGGAGTAATTGGAGATCGCAGCGAGAGGCCTTCGTCCTGCAGTGGACATAAAATATAGGCTGATTATGATGATGATGATGATGACGACGACGACGACGATGACGATGATGATGACGACGATGATGATGATGATGATGATGATGATGATGATGATGATGATAAGTTCTTGTATTAAGGCAGCATAAAATTCTGTAGGATGGCTGCTTAATCGTCTTCAAACTGTCTGAATTGTTTCGCGTAGATGTGCAGATATTGTCCTTCGAAACGATGTTCCATGCAGAAAAAAGATGTATAAATAAATCAAAGCCAATGTAAAAGGGTCGATGACTCCATTGCCAAGGACTACAGTTTCGACGGACATTTTATGGCTCAAGCTATATAGCATTGTAGAATTCGATGTAACCAAAAATTGTCATTCTTTCGTCTCAATGGCTTAGTACATTTCGTAAACCGTGCAGCTTGGAACGTTTATTTGTATGTAAATAATTTTTATACCAATAATAATTCTGCCCGCCACTCTCTCTCGAGCTCTTTCAACAAAGTTTATCGCCATAAGCTGCCCTAGCTAGCACGCGCTCTGGGTCCAACCGACGGAAGTCCAGGAATATAAATGGTGTTTTGGCAAACGCTCATGATAGAAGATCAATTATGGCATGTTAATTAAGGTAATGAATGGATGGATGGAACAACTTCATTGAGGTTCATTAGGTCGCGCTAGTTTCCTAGCCCGGAGCAGAGAAGGAGCTAGGAGTTTTATAGATGGTGGTATCGGGGTGGCTCTGACCGTGCATCAATAGGAAAGTTCTGGTGAGTTGCGTGGTAGATTGTTCGCGCAACATTACGAGTGCAAACAGCAAGCGACTCTGCACGAACCACTTCGAGTCCTACAATGCTCAATATTGGGTTAGTTGTTGCTTGGAATATCTCGTACTACGTGCGAAACTCGCATGTTCTCAAGCCACCACGAAGGCCACTTTCTTAGAAGTCCGCTACGACGCCTTTCATAGTCTATGTGCCACTTATGGAAGTTAAATCCCTTCAGTCGTCACATATTTGGACATGTGGTGCGTTTCGCACAGCATCAGAAGATTGACAAAAAACCACTCTCTCCACACATTACTGGAGTGTCATTGGTACTGCCAAGCACTTAGCAAAACGTCTTACGTTCATCTATAGTGGATGGAAACTAAACAAGGACCGGCCACCCAGCTGGACCCAAATTGTCGTGCATATTCTTAAGTGGGAGCCCAATGGGCTCAGCGCGGCAGGGCTATAGCACTACGCCAACGAGGGTTGAAGCCACATGCTCAGTGTAGCACCACCCTCACCCGACAGCTGTCTCGGCAAGACGCTTCTTGCAGAAAGGCATTGTAACAAGCGAAATAAACACCCTAAAAGCTCTGCTCCTTCACGGGGACCTCATTTTTTGTCACTGCGCAAACGATAGAAATGCACTTCTTAGCACAAATTCCAGAAAGAACAGCAAAAAGAATTCCTCGCGTTCAAATAAACAAAGAAAACTCAAAAGCAACTAGTCTATAGGAAGCAGATGCATCGTGACATTCTTCTTACAAACAAGTCCCGTGCTCCCGTCTTCCACGAATCTTCCCTCAGGGCACCGCAGGCACGTGTGAAAGGAACTCGGAACAGTCGCTGAACAGGAGCTGCCCCATTCTGACTTTTTGGCGGATGTAGGATATATATATATTTCTGGGGGCAAGTATTGATCCTACTTTTCACCTCGCCTTGGGCCACGCATTTTTATTGGGCACGTTCTCAAGGTGTTTCCTTTTGGTTCCGAATGGTGAAGCGTGAACACTCCTCCTTAAATCAGCACTCAAGGGAAACGCTTATTCAGTATAGACAAATAAAGTATTCCTTCAAAGCATACCTTCGACCCGCCGGGGTGGCTCAGTCAGCTAAGGCGTTGCGCTGCTGAGCATGAGGTCGCGGGATCGAATCCCAGCCCCGGTGGCCGCATTTCGATGGAGGCGAAATGCAAAAACGCCCATGTGCTTGCGTTGTAGTGCACGTTAAAGAACCCCAGGTGGTCAAAATTAATCCGGATCCCTCCACTACGGCGTGCCTAATAATCAGAACTGGTTTTGGCACGTAAAACCCCAGAAAGAAGAAGAAGAAGAAAGTATACCTTCGTTGATTTTGCGGAAACAGGTTGATTGTAAAAAAAAATGAAGATCATAGATTCGTTTATTGAAATGTGCGCCATAAGGCCTGCACCTCCTTCGATATCAGCCTTATGGCCGATGCCGAAGGTACCGATACCGACGGTGGTGCAGCATAGAATGTAGGGCAGTCTAAAAATTTGGGCCCATCGCGGAGGTGCTGAATTCTGAAAATGAGGGGGAATATTGAGGATATATATATATATATATATATATATATATATATGTGTGTGTGTGTGTGTGTGTGTGTGTGTGTGTGTGTGTGTGTGTAATAAAAGTGTGGCTGATCCCGAGGATTGTGCAGTCTGAAAATGTGGGCTGATTACGAAGGTTGTGGAGTCAAAATATGGACAGTTTCGGCAGGTATGAGCCACTCTTCAACGAACTTCTTTGAAGCCAACTTGGGTCACCGGTAATCACGATTCACAACAGCAACAGCCAAAACATGCGCTGCACTCGGAATCAGTTTGCAACATGTCGTAAAAGCATTAAACATTCGCTGCAAAGCAGTTATATGAGCCATAACAATTAACCATTCTCCACCAAACCAAGCATGCTTCGCATTGCGCAGATTGCAACTCAAGTCGAGTTTGCTTAATGTTTTTAATGAATGTGATCTGTACCGTGTTTCCCTCGGATGTAGCTTTCGATTAGAAAACGGTTAACAGGTGAGTTCAGGTGCAAGAGGCAGGTAAAGAGATTTGAGATGGTGCTTTACGATTCTTTGCGTTTGTGTTCGCATGAAAAGTACTAGACCATCAACGGGGCTTTGATGAGAATAAGTGAATACGCCTGCGGAATACTGTGCGGAAGCATCTCTCATGTTCACCTTATCATTGGTACTGAAGATAGATTAGCTCGTGGTCGCTTCCGATCTGCTTAAAGTGACACATATCTCCCCTTTTCATTCATTCGATGCGAAAGAGTCAAATGGCCCATTAAGAAAAAAAAAAACCCCGGTGTCTCTCATCTGTAGCAGCGCAACTCTACCTAAATTCGCATTGCCATTGGCGGCGACGCCACGTCACGAGCTAGCCTCAATGGAGTAGAACGGGAGAAAGGGGACAGCTGCTGTGCCGTTAGCGCACTAGGTGTTGCGTGATGGGAGCGGGCATTGCCGCAACGTCACGTCACCCTCACTCTCTGAAGGTTTACGCGCGGTCCGTATCTGTCTGTCTCGCCTGCCGGCTTTGGTGGCTGCTGCTGCTTCGTCCCACTACTGTGACACCTCCCCCACATGCTCCGTATGCGGCCACCCCTACGCCACACTCTCCCACCTCCTTTTTGGCTGCCCTGCTGATCTTCCCCCGCAGGGACAGCACCGCGATCTCAAGCTGGGAGGACTGGGAGGTCCTGCTCTCGTCTACGGACCAGACATCGCAGCTTACTGCGGTGGCTCGGGCTACCTCAGGAACGTAACCGTCTCGACGTAGTGTGGGGCCATGCGGCGGTCCATGGGACCCAGAGGAGTCCATACTCGCTTGCTATCATTAAAGTTTTTCGGTCTGTCAGTCTGCACTCGGTCTTTCGTCGCGCAGGACGTTGGTGCCATGCGGCGTAGGCACCGCAGGCTGTTGCTACTCGCTGCTTCGGGCTTTACGTACCGCTATGGTACGTTACTCACAGCGCAAAATTTGAAGGACCACTCAGCGGCGTTCAACTGGACATTAATACTTTCGCATTCACATCTCATAAGAAGTGCCGTAGGTGTCGTCGAATTTTTCCTTCCTCTTTTACGCGTCTGATATTGTGCTCCTCATGTTTCTTTTTTCTTTCTTTTTTGACAAACGATAACATGTGGCCAGCAATCAAAAATTTCATTAAATAAATATAGCGAGGGTGATGCTGCGCGAGGTTGATGTAGCCAAGTAATTTTTCCTAATTAATAAACAACGCGTTGTAAAACTAGGAGCCCCCTTTGATGTGGTAATATATGAATATAGATGATCCTAACTTCCTGTAGAATAAAAAAAACTTAATAATTGTTTAACTTTATACTTGCAACACTCCATACATTATACTGCTCCTAAGTTTTGTATTAAGTGTAGAACGCTTAAATGCTCCACTGGAGAACCCGCCCTGCATTCTCAGGATGCAAGAAGAGTAGAGCTGGCAGTACCAGTCTAGGGTTTTCACGTTGCACCTCAACTTATGGTAGAATTGAGGAAGCTCGCGTCACCCGTTTATTTGTCTATCTTCGATGCGAACCTCTTCGAGTACTCTTGCGGCTGCTGTACCGTCACCGATGCCAGCCCTTATCGACACTGCCCGACATACGACCGAACTGCTCTTTTTAAGAACCAATAAATGCCAAGAATCCGCCATGCCATCATAATTTGCACCTGCTGACCTTCCACGTATGCCCATGGATAACGTCCAAAATACGGGTACGTCTCTCCATTCCCGGTATTTCTAAAAAAAAATGCGAATACGTAACGTGGGCCTCAGACGTCTAATTCTTAAATTAACATAGAATATGGCTCCTCGGTTAATGTGTATACAGACGGATCGGTTTCGTCGAATGCGTCTGGTGCGGCATTCGTCGTGCCTGCGCATCAAGTCATTCGATGGTTTCGTCGGCGTTACAAGACGACACCAACATCAACAGAATTAGTGGCGATCAGAGATGCAGTTCACTATATATCGCGACAGCCCCCTCAAATATGGAACGTCTTCAGCGACGCAAAATCGTCTCTCCAGCTACTTAGACTTGTAAGAAAGCTGTTACAGAGTTTTGGCTCTTCAAACTGCCGAGCTACACATTCTAACGGAAGAACGGCCACCACGTTACTTTTCAATGGATTCCGAGTCACTGTGGTGTACACGGCAACGAACTGGCCAATGCGGAAGGCAAGAAAGCACTTGAAGAACCACAGGCACTGCTTGCAATTCCTTCTCAAGAGCGGACGCCAACTGCGTCCTCTCAAGTGTCATCCGAAAAGCAACAGAAATTCACTCGAACAATCCGGATAATTGCTGCAGACGACTGCAGAGATTCGACCCAACCCTGAAATTTAGGCTACCACCAAAATTAAACTCAGCTGTGCCACTCTTCTGCACAGGCTTAGGCTGAGGGTGGCGTTTGCGCGCAGGTACGTATATTTATAATGCCGCGCACCGAGTCTCAGACTGTGAGTTGTGCAATGTGAATGAGACTATTGGTCATATGTGTGTGACTGCCCTGAGTACGTGGAAGAGTGACAAAAGTTGAACAATAACCATCCGCGCCTCGACACCCCACGGTTGTCGGAGGACATCACTTTAGGCCCTTCTCCAGACGTTCAATTGAGTTTGAAGGCCACGCAGGCGTTACTGGACATTTAAAAAGTACGGGCCTGGACTCATGGCTTTGAGTAGATCAAATTGCTTGCTAAATGTTTTCCATCCTCGTCTCGTCATCGTCACCCATCATGCGCCTCTTTCTTCCCTTTTCTTCCCCTCTTTTCCTTCCCCCAACGCAGAATAACCAACACCACCTAGAATCTAGGTGGTGTTGGAATATCTGGCTAGAGGAATGTACCTCAGGCCGACCTCTCTGCATTTCGTATCATTAAACATTCTTCCCTCGCCCTGGCAGTACTAGGTCACTTACATTCCCTGTGGTCTTTGTGTTACTGAGGGACTACACATAATTGAAGTCATCCCCGCCTACCGCATCCGCGCAGCAGCAGCGAAACCTTTAGCGGGGATGTGCAAGTCAGGACTTAGTGTGCATCATCTAGCGTGCACTGTGAAGCTGCTGGTGACATTGGCCACTATTCGTTACCCTGTCTTAAATTCAGTACTGAACATAAAATGTCAAAACATGGACTCAAGCGTAGAATTACCCCATACATCAGCGCAACTTTACCTTTTATTTCAGCAATGACACTGAATATTGAGGAAGTGTTTCGGCGCTTCATCTAAGTCATCCGTGGTACAATGCTAGAATGTGAACGGTAAACCGCCGGGGAGGCCTTGGGTGAGGTTGAGTTGAGGTTAGAGTACAGTGAATGCTGCGTCCGGTTTCAAATCCACCGTCGTCGTTAGTTCGTCCATGTAGGTGTATTGACGGGTTACAGGTGCTACGACACTCATCATCTTCACTAATTTCATCCTTAAGAGCCCTTGACAGGGCAATGCATAAGGGGGGGGGGGGGGGGGGAAGCTTACACTCGATAAGCGGTGTGCGGACGGATAATTTGATGGCACCATTAGGAACGCTGTGCCTGCCTAGCTGCGGCTAGAAGCACTTCTCCTCTTCCTCATCCTTCTTCTTTCTTTTCATTTTTTACTGTCTCGTGCTCCTGGAAATTCAATCTCGAGCGGTCTGATGGTTTTCATTTCCTTTTGGGTCGAACAGTGAAGGCTCGGTTGCTCTTGACTTGAATTTTTCAACTTCTGTGTATCACGGCCCACGAATGAGTCAATGAAAAAAAAAAAAAAAAAAAGCTGATGCAATGCCCTTCGCGGTTTTATGTTGTTTTTCACTGCGTAGAAACAATTTACACTTATTTTCAGCCATAGACAGATACTATTTGGAACTTTAACTCCTGTTTTGCTCTTTATGCCGTCGCTTATCTTCAGCCGTTATTTATGCGCATATCCTCATTTGAGCAATTGAGATGATGATTACCGACTACCTATGCCTCCCCGTTAGTGCTACCCGTTTAACCGCAGACAGCCCGAACCGATCGAAAATTCCATATCACAGTGCAGAAATGCAGTGGCGTGAAAGTGATTGGAATAAAATACGTTAAGGTGCATCACTGCCAACAACACGAATCTTCGAAAAAACAAGCCACTTTGGTAGGTTATTGTTGCGCGCTTTCTGTTGCCTATCTCGAAGCCTTGTCGGTTTCCCGATTTTTTCAGAGCTATTAATGGGCACCTATGCGTATTTTTATTCGCTTAGTGAGTGTGTCTTCTTCTGCTTTTAGAAAACACCATGCGACTATGGCGGCACCGCCGTATGTCATTTTTAAGTTGAATGCTTTAGCCTCGAATTTGACTTGTGGCCACCAGGACTCGCAACTAACTCAGACTCACTCCTTCGTATCCATGACGTCAAGAGTGGACAGGGTTGTTGCAGGAGGCAGAAATTGGGCAGATAAATCTACAACACAGCAGAGAAGAAGGAATGAGGGAAGTCGCGGGGAGGGATGGTGGAGGTGTCAAGGTTGGCAAGCTTTTACGGCCCCCAGTCTAACCTCGATGTTTTGGTTCGTCGGCATCGTTGATCACGCTTCTGACTCTCCGTGCCTAGAACCTCAGGCAGAGCAAAGCTCAGGGGCAAGCTCGCACCAGTCCCGAGGGTAGATTCAGCGTGATGCACGTTTATTGTTACTCTTGGCGGCCTGAACCGAGCCTAACAACACCTGTAACGTCCTCAAAAGTGAGCTAGCTCGACGCGCCGTATCATGTTGCCAGTTTTCCGAAGTGCTCCAAAGGCGCCGCGTACGTAATTGCTAGCCTAGCACAATGGCAGGCAGGGTCATGGATGAAGTATCCGTTTTTTTTCATTCTTTTTTTAAACATACCCAAATGTGGCTGCAAGTTCCGGGTTGTATTCATTCTGCCAGTTTGATGCGTATCCCCAATGTACGGCAACGTCCCATGCCCGTTCACTTTATTCATACTACTCATAACTGCCATAAGACAATGATGATATATAATCTAGTAGCTTTTTCTATTTTTACGGGAATATGCTATCAGGCAGCGCTAATGCTCTTTTATGCGATACATCAGTTCATTTCCTACACCGCATACAAAATATAGCGCAAAAATACACCCGAGGGCAAGGGGTGGTGTTTTCGGCAGCCGCACCAAGTGCGACATAGTGACGCCACACTTTCGCCGAAGTGATCATGCACACACGTAATTTCCATCCCATCTTTCTCTTCTGTTCTGAAATAAGCAGAGGCTACAAGGTTTTGACCACTAAAAGTACTTTGACGACTTTGTCCGGAATCCAAGCACTCTAAGCGATGTCCACATTCTTATTATCCCAATTGAAATAACTTCTTACGAGATTTGAAGAATTAGATAAAAAAATTGTGCAGAAACCATCGGCGATGATTGATAGAGCGAACGAGAGGGCGAGAGAGTAAGGAAGCCAGAGGGAGAGAGAGAAAGCGAGAGAGCAAGCGAGCAAGAGAATGAATGAAAAACGATCGTTTTTATGCTGTGTCCACCCACCGACTATCGACAACTAACCACGAAACCGGCCGAGAGAGAAAAAGAAACCTATTCGCTATAATAGTTTAAAAGGTGATCGCAAGTTTTCCACACAGTTCACTGCATGAAAAGCAAAAGTATGTTGTAGGCCTGACCAAGCAAATAATTCAAGAAAATATGGTGCTCGGATCCGCAGCCCCCTGTGGGAATCATTGTTATATTAAGAATTTGGCATGTAGCTGGCTATCTAGCCTCATTTCATGTTCCAAAAAGTGTTACCAGATGGATTAACATGTCCGTGTAAGGCGACCAATTGTAAGGCTGGTGACAACGCGTGGGCCACGACAATTGCTAGTGATTGCACGACGCTAACCGCCGGACGACAATGACGATGGTAGGTAGGACTGTTGAAACACTATACTAAATCGAATCTATAAAGGGCGATTGACCCGGCGTTGTTGCAGTCGGTCGGTTAAGTCACTTAAGAAAGAAATTGCACTTTTACACGCTCGCGCCATGAATACAAGTTGGAAAAATAAGGATAACTGATTTAGGCTCCCACAAAGACTGTATCTTTATGATTAAGACTAACTCAGACACGTCAAAATACCGCTCAGCCTAGCTTACCTCTCTCAGACCCAGAGTGATCAAAATTAGGCCCTGCAAAACTTACCCAGTCTCACAGAAATCAGGACCTGGTAGCCTCCCTCAAATTTTATTAAAAGGTTCATATTCACTCAGGCTTCCTCAGCCTCACGGAATCACCGACTCAATCAGTGTAATCTAATGGTAAACAGAGGCGCAGGTCATCATGAACTGAGACTTCTGCAATCAAATATTTACTCATACTTTTGTATGTGACTTGTGTGTCAAACAGCACCCTGTGTGTCTTGTTTCTGTCGTCGTTCCTTCTCCAATACACTGTAATTCATCGATCGCGTATTTTGATGTGGCCATGATGTTAATATGCACGTGAACCTATATTTAGACGCGCCTTAAAAGATATCGTGGTTGTGTGACTATTATAGAACTTTACACTGCGGCATTTCTCCTTGCCCACTGAGTGGGTATGGGACGTAAAAGTCAGAAAATAGTTAGGTCTTGATGTTCCGGTGCGGAAACTTTATTTGTTCAGTAGATACGCTATTTCTATGGCTATTGTATTAGCTCTAACGGAGTTCACCATAGTGGACTCCTAAGGAATCTATGATTCGAAAACATACAACCTCCAGTGCATGAAGCAGAAGTTGTAGGTTATGATGAATGTGATGAGAACTAATTGCGCATGTTACAGGCCAGATGACGTGTATAGTAAGAAGGAGGGAACAAATTACGTAGTTGAATATTGCGCCATCTAAGCTCTAAAATTTTGTTGAATATTTGCTCCGCAACATGTAAAAAAAACATGAAACGGGCGCTTTTATAAATTGTTGAGTCTGTAATATGCCATTGGCTCGCTCTAAAAGTTATAAGAACGGATAATAAAAAATGCTGATTGTTTTAATCGAAATAAAAATATGTGCAAACATGAATAAATAGCATAACATTAACTAGTGAAATGTCATTAAAGATGCCATTTTCTTCGACAACGTAAAACATAAAATAAGCTGTTTGTAATGTAGCCTACCTGAGTAATTTATGGATGGCACACGCAGGATTTTGAGCACAAGCTCGGCATTGACGAAAATAAGAAAATAGATGTGCCGCCGTGTTTGCGGCTCTGATAACACGCATGAGGGTAGGCAGGGCCCTCGAAGGATAATTTGCATTCCATTGGGCATTCTCACCCGAAATCAAAATATGTGCCTACATGAATAAATAGTATAACATTGACTATTGAAATGACATTAAAAATGCAATTAGGTTCGACAACGTATAATTGGAAATAAGGTATTTGCAATGTAACCTACCTGCGGAAATTATCGATGGCGTACGCAGGTTTGTGAACATAAGCTCGGCGTCGACGAAAATAGGGGAGTAGATGCGCCCCCATGTTTGCGGCTCTGATAACATGCATGAGCGTAGGAAGGGATGGCCCTCGAAGAATAATTTGCATTACATCAAGCACGTGTGTGTTTGCAGGCACATGATGAAACCATGACATATGACAATGGAAAGCTTCAGAGGACGGAGTTTTTACCGCGAACGCTTTCACTGTATATACCCGTATAGATGATTGGTGTCTAAAGTTTCTAAATGGAATATCGCTTCTGGTATTCTCACGGGAACTAAAAAAAATGTTCTTGCTATTGTTGTGCATACCAGGCAGAATATTTACGCACGATTAGGAAACAGACACAAATTCTCGGGCTAAATTTATTGCTATGTGAAATGTATTGCGAATGTATGCAACTACATTATGGTTCTGAACGCGAACGCAGAGTGTCGCATTTAGCTCAATGCTTGCGGGAGGATACATTGCGCGCCGTATTTTTTTTTTTTTTTTTGGGGGGGGGGGGGGGATTCCCCGACCCTTCCCCTCCTACACCGACATCTTGTGCGGTTGCAGCATGCTGTCTGTGGTTATGCATAATGGATTCCTAGACTGAGGAGAAAAGCCACCAGGTAATAAGAAACAAGAAAAAAAATCAGAAACAAAAAAACAAGCACAAAACAGTAGAATTTGCAAACTTAACGGTCTTTCCAGGACGCTTTTGTCAGCGTATAAAGCGGCAAGATTACCCTACGTCTTCATCTTTTTTCGTTTAAATTTTCTGGCATCTGTTAGCATCATTAAAATGTGGGCCTATTTTGAAAAAAATATGCGAGCAATTCAAAACTCCCTCGAACATTGTATTTGTACTCCTTTTGATTGGGCTAAGTGGAGCTGGGGTCAGCAAGCTGGCTTTTTACATTTGGAATTTTTATCACACTAATGAGGACGATACCACAGAGAAGAAGACGAAAGGATGTGGCTTTCATTGCCTGATAAAGGTTTGTTTAAAAAATAGGAAGCAGATGGCAAGAAAAAGGGGGGAGGGGAGGTACCGTGATTACTATTGTCAGTATCACTCATCATGTTCAAGACGCAGGTAGCCAGCAGTTGATTATCACCCGATTTTTAAGCGTCTAAGGCTATCTTGCTAAGCAACATTGGCTGCGTTACATTTCGTTGGTGAACATTCGTTGCATTACATTTTCGCTTCGTGGTATTCCTTTCGGAATATGCTGGGGAAACAGCACTCGAGCGTATCGCCACGTAGCATTTCTCACAGACCACTTCTATACGGATGGTGCCTGCTCAGGTTTGTACTTCTTTAATGCGATTCGCATGCTTCGGGTACTTGACGGCCTTTTCGGCGGCTGCCTATCTGTCAGTCGGCTGTCTATATGACCCCGCCGAATTGGGTCAGTGGCCTTCAGGCCCAGCACCGGGCTGCTGTGATGAGGGAACCGCGTTCAAAACCAAACGTGGGGCCAACTTAGGTCAAGGGGTATGGGCACTGGATATGTGCCACAAGTTATAGACCGCTCTTCAAAAAAGTCTGTTTCAAGCCAACTTGGGTCACTGGGTCCGTTTCATCGGGTTTGGGCCGCTCTTCATGAAACGTCTTTGACGTCAACTGGGTCCGCTAGCTATGCTTAACGGGGTATGTGCCGCATTTCAATCACTAATAAAATAATTTTAATTTCTCCGGTGCTAGGCCGAGTCGAACCTGTGAGGGCTTCGCAGACATCTTGTCTATATATCGTCGTATACACATTCAGACAATCTTGTCTGAATATAGATTCACACACGAGCCACGCGAGGGCTTCGCTGCGACGGCGCCAGAGTACGCAGCATGTCCTGAGAGTAGCGCGACAGAGCAGCCCGGCTGAATAGACGCCTTATGCACGTCGGCGATTGCAATACGGTGGGTCGATGCATTCCTTCAACGCTAATCACATTACGGTCGACCCTGATCGTGGGATGGGTTCTGCCGATTTTTTTTTTAATTGCTTGCCCCGAATTTGGAGAACGTCTGTAGTATTGCATCCAAGCATAAGTGGCTGGTTATCAATTGATTCGTGGCGCTTATCTCCCAGAGTTAGAGTTTGGTTATGAACGATTCTCTAGCTTCTAGCCTGAAGAACAATTTTTGCCACTAGGGGTTATTCCGCGTGCTTCTCAGTCAAAGTATACAAGAAGTTTTGCTGTTCACACCTACGGAACTGGGTCACAGCGGTCAGTAATCGAAGTTGCTCCTCTGGCTTAAAACAGAAAGCGGCTGAGATACAGCTGCTGGCGAATAAAAAATACTGATTTGTTTAAGCAATCATGACCAGAATGTAATTTATCAAGCGTGTTGACCGCATACTCCGCCAGATATCACCAGCTAAAGCCAAGGCTCCCGAGGAATTCGGATCCTCCCTTCACAAGAACGTTGTGGAATAGACAAGACAATATGTTTCCGGTGCTATGTTTACTGCAAACCCAAGCTCCATAAGTATTCAATATAAACCTATGGGGCATATATGCACAACTTTTTTTCAACCATCGAGGCTTAGTATGGTACCCTGAATTCAATAATTCAGATCAGGCCTAATTCAGTGTCGTCTAACTATATTATAGGATAGGATAGGAATAAACTTTATTTGTCCAGGGGTTAAGGCTATATTATAGGAATCCTATTTTGTACCCGCACATTGGGCCCATACAAACACATTTAATGTAATATAAATCAATATTAGTATTTGCCTTGCAGGGATGGATGCATTACACAAAAAGGAACTCTCTGGTGTTCGAATATTGATAATATATATACAACTACGTTCCTCGTAAATATGCGACTTCATATTTGATACATCTCATGAACACCATTTCTGTGAACGTTACATCGTTGGTCACATTTGTTTACTACTTAACTATTCCATGCCTCATTCATCATTATGATAATAAGGCCACTGCGTGCATTGGTCGCTCTTAATGGTAGACTCCATTCTTGGTGAATCAAAGAAACTTTAAATTCAGACTCAACTCTCATTTCTCACTTTATTATCATGCAGTAACATGAAAATTACACACAATTTCTTTTTCCCATCTTGGTTTTATGCCTAAAGCCTTTAAAAAACAATTCGTTTGGCTCATGAAATCAAGAACTTTGAGATAGAAAGTTATCCGGATTTTTTTTAAAGTGGAGGACTTCTTTTTAAGTTTTGGGTAAGGTTATAGCCATCGGAAACTTTCCGTGTTTCGGGTGTTCGTAAGTACTCCGAGTCTGCTGGCTTATAAATTTCAATAAGAAAGAGAAGTAATTGAATTGAATTGATTTATGTGGTTTTTACTGGCTAAAATTATGATTTGATTATGAAGCACGCCTTAGGCCGATTAATTTTGACCTCCAGGGGATCTTAGACGTGCCCCCAATGCCCGCGACACGGGGGTTTTTGCATTTCTGACTAGAAACAACAGCGCAGACTACAAGAAAAATTAATAGCAATGAGGAAGCACGGTACCCTTATCTAAGAGCACCGAAAAAATGTTTCCGTTACAGTACAACCTTTCGCAAGGAGTATAGGGTACGTATGTTAGAGCGAGCTGTCGCTGAGCGCCTAGATGTAGGTTAAGCATTGAAGAAAAGATCTACAAATACTGCATCGAATTTACTTTGCCTTCTTTCCTCATGTGTACCTATTTATTTTACGGCGAAGCGGTCCATGGCTCTAGGGTTCTATGCATTTTTTGTGTCCGTCAACAGATCTGCATGTGCAAAAGCTCAGCTCCCAATTTGATGAAAACTCGCATCATCCTACGCAACAGCCTATACGTCTCATCTCTTGGATATGCATTTTCAGTAGATTACTTATCAATAGGCACCATTTTCCAAATCAGTAGACTTTCAGGTAGATATTCTCACATATTTGCCTCTGTGCGACCCGCATCAACCATGTGTATACGCTCGCACCGCCCTGTATTTGTCGTCGTCCCAAGCACATGCGTGCCTAGTGTCTTCCCTTCTTCGGACGTGGTGGATCCGTCGCGTGTGTGTTGTTGTTGTTGTTGTTGTTGCCTCAAAACATGGCTCGTACCCACAGGGGGGATTGGCCACATTAGATTGTTTGAAATGTGCGTCTAACAAAATCCAAAATGGGGGAAAGGCAAACATTTAACGCAAAGCAACAGTCAACTTCATGCCAACAGAAATTTTGAGAGGGCACATTCATAAATTTAGGGAGAAAAAAATCAAGTGAAGCCTCCCATGGTCGGTACCCTAGCAGTGAAGCCTTCTTGACGCTTCAATAAACTTGTGGATAGCAGAGATCATTGACCCATGGCTTGTGCCTAATTGACACGCACCAAAGGACAAAATGTTTGGTGTAGTGAGCGCTAAACCCAGCTTACGTGTTACCCGCCGGGGTAGCTCAGTCAGCTAAGGCGTTGCGCTGCTGAGCTCGAGATCGCGGGATCGAATCCCGGCTGCGGCGGCCGCATTTCGATGGAGGCGAAATGCAAAAACGCCCGTGTGCTTGCGTTGTAGTGCACGTTAAAGAACCCCAGGTGGTCAAAATTAATCCGGAGCCCTCCACTACGGCGTGCCTCATAATCAGAACTGGTTTTGGCACGTAAAACCCCAGAAAGAAGAAGAAGAAGCTTACGTGTAGGAAATACGAGGAACATTCTGCGGAGGGAGGAGAAGCGGCGGCAAGAAAAAAATAAATGGTCCATAGTTTCTGATTCATTACAAAAAGGACACAGGTTAGTTACTGACAAACCAGATCTATGAAGGTAAAAATTTAGGCGGGAAACTCTACAACGAAAGCTTGATGATGTCACCTCACATTGTCGTGAAAGGCATTTGTTCGTGTTCCACCGGAAATTTAGATGTCGAAAATCCTCTGCGGAAAGCAGGGATGATTTCGTACAATTTAGAAATAAAAAGTGTTTAAATCTAGCACCTGTTATAAAAGCGAAATCAGGAAGGATATTTAAGACAGGACCATTTAGTGAAAATGATGCGAGCGAGTCAGCTGATTCATCTAAAGAAATTCCACTATGACCGGGGACCCATACAAAGCGGACTTCAGACAAATTGTCTGGAGCAAGAGTCGAAAATATACTCAGTAGGTGTGACTGATCTGTAGAAGGTAAATGAGAACAAACCGACAGCGCATCGGTAACAATTATTCCTTTCGATTTCTGGGGACTCAATTTTCTAATGGCTAGAATGATGGCCAGAAATTCTGCAAAAAATATTGGGGTGTAATCTGCTAGACGGAGAGCAAAAGATCAGTAACGCTGATTTGAAAAGATGCCCACTCCGGCCTTCTCTGCATTTTGTGTAGCGTCCGTAGAAATAACCAAGTGAGACTGAAATTGACTAACCTGATCTTGGAGGAGACCTTCAAGTATGCGTGACGGAAGAAGTTTTGCCTGTTTTGGAAAAATATCATCAAAAATCAAGTTCACCTTTAACGAATCAGTTTTTGGAGAAATCAGGCACGGTAGGCGAACATGAAGTTTTGATAACAGCGTCTGAACAAAAACTACTTGAGGTTGTCGATAACGCCGCCAATGTGTTCGGAAAAATAAATCGAGATAATTGATGAAAACGAATTGCAAACGGGATAGGGATCCTCGGCGCATCCTCGGCGGGTTAGTTTTAAAGGGTTAGTGGAGTGACGTCACTCCACTAACCCTTTAAAACTAATCCGCCGAGGATGACGAGGCCGCCTTTGACGAAGATAGGTCCTCCTATCGAAACGTTGGCCAGCGTTTCTCAGCCACCTTATCCCTGTTTATAATCCTTATTCCTCGTGTGCTACTCCATCTGTCAGTCACCTCTTTTGATTTTGAGCCTCCAGATAAAGCACATCATACTTTCCACCGGGTGGCGATCTTCTTCATCTTCATCTTCATCGCGCGTCTCTAGTTTCCTCCGGCCTCCGAGGTAGTGGTAGTTTTTCACGCGAATGTCCGCCGCCGATCAAGACCGGCGATCAAAATAAAAGTGCGTGTGCGTGTGTGTTTCTTCGGGGGGACCCCCGTCGACACTCAAGAGAAATAAAGTTTGCTCATACATTTGATCTAAATTCTGTGTCACCTCTATGTCGTCTGCTAAAGTGCTTTGCTGGTAATCCTCCTTCACAGAAGTGGAATAGTGCGTGATGTTTTAATATATTCCTAATCTTGCAATATATTTCTCGCGTTCACACTGCAAAGGGTGGCAAACCGCGCTCATCAAACTCTGATTGTCTCCCAGCGGGACACAGATTGCCGAAGTGAAAGCCGATACTATTGACAAAGATCACGCCACTTGAAAGATTTACTTAACCCTCGACGTAGAGTTTCGATTGTGAGATTCCTTTGTTGAGTGCAGGTAAAAAAAAGCTCTGAAATAACATTCCATCTCCTGTTAATGTCTGTCAAACGCCATCAAACTTTGTGATGCCGAAGAACGGGAGCGAAAAAAAAAATGCTGCAAAGAGCCTTCAAAAGTATTTTTTTTTTTCACGCTGACGCTGTTTGGCGCACTCGACACTTTCCCACTTAATTGGAAGTCACGCTGTCTGAAATATTTTCGCTTAATACCCGGTACCAGCGACAGCGGCGGAAACCGTGAGAAGGGCGAAATAACCAGAGGTTCGTGAGGTTCAGAGAGCTGAGAAGCCATATGGGAGAAACTGCTATGTATTGCTTCTGCATATTTTGTTACCTTCAAAGAGAAAAGAAATGTGAAAAGAAAACAAGAGTTGAAGAAGAAGCAACGCTCCTGCAGTTGACGTCGCCACCGCAAACATTTTTTTTTCTAAGCGGCGTTCCATCACCCTTGAGTGCCTTAAACGTGGAAAATGTTGATTCCCCCACACGGCTGCAATCAGGCCGAGTGCTCGGAAGCAACAACCGACACCGCGGTTTCGCTAACGCAATAAATTAACGGGGGTTTCACCCAAGTTTCCCCAAACTCAGAGAGACTGTCACGGTCCGCTGAAATTAATCTAGGTGGAGCGGAATAAACATTTTGAGCTTGCACGCTTTCACTGCTTTCCTGTGCACGGCGCACTGCGGTGCCGTCTTGCCGCCTTCTAGCGCAGCTTTTCTACCCATGACTCATGTGTGGTTCACTCAAATTGCTGCATCTTTAGCGTCACTGTTGAGTGATTACAGCACCGTTTCTTTTGCGATTATGCCGCTGGACTACTTCATTTTGCGTCAGCTTGTTAGTTATCCATCAGCGGTTAGCAGGAGCATAGAGATCCAGATCCAAATGCGCGTAAATTAGGCATATAAAGTGGGACTACTTCGAAAAAAAAGAAAGACAGCAACCTTCTGCAATTTCTTCGGCTCTTAACTCAATTACTGCAACAGCGGAATTCTCCCACACTCCCACCGACCACGGTTACAGACTGTCACGCTAGCAGCGAGCGAACAACGTTTAATGAAGGCATTCGTTTTTAAGCATTTTGGTTCCTGACGTCAGTACTTCAGCATGCGCCGTCGAAGCCGAAATGGCGTCTGACATTCCTTAATGATCAAAATGTCTTGTCACAAGCTGTAGATTGCTGATGCCGATACAGCAACCACACTCTTGCTTTAGCTTGCTTGTGTTTCCCTTAAATAATTGTGTTCACTCCTTACGGGAATGGAGAGAGAGACGGAGGAAAGGGGAAAGGCAGGGAGGTTAACCAGATGGGAAGATCCGGTTTGCTACCCTGCGCTGGGGAGAGAGGGGAGGGGGAAGTAAAGTGACAGGAAAGTAGAGATAGAGAAAGAAAGGAGCACAGATACACAATCACAATCGGCCACAGGTGGCACAGCACAGTAGCACTTGCAGCACTATGAACATCTGTTCAGGCTACAGCCACTTGTCCTAGTCGGTTGCCCTTAAATACTGCAACAGTGCCTTCGTCGCCCTCCGCTGCGATGGCTTGTGATGTCGGCATTCTAAAATAAGTTCCTCTGTTAGAGGTCTTTGGTCGAAACGCGATATCGCGTGTACAAGCGATCGTCTCTGTAAATTGTAGCGAGGACAGTCACAGAGAAGGTGCTGAAGAGTCTCCTCGCTACCACAGTCATCACACGAGGCGTCGTCTGCCCATCAGATTCTGAATGCAAAAGACTTAGTAAAGGCCACTCCTAGCCATATTCGAAAAAGTAGGGTAGCTTCTCGACGGCAGAGTCCAGCTGGGATGCAAGGGCGTAGAGAGGAGTCTAAGTTGTGTAGCCGGTTGCTTTGAAAACTTCCTGCGTTCCACAGGGACAACGTGATATCACGGGTGAGCATTTGAAGTTTTCGAGCGGCATCTGTCCTTGATAATGGTATTGGTTCCTCTTCGTCGCCTTGAAGAGCCGACCGAGCAGCATTATCGGCCTGTTCGTTTCCTATGACGCCACAGTGACTTGGAAGCCACTGAAATGGAGAAGTAGCTAGTGGTAATAGGGCTGTTGGTTGGGGGGTGTGCGGTCGTAAAATAATGTAATAAAGAATTTGGAAAAAATGGCGTGATTATTATAGCATATATACGATAATAATAAACTAGCTTATAACAAAGAACGAGAAGCGTAGCTTAAGTAAATTTAGACTTTATCGTGTTTGTGATGTACGGAAGTTCCTTTATGCATTGCATAATAATGCATTTGGGGAATCCGAAGTACGTAGAGTGCAGTCCAGCGTTAAAGGGAACCGTAATGCGCGACTCTCACCATAATGATGCTGTAGCTTCAAGTATCAGCTGAAGCTACGTGAATCCATTGCAAAAGTGGGTACACAAGTTCGAGGGCCATCAACTACAAGTCACTTTCTGCATAGCCGGAGAATTCTTTACGCTAGCCAGAGGGCAAAAGCTCGTGCATGCTCTAAACTCATGTGGTCCATTTAACCGTCGACCGCACTTTCGGGCTCTTAAACTCCGCATGTCTAAGCAGGTTACATTTACTTTGTTCAAATGAATAACTTTGTGGGACCTTCTGTTCATAGCAGTATGGCCAAAGGCTTTGCCCCCCCCCCCCCCCCCCCTTTTATTTTTCTCGAGGCGGTTCAATATTTTACTGTGTGAATATGTTTGGGTTTGAGAATCTTGGTGCATTATGTCTATTTTCGTATCTTTTGTGTGTTAATAGGATAAGGTTGCCTTGCGGTCAGTGCAATAAATTTTGAAGACTTGCATAAATCATATTTTCTGTTCTCGTCATTGAGTAGGACCGCGTCCAAGCACCTATCTGCTTGACGTGTTGGCAGCATGGCATTCGATATTGCCTTTAAATGTAAAGTTTCCTTACACCACTGTTAAAATTCAGTATTTGTGAAAATCATTGTTTAAGCCGTCGGTGATGAAACAGTTTAAAGGCTTCGTGCTTTTCAGCCTCCAAAGGTCGTTTAGAAGGTCGCGTATCGGGATGAATAAATTCTGAGGCCAGAAATTGCTGCTGCTATATCGGGCACTTGCGGCTTTGAAACCTGTGAGCTATGTAAACAAACTATGTAGTGATATCATTGGGACTTAATTCGTTGTGGGAATTGACGCTGTTGCTTTCGAAGTTGTTTTCCGCCAACCGCTTGATTGTCGGTGTATCCTCTATGTATTGTGAGCATGTGTCATGTTTAAGGCTGATTATCATCATTGTCATCTATGCCTCCTTTGTGCCGCTGACACTGTTTTCATGAATGTATGACAACATGACAACAAATAATTGCTAACCACCACACCGCCATCCTGTTAAAGACGAGTTTTATGCGATGCACATAATGTCCTCCTCGTCCGCTACAGTATATTGCTTGTTCCGGCCTCCAAAACATATACAGAGAAGCCACCGCTCTCAGCGTATATCTGCAGTGCGAAATCTTGCGGTAATTGGCCAGCGCCGTCATTGACCTCTCCCTCTCGGCGAGAGCTAAGGCACGTGATATATTTCTTGCTTTTAAACTTGTTTATGTTTTTCAGGTCTTGCACTGCTCTCGCACATACATGTTCAGGCATTTCATAGAATATCTGAATATTTCATTTCGCGCTCATCATCGGAAGCCATGCGAAGGGACAACCTTTTCCTTCCACTGTACAAGGGAGGCCGCAGTCTTCTGCATAAGTTTGTGCGACAACTGATCATGCGATTATCTTACTTTAAAAAGGTCAGTCATCCATTCCTCATTGTGGTTAATCCAACACATCTTGCTTCTCACCTCCCTATTCTTTTTGTCACGACAAACGTTGCTCAAAGATTACCATTATGGGGCTTCCTAAAAGAAATTGTGGACACTATTTCATTTTTAAAAGCCACATTCACCCTACAATATGTGTTTAGCGTTGACCGAATGTCCCTAACTGCAGCACTTGTACATAACATTTTCCCTCAATTATGTATCGAAACTCGTATTTGTCTCAATTTGGTCAGGATGTTAATTCTTTGCCGTGTCCGTAGAATGTGTACAACCGCTAGCAGCGAAAAGATGTTGATTTAAGCTGCACACTTCCACCTTGCAGTTGAATCATCGCTTCATAAAAATGGAGTATATGTACACTGGCGCGCTATAACGTAAAATGATTCCAAACTGTTTTGATTTCAATTTCTGCAATCAGCCTCCACGAATGGTTAAAACATTTTCGCGCCACTCCCAACTTCACCTGTCTGTCACGTGACGGCACAAAAACCGCGATAGCTCCCCATCTGATATACCGTGTACACACTGATTATGCATGATTAAATCGCACAAATAAAAAATAATCATTCCTGATTCGACGCCTTTTCACCATTAGCCCTCTGATTTTGGTCCAATGTTTTCTGGCTTCGCCCACTTAGCCTGTCTGTCACGCGACCTCAAAAAACTGCGAAAACTCACCACGTCAAAGTGACGTGTACGTGAAAAAAAAACTGCATTAATATGCCGAACAAAACTGAAAATTTTTTTGAATAGCCACAGGCTGCCCCGTTCCGAAAGGAATAGAAGATGGCTGCCCGCCGATCGCTCAGGCCCTCGCTACTCGCACCTGCCGGTGAGCATGTATTTATTTGCGCTTGATAAACCTTTTTGCGTGGCAGTAAAACTTTATCGAGCCCTTTCGGCATGCATACGACATCACTCTGCGAACTCTTCCTTGCTGAGGATCCGTGCGTTCTTATCCTTGCGTTGCACGCCGCCGCGATTTTCGACCAGCCAACGCAAGCTAAGTAAGGCGAAGCGGACCAATCGGAGAAGCCGGCACCGTCCTCTTCATGCGGTTATCTATTTTCACTGGGCTGGCTCGGCCGCATGGAAACCCTCTCTGCTAGAGCGTGCTCCACGCCTCTTGTCAGCCAATTAGATAAGAAAAACGGCTGAGTGCATACAATGTTATTCGTTTTCAAAGCGAACTAAATTGACCTCCTATAAACGAGGAGAGTGTTTGATTGGGTTGTTCAGACAACGATGTGGGTCACCGCCCGATGCTTGCGTCGGTGGTTACGTAAATTGACGTCAGGAGTTTGGAATCAAAACTGATTGGAATCATTTTACCTTATAGCAGCCCAGGCCCGTGTCGCCTAAGAAACGTGAAAGAGCACGCATTTCCTCTACTATCTGCCAACTCCCCGGCCATGCGCCGAAGTTGGGAGTGGCCCGAAAATATTTTGACCAATCGTGGAGGCTGATTGCAGAAATTAGAATCAAAACAGTTTGGAACTATTTCACATTAAAGCGCTAGGGGGCGCTATAATGTAAAATGATTCCAAACTACAAGGGCGGACTGTCAAACGTACAAGGGTGGACTGTCAAATCAAACCCACTTTTGAGCACTTAACTACTCGCGTAGTAAAAAAAATGAAGAAAGAAAGAAGAAAGAAAAAAATGTGGGCAGCTTGCACTAGTGGTGCAAGGCTGGAGTAAACAGCGGAGCTGGTGATCGATCTAGCTTCTTCCAGGTTTTACTAGGCCTGGCCAAGTTTGGCTAGGAAATTCTAAGTGCTACTAGGCACGGTATCCCGAATCGGCTCACCGCCGACGCGCTGATTCTAGCATGGCCGCGCGAAGCGCTTCAAAATGAGCGGCTTCTTCTTCGGGTTTCTAGATCTTCTTTGGTCGTCCCATGTGAAGGTTACATGTACTCGCTACAGCGTCAACAAGAGTTCTGCCGCCGTCGCGGCGGCTCCGAGCTTTATCTCCCCGGTGACGTCCAGGTCAAGCTGCGCCTCCACACTTGCCAGGGCGTGGCTGGTCGATGCCTGCCGAGCCGCCGCCAGAGGCGCCGGCTGCAGTCACAGACAGCGCGCGTGTTCGGCGCGAACGCGGGGAAACGCGGACGACGTCAGCAGCAGCTCTACGCGTTGCCTCGTAGGGGCTGCTAGAATTTCTCTCTCTCGCTCTCATTTTCTTTTTCTCTCTCGCGAGCATAGCGCGCGCCGCGCTTGCTTTCCTTCCTTTTACTTAACGTCCCATGTCAAGGCAACATGTGCATGGCACACAGAGGAGGCGAAGCACACGCCGCTCCGCGGGGTGGTTGCTAGATAATGCGCGGTGACGTAATCGCTAGGCGCCGTTTTTTGTTCTCACTACGCAGCATAACCAAGAGCTTAAACAGCTCTAAGCAGACGTGCTTGGCGATGTCCCCATGACGATGACAAGTGCGGCACTATAGGTGCACAGACTATAAAACGGGTGGAATATATATATGCCAGAGTAGACCAATAGGAAACTGCAGTGTGCTTGACGAGGAAGACTCTTCAAAGCTTACTAGCAATCCTAAAAATAAGAGCTAAACATGGAAGTAAGCGGTCGCTTTTCCAAAAAGGTGTAGCAGTGTCGCCCGAAGGGTGAACGCTTGATTGACAATGACGTGAAAATAACCTCAGCTACTCTGTTCATTCGGAATTATCTGTTGTTAAGGACAATTATTAGTCGATTGCTGTGAAATCATATTTCTTTTGTTTGTTTATCATATTTGTTTTGCTTGTTTTATCATATTCCATACACGTGTTTTGTTTCAAACGCCCACTCGTGCCTAAGGCCTGGCAACAAGGCTGGCAGTACTTGTAAAATAAATAAATAAATAAGAAATGCTGTGGTATTCTGATCGCAACCGTTTACTGTCCTCCTTCTGGTGATTTTTATGAATTTTATTTCTTTGTTAGCAAGCTTCTTCAATACGTCACCACATTAGGTATGTCGATTGTTCTGATAGGTGACTTTAATATAAACTTATTATTAGCCAATCCTCAAACAATGTTTTATAGATGTCTTAGAATAATTTAATTCTGTTCACACTATTCAATCAACCCCTAGAATAACGGCAAACACCGAAAGTTTAATTTACTTGTGTATTGCCAACTGAGATGTGTTGTAAGGAATCCTTATTTTAAACATTAGTGATAATTTGCCAATATTTGTTTTCATACCACGCCCCAAAAGAAGAAACTATCTTGCGCATGATGTCCCTTTGTTGCACAGGAATTTTCATAGTGAGGCATTGGATTCTTTTCGGTCTATGGTCTAATTTGCGTACAATTCAGAGCATTCAGGCGCAAGCTCTTAGGATATGCCTTGGAGTACCACGCAGTGCGTCAACGGCTGAAACTATCGCCATTGCTCAAGATTATTCAATCACAACGCACATCGCCATCGAGGCAATGCGTGCACATGTCAGGCACATTCCCCGAACTCCTTGCCACCACCTCGCCGCACTCACCGTGGAAAGACCCCGCACGTCATACAGCACAACTGTCAGTGCATATCGTGCCTCGATTACATCGGGGTACGCACCTCCAGCCAGGCTGGTGTCTCCTCCATGGTGTTTGTGCCGCCCTGAAGTCCGACTTAGAATTCCAGGACTTTAGAAAAAGTCAGATTTATCACCGTCTGCACTAAAACAATTGAGCTTACTTCTGTTGTACGAGAGATACAGCAGTCGCGTGCACGTCTATACGGACGGACCGACTACATGGACCAGTTCTGGTGGTGCTGTGTTTATACCGACGAGAGGAGTAACAATGCGATTCAAGGCCTCACATGTCACGACGTCCACGGCTGCAGAGCTCACCGCTCTGCGCAGTGCACTTCAATTTATAGACGCAGAGAGTACTGGTACATGGTCCGTGTTTTCCGACTCGAGACCGGCTTTACAAAGCATGCAGGCAGTTCTCCGACGTGGAGCTCACGAACGACTAACGTATGACATTGTCAAACTTCACCACGACGTCAAACGGAAAGGCCACGAAATTATTTTCCAATGGCTACCTGGCCATTGCGGGATCAGTGGAAACAATCTCGCTGACAAAGCTGCCCGAGAGTCACATCAAGAACGAACTTGGCGTTCCCATTCCTCTTTCCAGGACAGACGCTGGAAGGCAGCTTCGTCACCTGGCACGCAAGCTCTCTTTAACAGAGTGGAACACCCCAAATATAAGGCGCACCAGGCTACACGAACTGAACCCTTCGCTCCCACTCCGACCTCCGCCTGGGATTCACCGACGTGAGGCATCGCTTCTATAGACCTACACCACGGCGCTACGTCACGAAAATGCGGTGGCGCTGTCGTCGGAATTTAGTTTCGCTTGGTAGGCACTCCGCCGCCGAGCCGTCGCCCGTGTCGCGCCTACCACAGCAGCCGCTGGGTTTCGCGGGTGGTTGTGCGGTTCCATCTGTGAGGTCTTTATTCTACGATTTTACAATGAAAGAAACGCAGTATGTGGATGAGCTGAGTTGCGTCGAAATACGCAAGAGACTAAAGTTTTCATAGGTTTCCTGTGGATGAAAACAGTCGCAAGCAATGGGCCGCCGCGGAAAAAAGCGAAAGTTGGATTATGATACCAGATCATCCATTATGCGCAAAATATTTCGCAACCATTAAGCTTCTCTTTTATTTTGATTGGCGTGCATTAGCCGATCTTAGGATCGTTACGATCTTAGGATCATATACGATCTTAGGATCCTTATTAGCGTGCCAGTATAATTGCTTGCCGCACTGTGGGAAAGCTAGATTAGGATTAGCCTTGAATGTAGGTCGAGCGAGCAGATGCCCCACAAAACACGTCACATTCCAATTTGTTTTCATCTCAAAGAATTGAGCCACCAGCAGTGTAAATATCCTATCACACGTTCATATACGCAGGCAGCAGGGTCACAGCTGCGTTTATTGCAGTGTGGAAGTCATAAATGCGCTTAAACGTGTCAGTTAAATTTCGAGCGCGAAAAAAAATGTACAGTGTTAGTACAGAGTTGGAGCGATCGGACGGCCGCGTACAACAGCTAGCTCACATTGCGCGGGCCTACACAGGCGGCGTCGCCGTAGGGCCGGTACCTTGCCAGTCCCATCACCGAGGCGATCGCTTCTATCGCCGCTCACGGCGACGTAGAAATCGGCTACAGCTTGTTTTTAACATAAAATAGTTCTTAATAGAAAAGCTATCTCGAATTTACGCGTGTTTCGTAAAGCAGCGCCCAGTACTAAACCACTGGCGCGATCTGGAGCAACGACCCGACGGCATTTCGTCTCGCAGACGGAAACCGAAGCACCGGCTGTCTCAGCGATGCGGCTCGGCTGGCTTGCAAGTACTACGTTTCGTTTGTTATTCGCACCAACGACACCGACAAAACCGATTCATTTAAGCCCACGTTAATCGGGTTGTCGAAAATAAGCGCGCAATGATGAGCAGCAGGCCAGGCCGCAAGCGCTGTCGGCCGTCACTGCGGCGGTCAACGAGCTAGGCCTAGCGTCTCGTTCGGCCGTATCCCGATGGGGGCGAGATGCAAGAACGTGCATTGGGTGCACATTAAAGAGTCTCACGTAGTCAAAATTAATCCGGCGCCCCCATTACTGTGGGCTTCATAATGAAATCGTGGTTTTAGCTCCCTCACCCCACTAAAAAAAAGAAAAAAAATGTCACAGTTTCGCCCTAAGGGCGAAGCAATGAATGCGATAGCAACACAGCAATGTCATACGAAGTAAGGTGAGCGGCTTTGGTAGCAACAACACGCAGAACTGTTGTCGACGCCATCCGCGTTTTGCCCGCGTTAGCTCAAAATGCGTGCGGCGTTGGTGACTGTTGCTGGAGCCTCTGATATAAATAGGCACTTGGTGCCGCAGCTAAACGTCGCCTCCCTTCCCTCCCCCTCCCCCACGGCCTCTCGCGCGTCTGAAGAAGGCGCGTTTGCTCTACATATATGGTGATTGTAAAGGAGAAAAGAGACGCCTACTTCTGCAGCCCTTAAGCGAGCACGGCGCAGAACGCGCGTTTGTTCTCCGCCGCGCGTTCACTCCCCGTGAAAGACGCGCCCCTCGCGCCCTTTCACTCGCACATACAGCGTTCGGCGCGCGGCGACGATTTCATCTCCAAATGACGTCATACGGAACCTCACGGCGACGGCGACGGCGACGGCGACAGCGACGGCGACGGCGACGGCGACGCCGACGGCAGAAATCTGCTTTTGAGTGTCCATATAATTGCTATCGCAATAAAAATGCGTCATCCGCGCGTGCAAGCGGTGGCGGCGAACGTGGGCGGAGCCAAACGTTGGGCGGAGCCTACGCGACGTCGCTATAGGGCCTAAAATATATCGACGGTGCCTACCGTTGTTTACAAACATGGCGTAGGTCTATACCGGCTGTGGTTGGGAGTGGCTTTCACGAAGGCGTACTGTAATTTGATTGGAATGACCGAAAGTGCCACGTGCGACGTCTGCGGCAGCGAAGAGAACATGGAACATTTATTGTGCTACTGCGATCGATTTCAGTCGGAAAGACAAACTTTATCAAACGCATTGCGACGACTTGACGATCTACCGTTGTCCGTGCAGGTGCTCCTTGAAGACCATCCCCATCGCTCGTCGGCCCACAAAGCTGTGAAGGCACTGTTGTCTTATTTGAGTACGACTGGCCTATGTGAACGCCTTTGAATTGCTCAGGCCCTCCGCGTGCGTGCGCGAGCTCACCGTGTCCTTCCTCCCCCCGCCCACCCCTCCTCTCTCTATCTCATCTTTCTATTCCCTCTTTCCCGTCCCCCAGAGTAGGGTAGCCAACCAGACGCATTTCTGGTTAACATCCCTGCCTTCTGTTTCCCTTTCCTCCTCCATGGTCGAGAGTATAGATTGGGCGGATGTATGTAATAAAAATGATCCAAATATATCCAACGATATATTTTTGCACAAAATTAAGTGTGCTTACGACATTACCTAAATTTCCACTACATCAGGTGAAAGGACACAAGAAATCTAGAAAACCATGAGTTACCCGTGAGTTATACAAGAGAATTGAAACGAGGGATAGGTTACTTGATACATTTATTCCTTTCAAAGACGAAACGACACTCCGGGAATATAAAAGAACTGAGGAGTAGGCTTATCTCGGATTTTCGGGAAGCTCGCGCTGAATACGACAAAGATATGTTTGTGTCTATATCACACGAAGTTAAAAAATATGGAAAGTAATTCGATATGAACAGTAACTCAAGGGCAACCCAAACAGTTTGATCCCTAGCACACTTGTTTTCGACAATGTAGAATATACTGAATCTTCGCTAGCAACCAAATTTAATTATCACTTTTTGCAAGCTGGGTTTACAAATACCATTCCCACGTATAATTCCACAAAATATCTAAATCGTTATGTTTCATTAGACAGTACCAGCTCTATGTTTCTTTCCCCATGCAGTGAAGATGAAATCTTTAATTTAATTAGGTCGCCTAAAAGAGACGGTGCACCCGGATATGACGAAATCAAAGCGGAACCAATCATTTGCGTTGCTGATATTTTGTGTACCCCGTTATGTCATATATGCATATATGCATATATGCCCTGAAGCCACGAATGCCACATGACAAACGAAGAAAATGCTCGTGACAATAACATGATTTGATTGGCTGCCAGGTGCAGTACGTGGTGATGCGAGGCTTACAAAATGACTGCCTGCCGTCCTTTTGACGGCAGGCAGTCAAAACGACGGGCCTTTCAAACGACGACGGGCCTTTCAGTCAAACGACGACGGGCCTTTCTTTAGTTTCATTCCGCGTCCTTTTGTCATATGCGAGTGAGTGAGTGAGTGAGTGAGTGAGTGAGTGAGTGAGTGAGTGAGTGAGTGAGTGAGTGAGTGAGTGAGTGAGTGAGTGAGTGAGTGAGTGAGTGAGTGAGTGAGATAAGCAATTCTTAGGTTTAACTTACGAAACTGCACAATGAATACACGGAAAATACACGGTACATGAGCAGTTTTGCATCTAGTGCCCATTGGAATTTATTTATCTAATACATACTGTTGACTGTAATAGGTCCCAAGCAGTAACGGCAAGCCTACCAAGATGCAATGATAATAAGTACGAAATACAATTTCAAACACGACAGTAATGCAATGTACATGACAAAAAAAGGTTCTAATCAATACACTTAGGTTACGTTAGACTTAGGTTAGACATTAGACATTGACTTAGGTCAGACAGTTCCACTCAGACCATTCCATTCAATGTGGCCACCGCGGCCGGGAATCAAACCCGTGACCTCGTGCTCGACAGCAGAACGTTACACGAGTGAGTAGGATATTATTTACCGGAAACATAGAGTAGTGAGTTGTTTAACTCAATAGAAGACGTGCGATGTCGATGCCAGGGCCACTGACGCTGCGTCGTGCTTGGCAGCAGTCCACACGGAACTATGGGCTTGCACTTCGCCAAAGCACGAGGGAACAAAAAAACTATTGGCGACACTCATTGCCATGGAATTGAAACTTCGCGAATCCCTTAAAGCAGGTCTGGGCTGTATTTCCCTACTCATATTTGAAAAACAACAGCCCGCGCAACACTGGAAGGGGGAGGTATACTCGAAGTCCCAGGAAAGAAAGGCGTCCTCGATCTTATCTTTTTGTTTCGCCTCGTCGCTTGCGGCTACACTCGATTTCTCTTGTGCGCTGTTTGGCTGCAGCCAGAAAGAATCCGCACGTATAAAGCACAACACTCGCCGCCCGCTGCTTCTCGTGAAGCCACAATTCGATTACACGCACGGTGCCAGAAGCCACTGGAAGCGCAGTGCAGACGCGCGGCGTCTTCGGTAAATCGCCGGCTGCACGTTCTTTCGTTCTTCTTTAAACTGTGCAGTGTCCCGCAAAGGTGAACCTAGCGCGAGTTCAGCAACACTGTGTTTCACTTGACTATTTGCGATTTGGAACATTTCCAACTGGCCAGCGCCATGGACGACGAATGATTGCCTATACAGTGAGCGGCCAGTGCATGGAAGGTGGGCCAAACGCAAAGCCACTCTTCAGTCTGAACAACGAACGTAGCGAACAGAGCTCCTGACTGGATAAGGCGAGCTCTACCTTGTGTGACGCTGCATGGTTTCCGTGAGAGGCGGTATACGTTGCAGTCCTCCACCGGTGCTTTCGCTCGGCCCATCGCCAGCGACCGTCGGCAACGCTTTCGTCGGTCGCTATTCCGCTGTGCTCTCGCGGCATCAGATGGCCGAGTGCTTTCTTCTTGCTTGACCAGACACCGATAGTGATAAAATGGTTCGTGACGCATCGGTTCTCAGTGAACCGGTGATCAAGAGAGAGCTCGTGTTTCACGCACGTACCGAGCGAGGAGAAAAGAAAAGCCGTAGTGGCGCAGACTGACCGCTAGACAGCGGCTCTCTTTGGGGAAGCGAACGCTGTATGTATGGAAGCAAACCGATACTGGCCGCAACTGCAATATCCTGTGCAAGAGTCCGGTTGCAGTGTTCCTTTCCCATGCTCCTAATGTTTTGTCTTGTAGTGGCCACTTTATACGCGATCACATGAACAGAACGATAGCAGCCCGTGAAGTTGTGTTGGCTGGCGTACACTGTGCGTCTGCATTATTTTCGGTCGCCAAAAGGCAGCCAAGTTTCGGGGTCAGTGGCTCCATCTAAGTGTACAAAGCTTTCCTTCGTATTGGCTTTATCACGCCGAAAAGCTCATGATGGCTTGAGTGTCGGCTGCTTCGTGATCATTTTTTTGGGGGGAGAGGAATTTAATTTTTTCCTGATTAGGTGTATCTCTTCTACCTCTCATAAAACCCAAGAGATTGACGGGCTTAGATGATCGAACCTTCTCTCCCCCCCCCCCCCCTACTTCTACTCTATTTTTTTAAAGTAGGTAATGGGGGTTTGCTGCGCTACCTTATTACAATGTTTCATTGCACCTTTTATGAGGTTGGCATTTCAAAATAAACAAGGTAAACCACATCATACTGTGATGAAGCGAGAGAGAGATTAGTTATCAATATGTAAGGTCCGCCAGACGCACCCTTCTCTAGACAGCTACTCCGTGCTGGGGAAAGGGAAAGAGGAACAAGACGGGTGATGACGACGAAATAAGGAAGAGGCGCAACACATAATGGGCAAGTCTACTTTCCCCATCTGTAGTTTTTTTTTTTTTTCAATTGTCAATAAAGCCATGGCCTAAAAACAGGATCTGCAGTTACGCCAAGGGCACATATGACGTCCTCTGGCAAATATTGGCTGTCGAGACGGGAAAGAGCATCAGTCATTCTTTGCTGCTCTTTCATGTACTGAGATCAGTCAAAGAGCACATTCTTTATAGCTTTATGCACATGTCACAGCTCATAGCCTGCAGACCCGATGTGTCGCTTTGAGCATAATGTATGCATACGGATGTATAAACGCCCCTCCCTGCCTAATACTGCACAATCCTGGTGCGTCGAATTTTTGGTGGTAGCGCAAATGTTATAGTACGGTGTACTCTCTGGAAAGTAATGTGACAATTTTCCAGATGATCCTAGTGTGTTTCCATTGCTTTTTCTATCATACATAGGAGATGGCAGTTTGCGCCGCTCTTGAAAACGGTATCGTTCTCCGACTAGCTCTGAGCTTTCGAGGACTTACTGCCGTAAGGCATCGGCCAGTTTATTGCTATGTAGGCAGTGATCAGCAATCCATTGAAATGTATTATGGCGGCCGTTCTTATTCGCTAGAATGCGTAGCTACGCAGTGTGAAGAACGAACACTGTAGGGGCATTTTTTTTGTTACACCTATGAGTAGCTACACAGCCGATTTCACGTCCATTAGTATTGTTCATACTAGAGCAGCCTGCCGCGAAAGGTAGAGAACTGCCTTTCTGATTGCCGCTATAGATCGGCGGGTGTTTATGTTGTATTGCTACGTAGACGAAACCGCCGAATGACACTATGTAGCAGCTCGACGAAAGCTGCGCAGCTGACGCGGAAGATGACAGTGAGCCGTCTGTATATACTTTTACTAATGACTCTATTCCCTAGTGGCATACTTAAGTGTAAGTTGTCTGAAACCAGCGGTAGGTATCCGCGAGTTCTCGGAAATTCCGGGAGAAGTGAGCAGACCCCATATTTTGAACATAACCCGTGGAGGCATATATATGCCTCCGCGGGTATTTTAGTTTACATTACTGAAATACGCAACAAGAAGCAACATGTTAAATGAAACCAAAAATGAGCGAATGGCAGGCAGCTAACATACGACAATAAAAAGTGCGAACGCAAAACATATTATCGCGCGAGGTCATAAAGGGAACAAAAATCAGGTTCGCTCAACCAGAAGCAACCCTATTTAGTAAGGCAGAAAACAGTAAAGTAAAGAAAAACAGCGACATAAGACGCATGGAACCCTTTCACTGTGATGAAGGGAAAGAAACAGCACATCCCTTTTGTTTACGCCGGGCCATCACAACAGAAAAAAAGGCAAACAGTACTATTATTGCGATAGCAGTTATATGGACACTTCAACCGGATTTCTGCCGTCGCCGTCATCGTCGCCGTGAGGTTCCGCATAAAGTCCAATGGCGATAAAATCGTCGCCGCGCGCTGTATGCGCGAGCGAAAGCGCGCGGGGGACGCGCGCTATCACGGAGAGCGAACGCACGGCGGAAAGCAACCGCGACCGTAGCGCGAAAGGCCGTCGAGGTATGGGAGGGAGGGAGGCGGGGCGACGCTGTGATGCTTCACCAAAGGCGTATCTTGCAATAGGGCGCAAGGGGAACTGCCCACTCAATCTCCCACGCGAAAGCAAGAAAGCGGGAAGGCAGCGCGGGAGGGAGGGGGGGGGGCGCAGCTTGTACTAGCTGCCAACAACTACGCTCGTACTTTGCCCGGCTGTGGCGGTCGCCCGCACCGTCTCTTATCTCCACACGGCTCTGACCTTTGTATGCGCTGTGCATTCGCCACTCAGTTTCCGTTGAAGCGATAGACCGCACGAACCTTCGCCCGCTGCGGCGGCTGCGCTTGCCAGTCGTTTTGACAGTCGTTGTCTGCGGTCATTCAATGTGATCTATTCATGTTTGCTTGTGCGCGCTGACACCAAGCTAGTTAATTCAGTTAGTAAGCGAATGTGCCTAAGTTTGTGCAGCCGATAAAACTACTATCCCTACTCCGAATAGATCTCTACTAATTTGCTATCGCAATTGATGCTTCGCCTTGCGGGCGAAACTGCGACATTTTTTGAAATAGGGTATAATCATTTATAGACTCAATATCTGTGGGAAGGTGGTTCCATTCGTCACATGTATGTGGAACAAGCGAGTAATGAGTTGGTTTCACAAAGATTGATGATGATATAATTTGTGAAATAAACATAGCGGAAAAATCAAGCAAGCAAGCCAAAACAAGATGGCAGTTTTCACTGTGGGAGAATGCTGCTTTTGGAGTAAATGAGTTGAGAGTCGAAGGGCTCGCTAAAGTCTGCATTTTTTTTAGACAGAGCTCGTGGAATTATAAACGAGGCAACATCATTGGTTTACTTTTTTTCTAACCACCTGCACGAAAATGTTCACGCTCAATAACTAAGCTATATGTACGTCTTTCTACAACCTTATTGAACGCAATCCTGCAACCTTCACCGTGGAGACTTACAAATGCACTGCACCTGACCCGTTTCGCGGCGGATGCAGTCCTTCTCATCTTTCTTGCACAACCGCGAAGTTCCGCCTGTGGCAGGATAAGACAAATGGCGCGTACACCGGGGCGACCATTCCTGGCAAAAGGGCAGAAAGTAAGAAAAAAAGAAACTAATGATAAGAAATATGGAGAGAGGAAAACAACGGTACGTGCTTGATAGGAAACAACAGGCACAACAACAAACTGCGCCAAGAGCAACAACACAAGGATTCGGAGGACAGGAAAGAAATCAGGAATGACCATCTTGCAAGAAATGATGCATGGAAAATTTTGAGACGTAGCGTAACGAAAGCCGCCCACTACACTGGTATTTTGTTCTTACTTATCTCGTAGCCATGCTCGAAATAAGCAAGAGACGAAGTTACGTTCCTTCGCGTGCAACGGGGATCGGGTGCATCAATCACTGCCGTGCTGTATGAAGCAGCGTACGACGTCGTTTTGAGCCTGCAAGGCCGTCGCGGAGAAAAATAGCCCAGGGTCAAGCTTTTACACTATACTTTTAAATTCCGAAGGAGCCATTTTATAACATTTTTTTTCTTTATATTAACACAACGCAGCTTACCTTAAAAGCGAACACTTTAAAATTGCAGTTTGTTTTGACGGGAGAGTTGTTCTTATAAACGTAGGACTACTTCTTATTGAACTAGTTGAAACATGACTATTGGGAATGGGGTTCAAACTGACCCACATACACACAGAAGGGCCGACAAGCCGAAAAAACATCAGTGGAGATTTAGCGGTAGAAGCGGCAAACATATGCTAGCATTACATCGGACCTCTTTTGATGTCCCGGATCAATGATTTAAACGACGTTCAGCACATTGCAAAGTGTTGCTCAGGAGCTCACTCAACGTACGTCCTGCTTCTTCGAGGAGCCAAGTGCAACTAACGGTGGTCCGCAGCAGACCACCGTCGGTTATGCGTACACATACATATAAACACGTGCGCCTACACCAAACACGTTTTTTCAACTTTGTCACTCCTCATGCTAAAACATTTAAAAATGGCGCGTATTGTCTGTCCTTCTCTGTGTGTATGGGTCGTAGAGCACTGCACGGGCCGATTAGTTTCAGCCCGGGGCCGGCCCGGGCCCATTTTTACGTTGAGCTGCCCGCCCGAGCCCGAACAAAAGTTTTATGGTGAGACCCGGACTCGGCCCGGGCCCGGAAATAATCTACATTACCCACCCGGCCCGGCCCGCCACCCCTTTACCTTAGGCCCGAGCCCGGCTCGAGCCCGACTAGAAACAGGCCCGAACCCGGCCCGAACCCTGGCCCGAGACCGAAAAAGATCACCGATAGGCATTAAAAAATAATAAATAAAGAAGAGGATGCAAGGAATTTATTCTTAAGGCATATATACATGTCTGAACACAAATACCTGAGCGCGAAGTAGTACGAATGACCCTGCCGAGCAGCATCGCCAGCAGTTTATAACGGCGCGACCTTGATGCGGCCCAATCCACTTCTATCGCAGCGCCGTCACAGTATTTTTCCATGTCGAGCGCCTCACTGCAAAGCATGCGCCGCCCCAGCAGCTCCTGCCACTCAACCGTATTCTAGTACACTCTAGCCGAAGCGCAGCCACGACCGGTCGTGAGCGCAGCGCATGGACAGAGTGAATGGAAAAAGAAAGATTCTCGCTCCTCCATGGTGCAGCGTAATGCGCTGCTGCTAGGCGGCCGGTTGAGAACATGCGTGCAATCATGGATGGATGCAGTGCCATATTTCAGTCGCGTGACGAATTCACTTATCTTACCAGTCATCGTTTAATCAATTCGCCTTTCAAGAATCAGCAAATCGCGAACGCACTTACACCGCGCTGAAAGCATTAATTACATTGATTTAGGTAAGGAATACAATGGTATATTTTGGTTGAGGCGACTTCGGTCTTTCTGGACTTTTACATTCTGTTCAAACAGCGCAAAATACGACGGAAGAAGAAAAGGCAAGTACACAGGAGTAGCACTGCTAGCTTCCAGCTGCGCAGGGGCAACAGGTTTTTCAGAGTCGAAACGCGCGAGGATAACTCGCTGCACGTTACATGCACACCACCAGAAAGTCCGAGCCCGGCACGGGCCCGCGTCAAGATACCCGAATCCGGCCCGGGCCCGGGTCTAAAAGCACATGACATGCCCGAGCCCAGCCCGAGCCCGTGAAAAAAACTGCCCTACCGGGCCCGGCCCGGCCCACGGACCGGGCCGGGCCCAGGCTTTCGGGTAAGGCCGAGCCCGTGGAGTGCTCTAATGTGTCGATTGATATGTTCACATAAGTTGCGTGTTGCGGTAGGCTTCTTGAGTCACCCGCGCGCTGGGACAACTTTGGCGCCGCCGGCTGAAATCAAATAGACTACCTGACGCATTACAAACTTCCGTCGTCGTCAATGATCCAGAACTCTAGGCACTGGGCGCTGGGGCGAAGACGGACGCATTTAGCTGCATTCGGTGTGACCCATTGCAAAGATGGAATGCCTTCTAATTTAGCTCCGACCTCATCAGGCTGGCAGGCGTGACGTATCGCACGTTGACTCGGAGCTTTGTTAAGTGAGGCCACCACGGTTGGAAATGGGGACTGCGCTGTCATATTTCCGAGGTCAATATGCGGCTCTGTCCTGTTCTTCGGCTGGTGGCTGCCGAGGACAGCTGTCATCGGACTATAAACGAGCCTTAACTGTCAACGACGAAGCCGAGTCCTTCCGAGTTGATGTCAGCAGCCAGTGCACAGTAAGACATTGCGTACCCACTTGTAATATGATGTCGGCTAGGTAGCTAGGGTTCACAAAAGCAGTCATCGAGTGGTCGGACCACTCCTCTGTCAAGGAATGGCTGAATTCGGCACCGATGTCATTCTGAAATGGAGGTACGCACTCTCACCTGAACGCTCATTTGCTTTGGAAATTAATAGGAGCGTTGAATGCACATGGCGGTGAAAAACATCCGCAAGAGCTAGACCTGAACGCCGCCACAGACATGAGCACCGTTTTGAATATTAGTGGAGTTTATTCTTCATGACAACAATTGATGTTAGCAATGATCTGGTTGATCTTCAATGATCCAGTGACCTTCTTGTTCTCAATGTTTCCGAGTAACGAGATCTCCAACAAAAATACCTTCTAGTTTTCACCAATATTTTAATTGTGCTACCTGCAGCAATCTTTTTTTCTGTTCTGACCGCTGCAGCTCTAAACTTTGCCATTGCTTTATTTTTGTCCTTGTCATCTGCCATGTGGTTCTTTTTTTTTTCTGCGTTTTCTTTACTTCTTCCTGTCCTCTATTTCTATGTCAGTATACTTTCATCCTGAAGAGAGGCAAGCGTCGTGCGTGTTCTGGCGCCAATTGCGAGACAGCTCCTTACTGCCTTTTCTCTCTGCCATCTATAGACATTGTTTAGAACATATAGTAATAATAATACATAATAATATTGATAATAATCCACTTATGACATACATATATATTATGCAAGTTCAAATCAGCGAGAGCAAGACAGGGGTAATTGGATAGCGCAGGGAGAGGCCTTCGTCCTGCAGTGGATATAAATATAGCCTGATGATGAGGATAGTGGTGACGATGATATATATATATATATATATATATATATATATATATAGAGAGAGAGAGAGAGAGAGAGAGCTGTAAAAAAAGAAAATAGCATTGTCCTTATACATGCTGACCACGTTTTGAGTGTCAGGGCTGCGTCAAGAAGTGCAAACTGGGGAAATGGTTCGTGTCATCACATGACCCCCTTTTGGCGAAAGACGTGCGTGGCTCATTGCAAAGCGACAGCGACTCCGGACGTTCCTAGTAGAAATCGGGTGCTCACGCGCGACATCCTCATCACAATGGGAGCGGCGGATATGGAGAAAAACAAAGCGTGACAGATAGAGCATCCTCAGTAATGGCTCATACCTCCCTAAGCAAGCAAAAAATGCAAGGCTCATCCCTCTCGTAATGCAGAGGCTACAAGTCCTGAGCAAAGTGAAGCGTACAGGGCATACATTCATACGAATCACGCATACAACGTTACACCTCATCATCAGGAATGGCTCATACCACCCTAAGCAGGCGCTCATACAATGGTTGAATATGAATGAACGAAGGAAAGAGAGAAAGACTGTAAGAAAGAGAGAACGAAAGAAAGAACGAAAGAACCTTTAGGCAGTGTATTAGGTGCTCGCATGTGTTGTTGAGGAAGTCGACCTACAGTGCCATACGCTCACTTCACCCTGCGGCTCGTTATGTCTTGTAAGAAGTCGGACCCCTCCGATCCTATATCTTATTGCATTACCACGTGTGCAGCAGGCGTTCGCCTTCGTGTTTTACAGGAGTGTAACATGCTGCCGAATGTTTTTCTTGCCTAGACGTCCATAATAATTTTCTGTGTGCCAATATAGAACTTTGTTGTGTAGAAAATTGCGCTGATCCTCCTCGACTTGAATCACCCTAGCAAGAACGGACGATTTGACGTAATCTCCACGTGATATCGCTCTTTGCCGCCCTCTGTGAATGAACCAGGGCTGACGTCACATGAGTACCCTCGTCCAAAATACGTGACACCACTCCAACTTTTCAGTTCCGTCATTTTCTAGCTTCCGAAAGTTGTGTTCTCGCTACGAATGACAGATTTATTCTTACAAAAGACTAGTTTTTTCAATCCAACTGGACTTAATATTCTCCTTTAGTGTTTTTTACGCACATTATTTTATAACATTTCAAATGAACATCAACATGCCATTGCATTTACATCTCGCACTTTGAGCACGTAGCATTGTGTTGCTTGTTCACAAGTGTGGCATAATACTTCGAGCGGATGGCTGAGGTTGCCAAAAAAAAAAGGGGGGAGTCAGTGAGCCTTATGTAACTGCTACTTCGTAATATTGTAATCATAAAGCGAAAAGTTATGTGATGAGGCTTGCTCGCGCAACAAAGCGGCCATGCAGTTCACCTGGAAGACACGAAATTTCCGGCTACCCGATAGCTAGAGGAAGAAGCCCCACAGGACCTACGTGGGTCTTCTTTGGGATCATGCAGCCAAGGAAGGGATGGATTAATGTACGGCTTCCTAAGCATAGGGATAGAGTAAGGATCATGTCGAGGATCTTGTGGGACTTCGTGTGTTGCGTCTCTCCGGGGATACCGTGCTGCCAGGTCCGAACAAGTGAAGAACCGCAGAAAAAAACGCGTGTTCGGTTAAAGGACGGCTCATTGTCAGGGAGAATGGCCAATAGTTTCACTACCTCCCTCCAATTCCTCGCGATAATTGTGTTAACGCAATGTTGTCTCATTGCTTGCTGTGGCAGCTTGCTACTTCGTTTGGAAGAAATAACTCACGTCACGACCTCACAAGGTGTCCGAGTCCCGTTGATAACTGGTGACGGACGCGTGACGCAGTTGCAAGTCAGACAAACTTT